>NC_083343.1:6026166-6368574 GCF_019175385.1 Lycium barbarum
TTTAAGCACTTACACTCTGTTTGGATGGTCGTTACCCATGTTTTCATAATATACAGTATCGTATTGTATAGCGGTGCTATATAAGCAAAACCTTAGGGAAATGAAGAAATCGAGAAGCTTAGAAGGGAAAGAATGAGGCTACTGAGAGTTTAGGAATTTTCATTGAATGGGTGGTTGCCTCTCTCTGCATTTTTAGCCTATGATTTCTCCATTTCACTGTAAGAAAAATCCCAACAACCCTTTTTTTTTTTTATCCGAATCCGGAAAGTGGTGGTTTAGAGGAGCGTCTAGGTTGAGAGTAGGATCTTGGAACATTGGGACGTTAACGGGGAAGTCCATAAAGCTAGTTAAGATTCTTAAGAAGAGGAAGATTAATATGGCTTGTATCCAAGACACTAAATGGGTAGGTCCTAAAGCTAAGGAGGTAGACGGGTATAAGCTGTGGTTCTCTGGTAGGTCGAAGTGTAGAAATGTGGTGGGCATTTTAGTAGATGGTGAATTAAGGGATCAGGTGGTAGAGGTTAGGAGAGCCACTGATAGGATGATGTCGATTAAGGTGGTCGTTGAAGGACTCACTGTGAACATTATTAGTGCATATGCGTCGCAAGCGGGTTTAGGCGACGAGGAGAAGAGGCGCTTTTGGGAGGATTTGGACGAATTAGTGGGAGGCATACCGCCTACTGAGAAGTTATTTGTGGGAGGTGATTTCAATGGACACATCGGGCTTATTTCGGGTGGTTATGATGATGTGCATGGAGGCTTTGGCTTCGGGGACAGGAATGGAGGAGGAGTCTCACTTTTGGATTTTGCAAGAGCTTCTGGGTTGGTGATAGCCAATTCGAGTTTCCCAAAGAAGGAGGAACACTTGGTAACCTTCCGTAGTTCGGTGGCTAAGACTCAGATAGACTTTTTACAGATAGACTTTTTACTCCTTAAGAAGGATGATAAAGGTCTGTGCAAAGATTGTAAGGTCATTCCGAGCGAATATCTTACAACCCGACATAAGCTCTTGGTGATGGATTTAGCGATCAAGATGACGAGGAAGGAGAGGGTTGTGGAGGACCGACATAGGATCAGATGGGGGAGTTTGACCACGATTAGTGCCCTGGAGATGGGAGAGAAATTGAAGGATATGGGGGCCTGGGATAGTAGTGGGGATGCGACCAGTATGTGGGATAAGACGACTAGTTGCATTAGGGTGGTAGCAAGGGAAGTGTTGGGGGTCTCGACAGGTAGTCGTGGTCAGCATCGAGGGGACTGGTGGTGGAATGGAGAAGTTCAAGGGAAGGTGAAAGCAAAGAAGGTGGCGTATGCGAAGTTGATAGAAAGCAAGGATGAGGTGGAGAAGTGGACGAATACAAAACTTTATAAGATGGCGAGGAAGGAGGCGAAGTTGGCGGTTTCGACGGCAAAAACGACAGCTTTTGAACGCATGTATGCTGAACTAGAAGAGAAAGGAGGGGACCAAAAATTGTTCAGGCTAGCCAAGGCGAGGGAGAGAAAGGCACGTGATGTGGATCAAGTAAAGTGCATCAAGGACGAGCATGACAAAGTATTGGTAGAGGAGACTCTCATTAGACGGAGATGGCAGTCATACTTTTGCAAACTCTTGAATGAAGAAGGGGACAGAGACATTGTGTTGGGAGAATTAGAACATACAGGAAGGCGTCACGATTTTGGGTATTGCAGGAGTATTAAGGTTGACGAGGTTAAGGGTGCTGTTCGTAGGATGCGCAGGGGAAGAGCGACCGGACCTGACGAGATTCCTGAGAAATTCTGGAAGAGCGTGGGCCCGGCATGTTTGGAGTGGCTGACTAGGTTGTTTAATGTCATCTTTAAGACGGCATTGATGCCCGAAGAATGGAGGGCGAGTGTAATGATCCCTCTATACAAGAATAAGGGAGATATCCAGAGTTGCAACAACTATAGAGGTATCAAGCTGCTAAGCCATACTATGAAAGTGTGGGAAAGGGTGGTGGAGATGAGGGTGAGGAGAGGTGTGTCTATTTCAGAGAACCAGTTTGGATTCATGCCGGAACGCTCAACTACAGAAGCCATCCACCTTGTGAGAAGGTTGGTGGAGTAGTATAGGGAGAGGAAGAAGGACTTACACATGGTATTCATCGACCTAGAAAAGGCTTATGACAAAGTTCCAAGACAGATCCTATGGAAATGCTTGGAGGCTAAAAGTGTACCTGTGACGTACATTAGGGTGATCAAGGACATGTATGAGGGAGCCAAAACCAGGGTAAAGACAGTAGGAGGAGACTCAGAGCACTTTCCAGTTGTGATGGGGTTGCATCAAGGATCAACTCTTAGTCCGTTTTTATTTGCCTTGGTGATGGATGAATTGACACGGCAAATTCAAGGTGAGGTGCCATGGTGTATGTTGTTCGCGGACGACATAGTCCTGATCGACGAGACTCGTAGCGGAGTTAACGCTAAGCTGGAGAGTTGGAGACATACTCTGGAGTCTAAAGGGTTTAAGCTGAGTAGGACCAAGACAGAGTACTTGGAGTGTAAGTTCAGTGAAGCACCTCAGGAGGCTGGCTTGGAAGTGAGACTTGGTACCCAGGCCATCCAGAAGAAAAGTAGTTTCAAGTACCTTGGGTCTATTCTGCAAAGCTGCGGGGAGATTGACGATGATGTCACACATCGTATTGGGGCAGGGTGGATGAAATGGACGCTTGCTTCCGGAGTGCTATGTGACAAGAAGGTGCCACCAAAACTTAAGTGCAAGTTCTACAAAGTGGTGGTTAGACCGACTATGTTGTATGGGGCGGAGTGTTGGCCGGTTAAGATCTCTCACGTTCAAAAGATGAAAGTTGCCGAGATAAGAATGTTAAGATGGATGTGTGGCCACACTAGGAGTGACAGGATTAGGAATTAGCATATTCGGGATAAGGTGGGGTGGCCTCGGTGGAAGATAAGATGCGAGAAGCGAGATTGAGATGGTTTGGGCATGTGAAGAGGAGAGACACAGATGCCCCAGTGCGGAGGTGTGAGAGGTTGGCCATGGATTGTTTCAGACGAGGTAGGGGTAGACCGAAAAAGTATTGGGGAGAGGTAATTAGACACGACATGGCGCAACTACAGCTTACCGAGGACATGACCTTAGATAGGAGGGTTTGGAGGACCCAAATTAGGGTAGAAGGCTAGTAGATAGTCTCGTTTTCCGTTCTTATTAGTAGTCACATTATCGCAATATAATTTCTTCTGCTATTATCTGTTATTTCCTGTGCTTTGATTATCCTGTGTTATCTGTGTCGCTTGCATTATTTCATTTCATATCGCTTTGATTCTCTTAGCCTTATCTAACTTCTTTTTATGCTTTTATTGAGCCGAGGGTCTTTCGGAAACAGCCGTCCTACCTTGGTAGGAGTAAGGTTTGCGTACACTCTACCCTCCCCAGACCCCACGATGTGGGATTTCACTGGGTTGTTGTTGTTGTATTCGGAAAGTGGCGGTTTAACTAGAGCAGCCCATTAGGCATTCATTGGGCTTGAATGCCACCGGCCTGTTATCTTTCCACTGCACAGAGCGGGAGCTATTCGTTGCTCTGTGAGACCAGCCTCACACAGTCCACCCTACTTTAGGAGCCCAGCAGCCCATGCTTTCGCTTGGGCCACGTGACCCAACTCTGTGCTTGGATAGGGCAGGCCAGAGAGTAGCCAAACAAGTCCTACCTTCTGAGCAGGCCCAATATTCCACCACATTAATGTCCCCACTTGGGTTACAAGCCCGCACTACTGAGCTCGAAAAATAAAAATAAAAAACCCCAACTACCCTTTTTTAATCAATTTTAACAGAGGGAGTATTATTATTAACTGGTCATTAGCACATTTGCCTCCTATTTTGTGCTGGTCTAACAGCGTGTTTGGATGGTTGTTATATATGGTTTCAAAGGGTTTCTACGCCCTTCAACTCATTAGTACTTTTGGCCCTATTTTGTGCTGGTCTTTAATTAAACGGAAAAGGGTCAGATTTGTCCCTGTACTCTCACAACTAAGTATAATCGGATGGCTTGAAATAGGCGATGATGATTTTGTAAATTATTAATTCCCTTCTGAGCTGATTAATTCGGGTATTTGAGATAACCCGACCTGTATCTTGGCGGGGCGTGATCCGGGTTTTCCTAGTCACTGTCATTTTTGGAAATATTTTTATTTTAGTAGGCGTTTGGCCATAGAAACCAAATATTTTTCACTTTATTTGGAATTTTTGAAGTTAGAGCTGAAGATGGAGTTGTGTTTGGTTATAGTTTTTGTATATAACATCTGGCTGTTTGAATGTATTGAAAGTGAAAAAAATGAAAAATAGGGTTTTAGGTGTTCTCCAAGTTCCAAATAGAAATTCAAGTTATATTTTGAATTTTCATGACCAAGCTGATTTTCAAATAAAGTGAATAAATTTTCTAGAAAAAGTGAATAATTCTCATGGCCAAACGGGTCCTAGGGTTCATTTGGTTTAAACTCAAGTTATGCCGGTGCTGGTGAGTATAATTGAGGGTTAGATTTGCCCATGTACTCTCACAAATAAGTATAATTGGACGGCTTGAAACAGGCAATGATGATTTTTATCAATTTTTAATTCCCTTCTGAGCTGACTAATTCGGGTATTTGAGATAATCCGACCCATATCTTGGCGTGGCATGAGCCGGTTTACCTGGTGGTTTTTGCAGCCATGGCTTTGTTGGACTCTCTTTTTGCCTGAGCTTAACAAAGATCTGAGCCTCATTTTCTCTTATCATTTTGGGAAATATATTTTACTTTTAGGGTTCGTTTGGTTTAGAGGGTGTTTGGATTGGCTTATTTAAGGTGCTCTTAAGCACTTACACTCTGTTTGGATGGTCGTTACCCATGGTTTCATAATGTACAGTATTGTATAGTAATCGTATGCAAGTGCCGGTGAGTATAATTGATGGCTTAAGAACAAAGCAAAAAGCTCAGAAGGGAAAGAATGAGGCTACAGAGAGTTTAAGGATTTTCATTGAAAGGATGGTTGCCTCTCTCTGCATTTAGCCAATGATTTCTCCATTACTGTAAGAAATCCCAACAACAACTTTTATTATCAATTTTAATGGAAGTATATTATTAACGAGTCATTTGCACTTTTGCCCCTATTTTGTGCTGGTCTTTAATTAAATGGAAAAGGGTAGATTTTCCCTGTACTCTGACAAATAAGATTGGATTGCTTGAAAGAGGCGATGATGATTTTTGTCAATTCTAATTCCCTTATGAGCTGATTAATTAGGTATTTGAGATAACCCGACCTGTATCTTTGCGGGGCATGCCGTCAGATTTTTCTGGTGGTTTTTGCAGCCATGGCGTTGTTGGACTCTCTTTTTTCCCGAGCTTAACAGAGATCTGAGCCTCAATTTTTCTATATTCAGCTTGGAATTCTTATATATATTTAGGGTGTTTGGTATGAAGGAAAATGTTTTCATGGAAAATAAGTTGGGGTGGTGGAAGCGGTGGGAGTGAGTATAGTCGGTGGCTCGAAAGAGGCGTTGATGATTTTTGTCAATTTTTATTCCCTCTGAGCTGATTAACGGGGCATTTGAGATTATCCGACTCGTATCTTGGCGGGGCATGGCTCCAGATTTTCTGGTGGTTTTTGCAGCCATTGCGTCGATGGACTCTCTTTTTGCCCAAGCTTAACACTGATCTGAGCCTCACTTTAACTATGTTCATTTTGGGAAACAAAAGGTGAACAAAGCAAAAAGCTCAGAAGGGAAAGAATGAGGCTACAGAGAAATGAGGATTTTCATTGAAAGGGTGGTTGTCTCTCTCTGCATTCAGCCAATGATTTCTCCATTTCCCTGTAAGAATCCCAACAACCCTTCTATTCAATTTTAACAGAGGGAGTAGTATATTATTAAAAGGTCATTTGCACTTTTGCCCCTATTTTGTGCTGGTCTAACAGCTTGTTTGGATGGTTGTTATATATGATTTCAAAGGGTTTCTATGCCCTTCAACTCATTTGCACTTTTGGGCTTTGGCCCTGTTTTGTGGTGGTCTTTAATTAAACGGAAAAGGGTTAGATTTACCACTCTACTCTCACATATAATCGGGCAGCTTGAAAGAGGTGATGATGATTTTGTAAAACAGTATTGTATTGTATGTTAGGGCATTTGAGGTTATCTGACCCGTATCTTGGCGGGGCATGCTCCCAGATTTTTCAGGTGGTTTTTGCAGCCATGGCATCGTTGGACTCTCTGTCATGCCTGAGCTTAAACACAGGTATGAGCCTCACTTCAAACTGTTTCTGATAGGACTGGGGTATATTTGACCCTTTTCCGTTTGTCAATCTTTCAGTCTGAGCTTATTAATCGGGTATTTGAGATGATCCGACCTGTATCTTGGCGGGGCATGCTGGCAGACTTTCTGGTGGTTTTTGCAGCGATGGTGGCGTTGGACTCTCTTTATGCCCGAGCTAACAGATATGAGCTTCACTTTCTCTGTAAGTTTAGGGAAATAAATTTATGGAAATGAATAAAGCAAAAGCTCAAAAAGAAAAGAATGAGGCTTACAGGGAGTTGAGGATTTTTTTAGAAAGGGCGGTTGCCTCTCTCTGCATTCAGCCAATGATTTCTCCATTACTGTAAGAAACCCAACATCCCTCTCATCAAATTTAACGTAGGGAGTAAAACAACATACCCAGTGATTAGAGTGTATGCAGACCTTACCCTACCTTTTGAGGTGGAGAGGCTGTTACCGTTGACCGTCAGTTGAAGAAAAGTGTTTTCAAAACAGTTTTAAAACTAATGAGGCATAATCCAAAAGCAGGCCCTCAAACTTGGCCTCGGCTGGCAAGTATATCCCTCCAACTTTGGGTGTGCACGGGTAGGCACCTCAACTTGTCTCCACTTTGTCAATTGAACACTCCAACTTACAAAATGATCATCTAGACACTCCAAAATTTATGTGCCACGTCCGTGCCATTTCAGCATTTATGTTTACGTGTTCAACTATATACAAGTTGAGGTGCCTACTTGTGCACACCCAAAGTTGGATGGTTGTTGCATATCATTTCTAAGGGTAGAATACTACTCTTTTTTTTTTTTTTTTTTTAAATGCTTCCACCGGAGCATTGAGTGCTGCCGGTGGGGATGGTGGATGCAGCGTGGTGAGTATAATCAGTGGCTTGAAAGAGGTGATGATGATTTTTGTCAAATTTTAATTCCATTTTGAGCTGATTAGTCGGGTATTTGAGATTATCCGACCTGTATCTGGCGGGGCATGCTCCCAGTATCTGGTGGTTTTCGCAGCCATGGCGTCGTTGGACACTCTTGTTGCCCGACCTTATTACAGATCTGAGCCTCACGTTAAACTATTTCTGATAGTATAAGGGTGTATTTGACCCTTTTCTGTTTTTAATCTTGGGGTTCTTTTGGTATGAAGGAAAATGTTTTCATGGCAAATAAGTGGGGTGGTGGAAGGGGTGGGGGTGAGTATAATGGTGGCTTCAGAGAGGCGATGATGATTTTGTTAGTTTTAAATCCCTTCTGAGCTAATTATTCGGGTATTTGGGAGAATCTGACCCGCATCTTGGCAGGGCACGCCCTGGTTTTTCTGGTGGGTTTTGCAGTCATGGTGTGGTTGGACTTTATTTGCCCGAGTTTAACACAGATCTGAGCCTTACTTTCTCTATGTCAGTTTGGAAAGTATTTTATATTTAGTAGGCGTTTGGACATGCGATTTGAAACCATAGTTTGAAATTAGCGTTTGGACATGCGATTTCATCCCATGGTTTCAAACCATGGGATGGGAAATCATGGGATGAAATCCCAAATCATCCAAAAAGGCATGATTTGGGGTTTCAAACCATGGTTTCAAACGGCATCTTAGGGTTTGTTTGGTTAAAGACTGGTTAGTGTAATGCAGACGGTGGTGAGTATAATTGACGGCTTGAAAGAGACGAGGATGATTATGTCAACTTTTCGTCCCCTTTAAAATGGTTATTCAGGAAATGAGGTTATCCAACCCGCATCTTGGCGGGGCATGCTCCAGAATTTCTGGCGGTTTTTGCAGCCATGGCGTGGTTGGACTATCTTTTCGCCTGAGCTTAAACACAGATCTGAGCCTCACTTTCTCTGCCATTTTATGGGAACAAAAGGTTAGTGAAATGAACAAAGCAAAATACTCAGTAAGGAAAGAATGAGGCTACAGAGAAATGGGGATTTTCATTGACATGGTGGTTGCCTCTCTCTGCCTTCAGCCAATGATTTCTCCATTACTGTAAGAATCCCAACAACCCTTTTATCAATTTTAACGGAGGGAGTATCATTATTAACAGCTCGTTTGGCATTTGAGGTTCAAAAATTAAAGCCATCCCATTTGAAGGGCAATTCGTGCAATTTCTTCATTGTCATTAGTTGTTACATATCGTTCAATGGGTTTCTATGCCCTCAACTCTTTTTTCTTTTCTTTTTTTAATGCTTCAGCCGGAGCATTGAATGCTGCCGGTGGAGCTGGTGGAAACGGCGGTGAGTATAATCAGTGGCTTGAAAGAGGCGATGATGATTTTTGTCAATTTTTAATTCTCTTCTGAGCTGATTAATGGGGCATTTAAGATATCCGACCCGTATCTTGGCGGGGCATGCTCCCAGACTTTCTGGTGGTTTTTGCAACTATGGCGTGGTTGGACTCTATTTTTGCCCGAGTTAAACACACATCTGAGCCTCATTTTCTCTGCCATTTTGGGAAATAGTTTAATTTTAGGGTTCGGTTGCTTTAGAGCCTGTTTGGATTGGCTTATTTTAGGCGCTTTTAAGCTAAAATAGCTTTTAAGCTCTTAGAGACAAGTTTTGCAGGTGCCGGTTAGTATAATAGAGGGCTTATGATTTTGTCAATCTTTCAGCCTGAGCTTATTTATCGGGTATTTGAGATGATCCGACCCGTTTCTTGGCGGGGCATGCCGTCAGATTTTCTGGTGGTTTTTGCAGCCATGGCAGCGTTGGACTTTCTTGTTGCCCGAGCTTAATACCGATCTGAGCCTCACTTTAAACTATTTCTGATTGTGCAGTGGTATATTTGACCCTTTTCCGTTTTAACAATCTTTCCGTCTGGGCTTATTAATCTGGTATTTGAGATGATCTGACCTGTATCTTGGCGGGGCATGCTCCCAGATTTTCTGGTTGTTTTTGCAGCCATGGTGTTGTTGGACTCTCTTGTTGCCCGAGCTTAACACAGATCTGAGCCTCACTTTCTCTGTCAGTTTAGGGAAACAAAAATGGACAAATGAAAAACTCAGAAGTTAAAGAATGAGGCTACAGAGAACTGGGATTTTCATTTCTCTGGTCTACAAAACCAGAGATTCTGGGTTCGATCACAGCAGAGTCGATCAATTGTCTATCCTTATCAAAAAAAGAAATGAGGACTTTCATTTCTCCATTACTGTAAGAATCCCAACAACCCTTTTATCAATTTTAACGGAGGGAGTATTATATTAACAGCTCGTGTGGCATTTGAAGTGCAGAAATTAAAGACCATACCATTTGAAAACGATACAATAGTGAACCACGGGAAAGAATGAGGCTACAGGATTTGAGGATTTTTGTTTAAAGGGTGGTTGCCTCTCCCTGCATCAGCTAATGATTTCTCCATTACTGTAAGAATATGAACAGCTTGTTTGGCATTTGAAATGCAAAAATTAAAGTTCAGCTCATTTGAAGGGCAATCCGTTCAATTTCTTCGTTGTTGGTACATATCGTTCAAAGGGTTTCTATTTTTTTTTCTTTTCTTTTTTTAATGCTTCCGCCGGAGCATTGAATGCTGCCGGTGGAGCTGGTGGAACTCATGGAAGTGGTGCTGGTGCCTGGTGAGTATAATCGGTGGCTTGAAAGAGGCGATGATTTTGTCATTTTTTAAATCCTTTCTGAGCTGGTTAATCGGGCCTTTGAGATAATCCGACCCGTATCTTGGCGGGGCATGATCTCAGATTTTCTGGTGGTTTTTGCAACCTTGGCATTGTTGGACTCTCTGTTATGCCTGAGCTTAAACACAGATCTGAGCCTCACTATATAAACAAAAGGGCAGGAAATGACCATTATCCGACGTGTATCTGGGCGGGGCGGGGCTTCAGATTTTCTGGTGGTTTTTGCAGCCATGGCGTGGTTGGGCTCTCTTTTTGCCCGAGCTTAACACTGATCTGAGCCTCACTTTAACTATGTCATTTTGGGAAACAACAGTTTATAAAGCAAAAAGCTCAGAAGGGAAAGAATGAGGTGGTTGTCTCTCTCTGCAGTCAGCCAATGATTTCTCCATTTCACTGTAAGAATCCCAACAACCCTTGTTGATCAATTTTGACAAAGGGAGTATATATCATTAAAAGGTCATTAGCACTTTTAACCCTATTTTGTGCTGGTCTAACAGCTTGTTTGGATGGTTGTTATATATGATTTCAAAGGGTTTCTATGCCCTCAACTCATTTGCACTTTTGCCCCTATTTTGTGCTGGTCTATTTAAACAGAAAAGGGTCAGATTTGCCGACACACTCTGATAAATAAGTATAATTGGACGGCTTGAAAGAGGCGATGATGATTTTGTCAATTTTTAATTCACTTCTTAGCTGATTAATTGGGTATTTGAGTTGACCCGACCCGTATCTTGGCAGGGCATGACCTGGTTTTGCGGCCATGGCGTTGTTGGGACTCTCTTTTTGCTCGAGCTTAACGCAGATCTGAGCCTCACTTTACCGGACTCCATTACTGTAAGAAACCCAACTACCCTTTTGTCAATTCTACCGGAGGGAGTACTATTTACTGCTTCAGGGTACTATATAAACAAAAGTTCATTGAATGAACAAAGCAAAAGCTCATAAGGGTAAGAATGAGGCTACAGGGATTTGAGGATTTTTGTTGAAAGGGTGGTTGCCTCTCTTTGCATTAGCCAATGATTCCACCATTACTATAAGACTCCCAACAGCCCTTTTATCAATTTTAACACAGGGAGTATTATAAACAGCTTGTTTGGCATTTGAAATGCAAAAATTAAAGTTCAGCTCCTTTGAAGGGCAATCCGTCCAATTTCTTCATTTTGTTACATATCGTTCAAAGGGTTTCTATTTTTTTTTTGTCTTTTCTTTTTTTAATGCTTCCGCTGGAGCATTGAATGCTGGTGGAAGTGGTGCTGGTGCCTGGTGAGTATAATTGGTGGCTTGAAAGAGGCGATGATGATTTTGTCAATTTTTAAATCCTTTCTGAGCTGATTAATCGGGCATTTGAGATAATCCGACCCGTATCTTGGCGGGGCATGCTGTCAGATTTGCTGATGGTTTTTGCAGCCATGGCGTGGTTGGACTTCTCTTTTTGCCCGAGCTTAACACAGATCTGGGCCTCAATTTTTCTCTATTCGTCTTGGAATTCTTTTATATATATTTACACTCTGTTTGGATGGTTGTTTCCAGTGGTTCATTAATGTACAGTATGGTATGGTATAGTATGGTGCTGTATTGTACTATATTAGTGAACACAATGTTTGGATACACTATATCGTTTGTTGTGGTTTAATTACATTTTTATAGTTTGGTTTGACTGTATGCTATTGTATAATAGCATGTAAGTTTATTTATCTGGTATTTGAGATGATCCGACCTGTATCTTGGCGGGGCATGCTCCCAGGTTTCTGGTGGTTTTTGCAGCCATGGCGTGGTTGGTCCCGCTTTTTGCCTGAGCTTAAACACAGATCTGAGCCTTAACTCCATTATTGTAAGAACCTGGCAGCGACAAAATTTGTCATTTTTGACGAAAGGAGTATTATTAACAGCTTCCGGATACTATATAAATATAACCTTAGGGAAATGAACAAAGCAAAATGCATAGAAGGGAAAGAATGAGGCTATCCCAACAGCCCTTTTTATGAAATTATAACGGAGGGAGTAGTATATTATTAGCACTTCTGCCTCTATTTTGTGCTGGTCTTTATTTAACAGCCAGTTTGGATGGTTGTTACATATTGCTTCAAAGAGGCGATGATGATTTTGTAAAATATTACTAATTCCCTTCTGAGCTGATTAATTCGGGTATTTGAGATGACCCGACCCGTATCTTGGCAGGGCATGACCCGGTTTATCCTGGTGGTTTTTGCAGCCGTGGTGTTGTTGGGACTCTCTTTTTGCCTGAGCTAAACAAAGATCTGAGCCTCATTTTCTCTATCATTTTGGGAAATATATTTTACTTTTAGGGTTCTTTTGGTTTACAGCGTGTTTGGATTGGCTTATTTTAGGTGCTTTTAAGCCAAAATAGCTTTTAAGCACTTACACTCTGTTTGGATGGTCGTTACCCATGGTTTCATAATGTACAGTATTGTATTGTATAGTATCGCATGCAAGTGCCGGTGAGTATAATTGATGGCTTATGAACAAAGCAAAAAGCTCAGAAGGGAAAGAATGAGTCTTCAGATAGTTTAAGGATTTTCATTGAAAGGTGGTTGCCTCCCTCTGCATTTAGCCAATGATTTCTCCATTACTCTAAGAATCCCAACATCCTTTTAATCAATTTTAACGGAGGGAGTAACTTTCTCTATATCAGTTGATGAAATATTATTTAGGGTTCGTTTGTTTTAGCCTGTTTGGATTGGCTTATTGTAGGTGGTTTTAAGCTAAAATGGCTTTTAAGCACTTAGAGACAAGTTACCCGCAAGGGTGGCTCAGTTGGTTGAGCATGGGGGTTTCATAATGGAGGTCTCAGGTTCGAAACCCCTTGCCTACGATAGCAGGAGATTGCCTTCTGGGTCGAGCTCGTTGCACGAGGCTTGCCTAGTGCGGGTTACCTCTCCTGTGTGGTTTGCGAGCTATTGCACAGGAGCTGGGTTTACCCAGTGCGCATCCAAAGGGTAGCGGCTGCAGGTTCCCATGACATGATAAAAAAAAAAAAGCACTTAGAGACAAGTTTTGCAGGTGCTGGTTAGTATAATTGTGGGCTTATGATTTTGTCAATCTTTCAGTCTGAGCATATTAATCGGGTATTTGAGATGATTCGACCAGGTTCTTGGCGGGGCATGCCGTCAGATTTTCTGGTGGTTTTTGCAGCCATGGCGGTGTTGGACTCTCTTGTTGCCCGAGCTTAATACAGATCTGAGCCTCGCTAACTATTTCTGATAGTGCAGGGGTATAATTGACCCTTTCCGGTTTTGTCAATCTTTCCGTCTGAGCTTATTAATCTGGGTATTTGAGATGATCCGACCTGTATCTTGGCGGGGCATGCCCCCAGATTTTCTGATAGGGAAATGGACAAACTAAAAACTCAGAAGTTAAAGAATGAGGCTACATAGAAATGAGGATTTTCATTTCTCTGGTATATGAAACCAGAGATTCTGGGTTCGATCCCTAGCAGAGTTGATCAATTGTCTATCCTTATCAAAAAAGAAATGAGGACTTTCATTTCTCCATTTGTAAGAATCCCAACAACCCTCTTATCAATTTTAACGGAGGGTATTCACAGCTCGTTTGGCATTTGAAGTGCAAAAATTAAAGACCATACCATTTGAAATGAATACAATAATGAACCACAGGAAAGAATGAGGCTACAGGGATTTGAGTGGTTGCCTCTCCTGCATCAGTCAATGATTCCTCCATTACTGTAAGAATCCCAACAGCCCTTTTATCAATTTTAACAGAGGGAGTATTATAAGCAGCTTGTTTGGCATTTGTAATGCAAAAATTAAAGTTCAACTCATTTGAAGGGCAATCTGTGCAATTTCTTCATTGTTGTTACATATCGTTCAAAGGGTTTCTATTTTTTTTTTCCTTTTCTTTTTTTAATGCTTCCTCCGGAGCATTGAATGCTGCCGGTGGAGCTGGTGGAAATGGTGCTGGTGCCTGGTGAGTATAATCAGTGGCTTGAAAGAGGCGATGATGATTTTGTCAATTTTTAAATCCTTTCTGTGCTGATTAATCGGGCATTTTAGATAATCCGACCCGTATCTTGACGGGGCATTCTTTCAGATTTTCTGGTGGTTTTTGCAGCCATGGCGTTGTTGGACTCTCTTGTTACCCGAACCAGATCTGAGCCTCACTATATAAACAAAAGGGCAGGAAATAAACAAAGCAAAAAGTTCAGAAGGGAAAGAATGAGGTTGCAGAGGGTTCTAAGGATTTTTCATTGAAAGGGTGGTTGCCTCTCTCTGTCTGCATTTAGCCAATGATTTCTCCATCACCTGTGAGAAATCCAACAACCCTTTTTATCAATTTTAACGGAGGGAGTATTATTATTAACCAAGTCATTTGCACTTTAGGCCCTATTTTGTGCTGGTCTTTAATTAAACGGAAATGAGTTGGATTTGTCCCTGTACTCTCACAAATAAGTATAATCGGACGGCTTGAAAGAGGCAATGATGATTTTGTAAATGATTAATACCCTTCTGAGCTGATTAATTGGGTATTTGAGATGACCCGACCCGTATTTTTGCGGGGCATGACCTGGTTTATCTGTGGTTTTTTGCAGCCATGGCATTGTAGGATTCTCTGTTATGCCTGAGCATAAATAGTTAAATAAGATCTGAGCCTCACTTTCACTGTCATTTTTGGAAATATTTTATTAGGTGTTTGGCGATAGAAACCAAATATTTTTCACTTCATTTGAAATTTTTGAAGTTGGAGTTGTTTTTTATTATAGTTTTGCAAAGAATATTTGGTTGTTTGAATATACTGAAAGTGCCAAAAGTGAAAACAAGGTTTTAGGTGTTTTCCAAGTTCCTAATACAGCTTCAGGTTTTCATGGCAAACGTTAATTGTCAAATGAAGCGAAAATTTTCTTCAGAAAAATGTGAATACTTCTCATGGCCAAACGGGTCCTTTGGGTTTGCTTGGTTTAGAGACAAGTTATGCAGGTGCTGGTGAGTGGTGAGTATAATTGACGGCTTATAATTTTCTTAATCTTTCAGTCTTAGCTTTGATTAATCTGGCATTTGAGATAATCCGGCCCGTATCTTGGCGGGGCATGACCCGGTTTTCCTGGTGGTTTTTGCAGCCATGGCGGGGTTGGACTCTCTGTTATGCCTGAGCTTAAACACAGATCTGAGCCTCCCTTTCTCTGTCATTTTGGGAAATATTTTATTTTTAGGGTTTATTTGGTTTAGGGACAAGTTATGTAAGTGCTGGTTAGTATGATTTACGGCTTATGATTTTGTCGATCTTTCAGTCTGTGCTTTCGGGGAAATTTTCAAGAATATACTGCCCAACATATATTATTATGCCACGTAGCCCAATATACAACATTATACCTGGGGAAAGCATTATACACAGTATCAACCTTGTAAAAAAGTGTATAAAAGGTCTTTATACACAAATATGAGCTAAATCCGGTAACAAACTCAAAGTATGGGCTACATGGCGTTAATATTTTCAAATATAGACAGAGCGTAATTTTCCCTATTAATCGGGCATGTGAGATGATCCGACCCGTATCTTGACTGGGAATTCTCCCAGATTTTCTGGTGGTTTTTGCAGCCATGGCCTCGTTGGACTTTCTCTTGTTGCTTGAGCTTAACACAGATCTGAGCGTCACTTTCTCTGTCATTTTCGGAAATATTTTATTTTTGGGCTTCTTTGGTTTAGAGCCTGTTTGGATTGGCTTATTTTTGGTGTTTTTAAGTCAAAATAGCTTTTAAGCACTTAGAGACAGGTTATGCTGGTGCTGATGAGCATAATGGAGGGATTATGATTTTGTTAATCTTTCAGTCTGAGCTGATTAATTGGTATTTGAGATAATCCGATCCGTATCCTGGCAGGGCATGCTCCCAGAGTATCTGGTGGGTTTTGCAGCCATGGCGTGGTTGGACTCTCTTTTTGTGCGAGTTTAAATCTGAGCCTAAATTTTTCTCTATCCAGCTTCTTTTTTTTGTTTTTTTTAAATAATATTTAGGGTGTGTTTGGTACGATAGAAATTGTTCTTATGGAAAATAAGTGGGGGTGGTGGAAGTGGTGGGGTTGAGTATTATCGATGGCTTGAAAGAGGCGATGATGATTTTGTCAATTTTAAATCCCTTCTGAGCTAATTAATCGGGTATTTGAGATAATCCGACCTGTGTCTTAGCAGGGCATGCCCCGTTTTTTCTGGTAGTTTTTGCAGCCATGGCATGGTTGAACTCTCTTTTTGCCAGAGCCTACCACAGATCTGAGTCTCAACTTTTCTCTATATCAGTTGGGAAAATTATTACTTAGGGTTCGTTTGGTTTTGGAGACAAGTTATGCAGGTGCTGTTGAGTATATTGACTGCTTGAAAGAGGCCAATGATTTTTGACAATGTTTATAACCTTTTGAGCTGGTTAATTGGGCATTTGAGGTTATCCGACCCGTATCTTGGCGGGGCATGCTCCCAGATTTTCTGGTGGTTTTTGCAGCCATGGTGTGGTTAGACTCTACTGGGTATGTTGGTGGTGTGGTTGGACTCTCTTTTTGCCCAACCTTAACACCGGTCTGAGCCTCAATTTTTGTATGTCAGCTTGGATTTAAAAAATAATAATATTTAGGGTGTTTGGTATGAAGGAAAATGTTTTGATGGAAAATGAGTGGGAGTGGTGGAAGCGGTGGGGGTGAGTATACTCGGCGGCTCAAAAGAGGCGATGATGATTTTTGTAAATTTTTATTCCCTTCTGAGCCGATTAACCGGGCATTTGAGGTTTATCCGACCTGTATCTTGGCGGGGCGTGGCTCCAGATTTTCTGGTGGTTTTTACGGCCATGGCGTGGTTGGACTCTTTTTGCCTGAGCTTAACATAGATCTGAGCGTCACTTTTTGCCTGAGCTTAACATAGATCTGAGCCTCACTTTAACTATGTCATTTTGAGAAACAAAAGGTTAGGGAAATGAACAAAGCAAAACGCTCAGAAGGGAAAGAATGAGGCTACAGAGAAATGAGGATTTTCATTGAAAGGGTGGTTGCCTCTCTCTGCATTTAACCAATGATTTCTCCATTACTGTAAGAATCCCAACAGCCCTTTTATCAATTTTAAAGCTGGGAGTATTATTATTAATAGCTCGTTTGGCATTTGAAGTGCAAAAATTAAAGACAATTCCATTTGCAATTTCTTCATTGTCGTTAGTTGTGGAGACAATTCCATTTGCAATTTCTTCATTGTCGTTAGTTGTGGCATACTGTTCAAAGGGTTTCTATGCCCTTCAACTCTTTTTTTCTTTTTTCTTTAATGCTTCCGCCGGAGCATTGAATGCTGCCGGTGGAGCTGGTGGAAACGGCAGTGAGTATAATCGGTGGCTTGAAAGAGGCGATGATGATTTTTGTCAATTTTTAATTCCCTTCTGAGCTGATTAATCGGGCATTTGAGATAATCCGACCCGTATCTTGGCGGGGCATGCTCCCAGACTTTCTGGTGGTTTTTGCAACCATGGCGTTGTTGGACTCTCTTTTTGCCCGTGTTATACACAGATCTGAGCCTCATTTACTCTCGTCATTTTGGGAAATAGTTCATTTTTAGAGTTCGTTTGGTTTGGAGCCTGTTTGGATTGGCTTATTTTAGGTGCTT
This sequence comes from Lycium barbarum, assembly GCF_019175385.1. NCBI lineage: Eukaryota > Viridiplantae > Streptophyta > Magnoliopsida > Solanales > Solanaceae > Lycium > Lycium barbarum. Next base: position 6,043,649 of record NC_083343.1, read on the forward strand.
TTAAGCTAAAATAGCTTTTAAGCAGTTAGAGACACGTTATGCAGGTGCTACTGAGTATAGTTGAGGGCTTATGATTTTGTCTGTCTTTCAGGCTGAGCTTATTAATCGGGTATTTGAGATGATCCAACCCGTTTCTTGGCGGGGCATGCCGTCAGATTTTCTGGTGGTTTTTGCAGCCATAGCTGCGTTTGACTCTCTTGTTGCCTGAGCTTAATACATCTGAGCCTCACTTTAAACTATTTCTGATAGTACAGGGGTATATTTGACCCTTTTCCGTTTTGTCAATCTTTCCGTCTAAGCTTATTAAACAGGTATATGAGATTATCCGACCCGTAACTTGGCGGGGCATGCTCCCAGATCTTCTGGTTGTTTTTGCAGCCATTGTATTGTTGGAGTCTCTTGTTGCCCGAGCTTAACACAGATCTGAGCCTCACTTTCTCTGTCAGTTTAGGGAAATGAACAAACTAAAAACTCAGAAGTTAAAGAATGAGGCTTCAGAAAAATGATGATTTTCATTTCTCTGGTCTACAAAATCAGAGATTCTGGGTTCGATCCCAGCAGAGTCGATCAATTGTCTGTCCTTATCAAAAAAGAAATGAGGATTTTCATTTCTCCATTACTGTAAAAATCCCAACAACCCTTTTGTCATTTTATTGGAGGGAGTTTTATTATTAACAGCTCGTTTGGCATTTGAAGGGCAAAAATTAAAGACCATACCATTTGAAGGGCAATTCTTCATTGTTCTTACATATCGTTCAAATATATGCCCTTCAACTCTTCTTTTTTCTTCTCTTTTTAATGCTTCTGCAGGAGCATTCAATGTTACCGGTGGAAATGGCGGCGGTGAGTATAATCGGTGTCTTGAAAGAGGCGATGATGATTTTGTCAATTTTAACTTCCTTCTGAGCTGATTAATTAGGCATTTGAGATGATCCCACCCGTTTCTTGGCGGGGCATGCTCCCAGACTTTCTGGTAGTTTTTGCAGCCATGGTGTCGCCGGACTCTCTTTTTGGCCAAGCTATCACAGATCTGAGCTTCACTTTCTCTGTCAGTTCAGGGAAACAAAAGGTTAGGGAAATGGATAAAGCAAAAATTCAGAAGCGAAAGAATGAGGCTACAGAGAGTTGAGGATTTTTCATTGAAAGGGTGGTTGCTTCTCTCTGCATCAGCCAGTGATTTCTCCATTACTGTAAGAAATCCAACAACCCTTTTATCAATTTTAACGGAGGGAGTATATTATTAGCAGCTTCTGCTTGAATGATTGGTACATATCGTTTGAAGGGCAAACGGTGTAATTTCTTCTTTAAAGAGGCGATGATGATATTTGTCAATTTTTATTCCCTTCTGAGCTGATTAATCGGGTATGTGAGGTCCCGTATCTTGGCGGGGCATGCTCCCAGATTTTGTGGTGGTTTTTGCAGCCATGGCGTGGTTGAACTCTCTTGTTGCCCGAGCTTAACACAGGTCTGAGCCTCACTTTAAACTATTTCTGATAGTACAGGGGTATATTTGACCCTTTTCCGTTTTGTCGATCTTTCAGTCTGAGCTTATTAATCAGGTATTTGAGATGGTCCGACCCGTATCTTGGCGGGGCATGCTTCCAGATTTTCTGGTGGTTCTAGCAGTCATGGCATGGTTGGTCTCGCTTTTTGCCTGAGCTGAAACACAGGTCTGAGCCTCAATTTACCGGACTCCACTACTGTAAGAACCCCAACAACGACAAACTTTTTGTCAATTTTGACTGAGGGAGTATTATTAACATCTTCCGGATACTATGTAAATAAACCCTTAGGGAAATGAACAAACCAATCAGAAGGGAAAGAATGAGGCTACTGAGAGTTCAGGGATTTTTCATTGAAAGGGTCGTTGCCTCTCTCTGCATACAGCCAATGATTTCTCCAATCCTTGTGAGAAACCCAACAACCTTTTTATCAATTTTAATGGAGGGAGTAATACAACAACATACCCAACGTGATTAGAGCGTACACAGACCTTACCCAGGTAGGGGTAAGGCTGCGTACATCTTACCCTCCCCAGACCCCACTATTGTGGGATTACACTGGGTAGTGACCCATATAGAGAAAGTGAGGCTCAGATTTGTGTTAAGCTTGGGCAACAAGAGAGTCCAACAACACCATGGCTGCAAAAACTACCAGAAAGTTTGGAAGCATGCCCCGCCAAGATACGGGTCGGATTATCTCAAATGCCCAATTAATCAGCTCCGAAGGGAATAAAATTGACAAAAATCATCATCGCCTCTTTAAAGAAGAAATGGCACAGTTTGCCCTTGAAACGTATTTAACAACTAGAGCAATGCCAACTGATCAATGATTTCCTGATAGCTTTACCATTACCTCAACTCTTATCATCAATACCATCTTTATCGTATATTTCTTTTTTCTGAATGTGTCAAATGGTACACATTTCACTTTCATTGCTCTAACTTTTCTTTATCACTATCCCCATATTGTCCGAGGGTCTTTCGGAAAGAGCCGTCCTACCTTGGTAGGAGTAAGGTCTGCGTACACTCTACCCTCCCCAGACCCCACGATGTGGGATTTCACTGGGTTGTTGTTGTTGTTGTTGTATCCCCATATTGTCCAAACAGAATTATTAGGTGGTGGACCGTTGTACAACACCTATTATTGTTACTTTTAACTTTTCCCCACATATATTTTTCCACAAGCCCCATGTTCATCTGTCGGATTTTTTATGCTTTAATCACATTATTAATGGACCATCTTAAACACTCAATTCATTAAGACAAAAACAGTATTCATCTCTTATCAAACTCACAATCAATGGCTACAGTTTCTTCAACTTGATCTTAGTTTTATATCTACTGTTTCTCTTTCTCCAGCTTTCCCATACAGCCCCTTTTTTTCCAGCTCTGAGTATACTAAATATCAAGACTCTTGAAAATGGCTGATGCCTTTGTGTCATATGCAATTCAAAAACTGGAGGATTTCCTCATACGGGAAGTTAACCTGCGGTCAAGTCTGAGAGAGAATGTGCAGTGGCTGAGAAATGAGCTGCTCTTCATGCAGTCTTTCCTCAAAGATGCAGAAGAAAAGCAGAGTGAAGATCAAAGAGTTCGACAATGAAAGAGGTGATGATGATTTTTGTTAATTTTTAATTCCCTTATGAGCTGATTAACGGGCATTTGAGGTTATCAGACCTGTATCTTGGCGGGGCATGCTCCCAGTTCTTCTGGTGGTTTTTGCAGCCATGGCGTGGTTGGACTCTCTTTTTGCCCAAGCTTAAACACAGATCTGAGCCTCACTTCAACAATGTCATTATGGGAAATAAAAGGTTAGGGAAATGAACAAAGCAAAAGCTCATTTGGGCGAAAGAATGAGGCTACAGAGAGTTTAGGGATTTTCATTGAAAGGGTGGTTGCCTCTCTCATCATTTAGCCAATGATTTCTCCACTACTGTGAGAAACCCAACAACCCTTTAATCAATTTTACTGGTCATTTGCACTTTTGCCCTTATTTTGTGGTTGTCTTTAATTAATAGCTGTTTGGAAGGTTGTTATTTATTGTTTCAGAGGGTTTGAATGCCCTTCAACTCCTTTTTAATGCTTCTGCCGGAGCATTCAATGTTGCCGGTGGAGCTGGTGAGTATAATCGGACGGCTTGAAAGAGGCGATGATGATTTTGTTAATTATTAATTCCCTTCTAAGCTAATTAATTGGGCATTTGAGGTTATCCGACCCATACCTTGGCGGGGCATGCCATCGGATTTTCTGGTGGTTTGCAGCCATGGCGTTGCTGGACTCTCTTTTTGCCCGAGCTTACCACAGATCTGAGCCTTACTTTCTCTGTCAGTTTAGGTAAACAAAAGGTTAGAGAAATGAACAAAGCAAAAGCTCAGAAGGGAAAAAAATGAGGCTACGGAGAGTTTAGGGATTTCCATTGAACGGGTGGTTTGCCTCTATCTGTATTGCCAATGATTTCTACATTGCTGTAAGAAACTCAATAACCCTTTTATCAATTTTAACAGAGGGTGTATACTAGGAACAGCTCTTCGATTGTTGGTTACATATTGTTTCAAAGGGTTTCCATGCCCTTCTTAAAAACTATTTTCTTGAGCCGAGGGTCTATCTGAAACAGCCCCTCTACCCCACAACGGTAGGGGTAAGGTCTGTGTACACCCCACTCACCCCACACCCACTTGTGGGACTTTACAGGGTCTGTTGTTGTTGTTCTGCCGGAGCATTTAGTGTTGCCGTTGGAGCTGGTGGAAATGGTGCTGGTAACTATAATCGGGCGGCTTGAATGAGGCGATGATTATTTTTGTCAATTTCAAATCACTTATGTGTTGATTAACCGGGTATTTGTGATTATCCGACCTGTATCTTGGCGGGGCATGCCCTGTTTTTTCTGGTGGTTTTTGCAGCTATAGCGGCGTTGGACTCTCTTGTTGCCAGAGGTTAACGCAGATCTGAGTTTTATTTGGACCAAAGCAGGCATTATTAAGAATTTCAGGGGGCACCCTATTTGGACACTGTCATGCTATGCTAATACCATGCATCCTCTTTATCTTTTCCTTTTCTTTTAATGCTCCCACCGGAGCATTCAAAGTTGCCATGGTGGTGGTGAGCATAGTCAATGCTTAATAGAGGCGATGATGATTTTGTCATTCCCTCTTAGCCTATGAGTCGGGCATTTGAGATAATCCGACCCGTATCTTGGCAGGGCATCCCCCGCAGATTTTTCTGGTGGTTTTTGCAGCCATGGCGTAGCCTGACTCTATCTTTGCCCGAACTTAACACAGATCTGAGCCTCAGTTTCTCTGTGCTTTTTAAAATGGGTATGTAATTATCTATAGGCTTGAGGGCACTATATAAACAGAAGGTCAGAAAGATGACCAAAGCAAAAACTCAGAAGAGAATCATTGATACCCTTATGAGCTTATCAATCGGGCATTTGAGATTATCCGACCCGTATGTTGGTGTGGCATGCCCCAGATTCTCTGGGTTTTTTTTTTGGCAGCATGGCGTCATTGGACTCTCCTTTTGCCTTAGGTAAATACAATTTATGGTGATTGTTGAAAATTCAGCCATTAGCGTTGTTGATGTTGTTGTTGTTGTTTGGATTATGGAAAGATATTACCCATGAATTGCAGACTTTTATGGGTCTTTTCAGTTAAGTTCTCTGTAAAAACAAAGTGGCTAGCTCACGCTGTTTCTACAAAATATATTTTGTTATGACTCCATCCTGAAAGATTATATACGTACAAGATGTGTATCAAGGCTTCAGGGTACTACTGTATATGATTTACGGGGCCTTTGACTCTTCTTTGTTAAATTTTCTCAATAACCTTTGGGGAGATGAACATAGCAAAATCTGAGAAGGGAAAGAATGAGGCTACAGGGAGTTTAGGATTTCTGTTGAAAGGGTGGTTGCCTCTATTCTCATTAGCCAATGATTTCTCCACTACTGTAAGAATCCCAACAATGCTTTTATCAATCTTACTGAGGGAGCACTATTAAGGGTTTCATACCCTTCCATGCTATGCTATACCATCCATTCTCTCTCTCTCTCTCTCTCTCTCTCTCTCTCTTTCTTTCTCAGTGCTTTCGCCAGAGCATTGAATTGTTCCAGTTGTGGCTATTGAAGCGGTGAGTATAATCAATGGCTTGAAAGAGGCGATGATGATTGTGTCAAATTTTTGTCCCCTTTTGAACTGATTAATCGGGCATTTGAGATTACCTGACCCGTATCTTGGCAGGGCATGCTCCCAGATTTTCTGCTTGTTCTTGCAGCCATGGCATTGTCGGACTCTTTGTTTGCTCGAGCTTAACACAGATCTGAGCCACACTTTCTCTATGTCAGCTTGGAAAATATATTATATTTCCTTATGCTGAGGGTCTACCAGAAACAGCCTCTCTACCTCCCAAGTAGGGGTAAGGTCTGCATACACTCTACCCTCCCCAGACCCCACTTTGTGGGATTTCACTGGGTATGTTGTTGTTGTTGGTTCGTTTGGTTAAAGACTGGTTAGAGTTATGTAGGCGGTGCTGAGTATAATTGACGGCTTCAAAGAGGCGATGATGATTTTGTAAATCTTTTATACCCGTATGAGCTTATCAATCAGACATTTGAGATTTATCCGACCTGGCGGGGCATGCCCTAGAGTTTCTGGTGGTTATTGCGGCCATGGCGTCACCGGATTCTCTTTTTGCTCGAGCTTAACACAGATCTGAGCTACACGTCCTCTCTGTCTTTGATAAACGCTTTTATTGAGCTGAGGGTCTATCAGAAACAACCTCTCTACCTCGCAAAGTAGGGGTAAGGTGTGCGTACACTCCACACTCGCCAGACCCCACTCGTGGGATCACACTGGGTATGTTGTTGGTTAATATGTATAAATAATCTATATACAAAATCCTGGATCCGCCTGTGCAAAGTTATGGTCTAGACTCTAGAATGCATAAACTTAATCCTGGATCTGTCTCCTCTGGAGACAAGTTATGCAAGTGGTCAGTATAATTGACGGCTTGAAGGGCGATGATGATTTGGTAAATCTTTATTCCCTTCCTAGTATACTAATCAGGCATTTGAGATTATCCGACCCTTGTCTTGGCAGGGCATGCTCCCAGAGTTTCGGGTGGTTTTCGCAGCCATGGCGTTGTTGGACTCTCTTCTTGCCTGAGCTTAAACACAGATCTGAGCCTCAAAATTTATGTGCTTTTTAAAAAAACTTCTGCTAGTTTGGAAATGGATATAGATGGACTCATACCATTCCCAACTTGCTTGGGATGACGTGTAGTTGGTCCAATCTATTTATCTGCAAACTCTTTTACCGAGGTAACCCTCACTGTCCTTTGCTGTCAGTTACAACTCAAGTGAAATTTTTTCGATTATAAAAGCCACTTTATGGTGAAAATACCTATGACCTTATAGTTTTCTTCTGTTCTTACTCTCTATTTATAAGCAATGAGGCGATCAAGATTTTGGCATCTATCGAAGTTGAATCAGATATAATCTTCTCCTGAGCTGAAAACACTGCATCTTGGTGTGGTAGCTCAGATTGGCTGTGATTGGTGGAACATTTCATTTTTGGTGAAAGAATGAGGCCGTTCCTTCATTTTTGGTGGTTGCTCGGTTTCTCTGAAGTTTGATTGCCTATCAATTCTTTGTTTTCTTTTTTATCAACGGCTCTTGCATCAGGAAATGATAATGTTGTTGATGATGATAAAAATTTGTCAACAATGCTCTTACCCCAAGTAGTTGGCGTTGCCTATATGACTCTTAGTGTCCATTCCGCTCTAAAACCCGGAACTTAGTGAATGAAGCTGTGGCAATCTTATCCAGTAAGCTTGAATTTTGAAATCTCAGACATTTGAGCTGATTTTTATATTCGTTTGGAAAATTTTGAGGGAACTTGTGAGTTGGTTTTATTTTCTATTCTCACAAAACTTCTGCCCTTTGCTGCCACGACAGATTAGCCCTTCTTCTGATAGTTTAGACAAATCTGTGACTCATTTCTGTGTAACTCTCAGTTCCTTCCACAATTTGGTAGATTTCTGTTCCTGGTTCGGAGGTACTTTCATTTTACATGTTCATTTCCAGCTCTTAGCACGAGTACAATAAAAACTATCATTCAATCCCAAACAAGTAGGGGTCAGCTATAGGAATCTGAATCTGCATTATCCCTTCAGCTCCATATGGATCCATTTCATCCAACTTTCAATATTTTTGGGACTTTTCTAACAATAGATGTTCCCTGCATTTTTAACTGACCCTAGTGAACACTGGACTTAATGTAATCATCTAACATGACAGACCTTACCTGTGCTTTTTAATATAATTATATAAGTAGGTGTTGGGCCATGAAAACCAAATATTTTTCACTTCTTTTTTGAAATTTTGAAGTTGGAGTTGAAAATGAGTTGTGTTTGATTATAGTTTTTGCAAAGAATATTTGGTTGTTTGAATGTACTGAAAGTGAAAACAGGGTTTTAGGTGTTTTCCAAATTAAGTTGTATTTGGAATTTTCATGGCCAAATGCTGATTTTCAAATAAAGTGAAAAACATTTCCGGAAAAAAGGAGAAATTCTCATGGCGAAACGGGTATTGTCATGTCATGCTTTCATCCTCAATTTGATGCCCTTTTTTGTATCTTGAGAATCCAAAAGTTCTGAGGCTATGAAGATTATCTTAAAAAGACTGAAATATTGGAGTTAATTCCAAGGCCTGGCTTGGCAAAGACAACCTGGAAGGTCTGTGAAGGAGGATGAGAAATAATAAGTTTCTTGTAGTCCCTTCTCACGGCAGCCGATCTTTGTAGCCATGGCCGTTTTAGCTCTGCTCTTTGATTAAATAGGCGAAAATCTGAGCCTCCTTACCTAAGTTTTACTTCAGTTTGATCACTGAAACAGTATCTTTTAGAAGCTTTCTTGAATTGATCTAAAAATTCAGTTATTGCTTTCAATCTTAAACTGATTTGATTTTCAACAATGTGGGATAATTGGGTTTGCATGAAAAAAGTACCAACAAATGGCATGGTCTCGAGTCTTGATGCCTTCATGTCCACACTAATTTAAACTTTAAAGGTAATAACAACATTGTTGTCCATATGAAATTTCCAAAAAAAGATAATATAAAAAGAATTCGACATGAACGTCTTATTTTTCCCTTAATGACAGGCTTTGTTGTATACATTTTCTAATAACATCTTTCATGATATTTGTTTTTTTTTTGTTTAATGACAGGCTTTGTTGTATACATTTTTTTTTTTTTTTTTTTTTATATCATCAATCATTTTGATTCAGAATTCAATGTAAATAGACCCTAAATGATCACTAATTTTAATTTAGCCGTCAGATACTGATCCTAACAATTTCAAATAACATTTACTTCAAAACAACACAAATATCAAGTTAGAATTATCAACTCCACTTCGAAAGTTCAAGATCCGTTCAACAAGGGTGGACTTCAAGTTTTACTCCATACGAAATCGTGCAGGTATTTTTATCTTTTCTTAGCTTTTAATTATTTATCTCCATCTTTTAATAATTATAACTTAGACTCGCCCTGATGCCGTTTCTAACAACGTGCTAAGCAGTAATCACCCTTTGGAAAACAAAATGTGAAAATGAAATTTCTTTCTCTTCATTTAAGACTTACAAGCCCTTTTGCCTGTTCTCTTCATGCAACAAAGCAAAAGCTCAGAAGGGAGAGAATGAGGCTACGAAGAGTTTGAGGATTTTTGTTGAAAGGGTGGTTGCCTCGCTCTGCATCAGCCTATGATTTCTCATCACTGTAAGAACTTCAACAGCCCTTTCTTTCTTTCGCTCTTTTTGATTATGAAGCGGTCTCAAAAAATAGTTATCTGTTGCATATATACAGTTCTATCTCTCTGTATCAGTCATGTTCTGCAACAACATTTCACCATAGGGAAATTTGTACAAATAGGATCATTTGAATCTTCGATGCACTATGCTTCCGCCGGAGCATTCAGTGCTGCCGGTGGAAGTGATGGTGGTGAATATAATTGATGGCTTGAAAGAGGCGATGATGATTTTGTCAATTTTTTCATTCCCTTCTGAGCTTTTTAATTGGGCATTTGAGATGATCTGACCCGTATCTTGGCAGGGCATGCCCCCAGATTTTTCTGGTGGTTTTTGCAGCCATGGCGTTGCTGGACTCTCATTTTGCCCGAGCTTTAAAACAGAACTGAGCCTCAAAGCCCCAATATCTCTATGTTGTTTTGGGAAATGGATATGTAGTTGCAGAGAAATGAACAAAGCAAAAGCTCGGATGGGAGAGCGTACTTTTATAAGAAGATGGGAGAGCGTACTCTTATAAGAAGATAGCTGTTATAGAAGGGTAATTTTACAAAGAGCGTACTCTTATAAAGATGATTGTGGCAGAGGTAAAATAACATGAAAAAACTTGGCTATTATAGAAAGGTGTTGTTATATGCGCATGTCGTTATAGAGAGGTCTGACTGTTCTAACTAAAATATATCTAGGCAAATGGCGATGTTATAGAGAAATTTAATTGTACTCCCTTTTGTATTCTCTTTCAGATGGAGTATCAATCAATATGCATTTGGAGCTTGGACAATATTTGTGGTGAAACTTAAAAGGGTTTCCATGCCCTTCCATGCTGTATGCTAAAACCATGCATCTTTCTGTTTCTTTCTTTCTTTTATGCTGTCACAAGCATTTTGTGCTGTCACAAGCATTTAATGCTGCCGGTAGTGGTGGTGAGTATAATCGGCGGCTAAAAAGAGGCGGTGATGAATTCTATGATGCTTTCATTCCCTTCTGAGCTTATTAATCGGGCATCTTGAGATTATCCGACCCGTATCTTGGCGGGGTAGGACTCCAGATTTTCTGGTGGTTTTTGCAGCCATGGCGTTGCAGATCTCTCTTTACCTGAGCTATAACACAGATCTGAGCCTCAATTTCCGAGAAAATGGGATTATTTGACTGAACTCCAGCCAATTCAGCTGCTGACCTTGTTCAGTTACGATCTCTTGACTGGCAAAAATCTCAGATGGGAGAGAATGAGGCTACGGAGAGTTTAAGGTTTTTTTGTTGAAAGGGTGCCTCTCTCTGCATTAGCCCATGATCTCTTTGCTCTTTCGGATTGAAGAGCGGTCTCAAAAATTAGCTATCTGTTGCATATACATTCAGACATTTGTATAACCCTTATTCTCAATAACAACATTTTACTATGACAGCTAAAAAATACTTAGACAAATGGCTCTGTAATAGAGAGATTTGATTGTATTCCCTCAGTGGGAGTATTGATCAGCATGCATTTGGAGTTTGTACAATATTTGTGTTGAAACTTAAAGGGTTTCCATGCCCTTCCATGTTGTATGCTAATGCCATGCATCTTTCTGTTTCTTTCCTTCTTTCTTTTGTTCCTTCGCTGGAGCATTTAATGCCGCTGGTGGTGTTGGTGAGTATAATTGGCGGCTAAAAAGAGGCGATGATGATTTCTGTGTTTGTTTCATGGAACAACATACCCAGTGTAATACACAGACCTTACCCCTACCTAGTGGATTGCTTCACGGGAACAGGATCAAATTTGTCCCCCTACTGTTCTAAAAGGATTATTGTTGTCTCCCTTCTGAGCTTATTAGTCGGGTATTTCAGATTATCCGACCCGTATCTTGGCGGGGCATGACCCCAGAGTTTCTGGTGGTTTTTGCAGCCATGGCGTCGTTGGACTCTCTGTTATGCCTTAGCTTAAAACAGATCTGAGCCTCAATTCCGGGGAAATTGGAAGTATTTGACCTGGAAGTTTTGCAAATCACATTAGTTTAAGTCTGAGGCGGCGGAGAAAGCAGGGACCTGTTGGGAGTTTCTATGGGTGGTCCCCCCTCTGTCATTTCCTCTGCCAATGGTACTCAAATGAAAAATATTTCCAATTACAAAACCACCCTTGATCGATTTACTTATTACTCCCTCTGTTCCAATTATTAGAGGCTATGAAGATTGTTGTTTGTGAAAAAAATGAATCTGACATTTTACACTTGAGCTGAAAAGACTGTAGGTGTTGGGACAATATTTGATTGATGTTGATAAAATATAGTCGTATCTTGGCGTGGCGTGGCAGCTCACGTGTCTGTGAGGTGTGGGGAGAACATATCCATTTTTGGTGTTTCTTCTGGGTCTCACAAGACAAGGTTAACTGAAGCTTGCGGCCATGACATGTTTTTTAAAGTTCTTTGAGTTTTGTCTGGAAGAGAGTCAGAATATGAGCCTACCCCATTACCTTTATTCTGCTGAAAGAATGAGGCATTTCTGGCTCAGAGAATGAATTCTCTGGGTTCAGAACAAGTTATGCCGGCATGTTGAGTATGATTGACAGCTTAAAAGAGACAATGATGGATTTGTATATCTTTTGTATTAATCAGGCATTTGAGATAATCCTACACGTAACTTGGCGGGGCATGCCCCCAGATTTTTCTGGTGGTTTTTGCAGCCACAATGTGGCCACTCTCTCCTTTTGCCTGAGTTATAACACAGATCTGAGTCTCAATTTCTGGGAAAATGGAAACTAAAAGGAAATTCTTTTTTTGTTAATTCAAAACCTGAAGGGTCTTCCTGCCCAATTGCTGTTGAGAGATGGAAAGATGCAAAGGGAGAAACAAAAACTCAGTAGGGAGAGAATGAGGCTACAAGGGAGTAAAGGTTTTTTGTTGAAAGGGTGGTTGCCTCTCTCTGCATTAGCCCGTGATATCTCAACAACCCCAACAGGTCTTTCTTCAGGACTATTTGTGCAAATTATCCCTTCCCTCTTACATAGGGACTATTAACAGCCTGTTTGGATTGCTATTACCATAAATATTCTTGTTCTTTCCTTTATGCTTCTTTGGAGCATTCAGTGATGCCGGTGGGGGTGGTAGAAGTGTCGGTGGTTAGTATGATTGACGGCTTGAAAGAGGCGATGATGATTTTGCCAATTCCTTCAATCCCTTATGAGCTTATTAATCGGGCATTTGAGATTATCTGGGCCGTATCTTGGCGGGGCATGCCCCCAGGTATTTTGGTGGTTTTTGCAGTCATGGTGTTGCCGGACTCTCCTTTTGCCGCCTTAGCACAGATCTGAGCCTCAATTTATGTGAAAATGGAAATTTTGGGCCGATTTTGAAACTCGGGCAAAATCATGTGCTGTTGAACTTTGCACCATCTCTTTACCGGCGAGCTCTTCGTCTGATCTCTTTATTGGTGAAACCGAGTTGTATGTTTCATCTTCTTTGTCAAACTCAAAATCCTTTAGGATTCAAGTGGTATATCTGGATCTACCTGATCGGACTGAAGCAGACATTCAATGGGCTTTTATTTTAAGGCCAACAAATGTTTGGAACACACAAGGATATTTCAGTAGTGGCTGAGAAGTGACTATTTGTGGATTTTAACCGAAATTTCACCGTTATCCCTTTTGTGAGCTGGTTCAAAACTTTCCGTTCCATGTATTAGAGGCTATGAAGATTGTTTGTGTGAAAGATGAATCAGGCATTTTCCTCTTGACATTTGAGAACTAGTCTTATCTTGGCGTGGCAGCTCAGATTGGTCGGAGAGGAAAGATCCATTTTTGTTGTTTCTTCTATGTCTCATAATTCTAACTGATGCTTGCAGCCATGGCAGTACTAAACTTATGTATGAATTTGCCCCTCCACATACAACAACAACAACAACACCACTTTAATCTCTGCTGTAGCCCATGATTTCTATGTTAATGAAAGAACCGAACAGCTTTTCTTCGCTCTTACGGGTTAAAGAGCGGTCTAAAGAAATGGCTATTTGTGCACTTTATGCTGCTGGTCCCTGTGGTGGAAACAAGCGGTGCTGAATATATAGACGATTGAGGCAAAAAGACCTTGTAAATCTTGAAAACGTGGTCGGCACTATCCCAACCTGCGCAGGCAAAGCCCACATGATTTCTAGTCATGCCTGATAACCACTCTAGCACGACCACATGATACAGATTTTTTTAGGCGCGCATCCCTTTTTGTTCCCTCTCTTTTTAATGAACAATATATTATTGAGGTTGTGAATATATTGGTGGTGTTGATTTTGTCAATATCTTATTCCCTTATGAGCTTATTGTTCAGGCATTTCAGATCATCCGACTCGTTTCTTGGCAGTGCACGCCCCCAGATTTTCTGGCAGTTGTTGCAGCCATGGTGTCGTCGGATCTCTGTTTGCTTGGGCTACAACGCAGATCTGGCCTCAATTTCTGGGAAATTAGAAATATTGGCACAAATGGGATACTTTGAGGCTGTTGTTTAAAGTTTGTCAGTGGTGATATGATTGACGGCATGAAAGTGGGATGATGATTCTGATAATCTTTCATTCCCTTTTGAGCTTATTAATTGGGCGCTTGAGATTATCCGGCTCGTATCTTGGCAAGGCATGCCCCCAGATTTTTTGGTGGTTTTCGCAGCCATGGTGATGTCCGATCTCTTTTTGCATCTGTCTAGTTGAAGTGTCCAAGTGATCACTATCTAACTGACAATTCGTGGCAAGTTTGAGGGGCTCTATATATATTTGGCCTATCTAAAATATGCAATGTGGAACAACCATCCAAACAAGCTGTTATTGATTCGTTTGGTTTAGTGACAAGTTATGCCAGTGGTATGAGTATGATTGACGGCTTATAATTTGTCACTTTTCTCATATCAATTTGGTGACAAAATACATCTTAGTAGGCGTTTGGCCGTGCGATATGATCATAATTTCATATTATGATTTCAAATCAGTGTTTATTTATGTAATTTGCACAAAATTTCAACTTCAACTACACATCGTGATGCCAAACAGACCCTTGCCCTTTTCTCGTACCTCGTGGTTTTTCCTTTTGTTCACGTACGCTTTTTTGTGGGGCCGAAACATCTCCTTTATGTTTGATTCCCAAATTCTCCAAAAAGTTTTTGTGATTTCAATTTTTTAAAATATAAAATTAGACCGATAAATTTATATTTTATAAAAAAATTAATAAGTTGGTAGATATATTTATCAATTGTTTATATCAAATATTAAAAGATTTACAAGTTGGTAGTATATTTATTACAAGTTTATTTTTATCAAATGCACGTGGGAGAATTATACTAAAAAACAGTTACTCCACAACTCATGTTCAATTTTCGAGTTCCTTGCATATTGTACCCCTAATGTGTGTTCTCTTTTTCAATTTGCACCCTATCTTATTATTTTTAATGATTTGCACCCTAATCTCTTTATTTCCTTGTAACACAACAAAAACCTCTTTTCTTGAATTATTCATGAGGGCAAAACAGGAAAAATACACAAATGATAATGCAAAATGAATAACTCTTATGTGTTTAGCTTGTTATGGTAGAAACTAGACAGAAATTTGAATGCAGATGTATATATACACTTATCTCTAAAAGTTTTTATGCTCCCTCACAACATTCAGACTTGTATATATGTATAGATTCCTAAATCACAAGGTGCATTTTTAAATCAATCCATGGCATTTGCATAAAACAGAGTAAAGTGGAATGAAAGAATCATCATTGACAAAATAACTGACGTGGATTAAGGTTAATTCTAATGTGCAATTTTACATTTAGGTTCGGTATTTGATATGAGTTTTCTAAGTTTACAGTTTATATGACAGGAAACATGTAGTTAATCTAGAGAATTCTAAATGTTAGAAAATCTTGGGACAAATTACCGCTAAGGGGATTAAACGGATCCAAATGGAATGGAATGACATGAAAATTTATTAGTCAATAGAACTAATTAGGCATTGTTTCGTCGTTTACTTATTTTCACTTCTTGCAATCGATTCTTTAGAGAAATAAATTGGGTTGCTACGAGAATTCTAGAGAGATAAGAATCGATTTTCATTGTGCACTATACTTATTTTTTGTGTTTTCGTATTTTGCCCTCATGAAATAATTCAAAAAAAGAATTTTTTTGTTGTTTTGCAAGGAAATAAAGAGATTAGGGTGTAAATCATTAAAAATAATAGGATAGGGTGCAAATCGAAAAAGCGAGCACACGTTCGGGGTGCAAAATGCAAGGTACTCTCGAGTTTCTATCTGATTGAATTAAAATTCATCAATTGATATTATTTTTTTTCAGAAAGTCCTTTTAGTAAGGTATTAATTTTGCTATGAACTGTAATTTGCTTATTTGGTAGGATCATGTAAGAATTGAAAAAGTTTTAATTATTTACACAGTTTGTGGGGCTTTTATATATGTATAAGAAAAAAAATATATAACATAAGATATTTAAATTGCATTTCCAAACAAAACTTCTAACTTCAATTCATCGTGATTTTAAATCATGTCCAAATAACTGCTTAAAATATTGGTCAAATTTAAACATTAAAAAACAAAAATGTCACATAAATTATTATTACTTTACAACTATATAAACAAAACCTCAAGTGAAATGAACAAAGCAAAAAAGCTGGTAAGGGAAAGAATGAGGCTACAGAGAAATGAGGATTTTCATTGAAAGGGTGGTTGCCTCTCTTTGCATTATTAGCCTATGATTTCTCAAAAACAACCCTTTTTATATCAACAATTTGCAGTTTTGTCCTTCTTTTGTGGTGGTCTTTAATTTGAATGCTTTTTACATGTCGTTTCAAAAAAGAGGCTATGATGATTTTGTAAAACATTACCAGTAAATTCCCATCTGAGCTGATTAATTAACTCGGGTATTTTGAGATGACCCGACCCGTATCTTGGCGGGGCATGACCCGGTTTTATCTGGTTCTTTTTTGCAGCCATGGCGTTGTTGTTGGACTCTCTTTTTGCCTGAGCTTAAATTAAACACAGATCTGAGCCTCATTTTTAACTAATGCCATTTTGGGAAATATTTTATTTTTAGGGTTTGTTTGGTTTTAAGTAAGCGTTTGGCTATTGAAATGAAAAATTATTTTTCACTTTATTTGGTATTTTTGAAGTTAGTGTCGTGTTTGGTTGTAGTTTTTTAAAAGAATATTTGGTTGTTTGGATGTACTCACAGTGAAAAAAGCGAAAATAAAGGTTTTTAGGTGGTTTCCGAATGAAGTGAAAAAATTTTCCGGAAAAAAGTGAATGATTCTCATAGCCAAACGGGTCCTTATTTTAAGTGCTTTTAAGCCAAAAATAGCTTTTGAGTACTTGGATTTTGAGGGCTTATGATTTTGTCAATTTTTCAGTCTGAGCTGATTAATTCGGATATTTGAGATGATCCGACCCGTATCTTGGCGATGCATGACCTGGTTTTACCGGGTTTTTTTTTGCAGCCATGGCGTTGTTGGATTCTCTGTGTTTCAATTTATGAGAACCTATTTCTTTTTTAGTCCGTGCTAAAATGAATGGTCTCTTTACTGATGTGGAAACAAATTCACTTTATGAAATGATTTATATTACAGCAAGACAAATATTCAAGACTTATTTTGAATCACAAGTTTTAAAAGTCTTTCACTCTTTTTTAAATATCGTGCCCAGTCAAATGGGTTTACATAAATTGAAATGGAGGGTGTATCTTTTACTTTTAGGGTTCGTTTAGTAGGCGTTTGGACATGCGGTTTGAAACTATGAGATGAAATCAGCATTTGGACATGCATTTCATCTCATGGTTTTAAAATTTTTAAATATAAAATTTGACCCATAAGTTTATATTTTATAAAAAAAAAAAACATAAGTTGGTAGATATTTTTAACAATTACTCCCAATAACCATGTACTAATCTTTATTTATGTCTACCATTAAAGAGTAGTTACATTACTATTCATGTTAAATTTTCTCTTTTATTGAACTAAAGTTTAATCAATTGATGTTGTATTTGTTAGAAAGGCCTTTTAGTAGCGTATTAATTTTGTTATGAATTATGACTTGCTCATTTGGTAAGAATGTATAAGAGTTGAGAATATTTTGATAGTTTTCACAACTTGTGAAATTTTTATATCTATAAGAAAAAATACAACTTAAGAAATTCAAATTGCATGTCCAAACATGATTTCAAATCATGGTTTCATCTCATGATTTCAAACCATGTCCAAATGGCTCCTAAGCGTGTTTGGATTGGGTTATTTTAGGTGCTTTTAAGCACTTATACTCTGTTTGGATTGTCTGGTCGTTACCCATGGTTTCATAATGTACAGTATCGTGTTGTATATTTGGGCATTTGAGGTTATCTGACCCGTATCTTGGCAGGGAATGCTGCCAGATTTTTCTGGTGGTTTTTGTAGCCATGGCGTGGTTGGATTCTCTTGCTGCCCGAGCTTAATACAGATCTGAGCCTCACTTTAAACCATTTCTGATTGTACAAGGGTATATTTGACCCTTTTCCGTTTTGTCAATCTTTCAGTCTGAGCTTATTAATCAGGTATTGAGATGATCCGACCCGTATCTTGGCAGGGCATGCTTCCAGATTTTCTGGTGGTTTTTGCAGCCATGGCGTGGGGTCTCGCTCCGTAGCTTAAACACATATTTGAGCCTCAGTTCGCCGGACTCCATTATTGTAAGAACCCGACAACGACTGAGGGAGTATTATTAACAGCTTCCGGGGACTATATAAATAAAACCTTAGGGAAATGAAAAAACCAAAAAGCTTAGAAGGGAAAGAATGAGGCTACAGTGAGTTTGGGGATATTTCATTGAAAGGGTGGTTGCCTCACTCTGCATACAGCCAATGATTTCGCCATTACTGTAAGAAACCCAACAACCCTTTTATCAATTTTAGCAGAGGGAGTAATACAACAACATACCCAGTGATTAGAGTGTACGAGACTTTACCCCGCATTGTGAGGTAGAGAGGCTATTTCCGTAGAAATTCGGTTCAAGAATAGTGTTTTCAAAACAGTTTTAGAACTAGTTACCAAAAAAAAAAAAAAACGTTTTAGAACTAAAATTAACATCTAGTTTGGCTTGTTGCTGCCGGAGGGGGCGGTGGACGCAGCATGGTGAGTATAATCGGTGGCTTGAAAGAGGTGATGATGATCTTTGTCAAATTTTAATTCCCTTTTGAGCTGATTAATCAGGTATTTGAGTTTATCCGACCTGTATCTTGGCGTGGCATGCTTCCAGAGTATCTGGTGGTTTTCGCAGCCATGGTGTCATTGGACACTCTTGTTACCCGAGCGTTATTCAGATCTGAGTCTCACTTTAAACTATTTCTGATAGTACAGGGTATATTTGACCCTTTTCTGTTTTTAATCTTAGGGTTCTTTGGTATGAAGGAAAATGTTTTCATGGAAAATAAGTGGGGTGGTGGAAAGGGTGGGGGTGAGTATGATGGTGGCTTGAAAGAGGCGATGATGATTTTGTCAATTTTAAATCCCTTCTGAGCTAATTATTTGGTTATTTGAGAGATTCTGACCCGCATCTTGGCAGCGCACGCCCCGGTTTTTCTGGTGGTTTTTGCAGTCATGGCGTGGTTGGACACAGATCTGAGCCTCAATTTTTCTATGTCAGTTTGGAATGCATTTTATATTTTAGGGTTTGTTTGGTTAAAGACTAGTTAGAGTTATGCAGAAGGTGGTGAGTATAATTGATGGCTTGAAAGAGACGATGATGATTGTGTCAAATTTTCGTCCCCTTTTGAGCTGGATAATCAGGAACTTTGTGGTTATCCAACCCGTATCTTGGCGGGGCATGCTCCAGAATTTCTGGGGGTTTTTGCTGCCATGGCGTCGTTGGACTCTCGTTTTACCTGAGCTTAAACACAGATCTGAGCCTCAATTTACCCGAGTCCATTAATGTAAGAAACCCAATAACCCTTTTGTCAATTCTAACGGAGGGAGTACTATTAAAGCTTCAGGGTACTATATAAACTAAAGTTTATGGAAATGAATAAAGCAAAAGCTTAGAAGGAAAAGAATGAGGCTTACAGGGAGTTGAGGATTTTTTGTTGAAAGGGCGGTTGCCTCTCTCTGCATTCAGCCAATGATTTCTCCATTACTGTAAGAAAACCAACAACCCTTTTATCAATTTTAACGGAGGGAGTAACACAACAACATACCCAGTGTGATTAGAGTGTTCGCAGACCTTACCCCTACATTTTGAGGTAGAGAGGCTGTTTCCGCAGAACTTCGGTTCAAGAAAAGTTTTTTCTAAACATTTTTAAAACTAATATTGACAGCTAGTTTGGATGTTTGTTACATATCATTTCTAAGGGTTTCTATGCCCTTCTACTCTTTTTTCGTTCTTTTATTTTAATGCTTCCGCTGGAGCATTGAATGCTGCCGGTGGTGGTCAGCATAATCGGTGGCTTGAAAGAGGCGATGATGATTTTTGTCAAATTTTAATTCCCTTCTAAACTGATTAGTCTGGCATTTGAGATTATCCAACCGTATATTTCGCGGGGCGTGCCACCAGAGTTTCTGTGGTTTTTGCAGCCATGGCGTCGTTGGACTCTCTTGTTGCCTGAGCTTACCACAGATCCGAGCCTCACTTTCTCTGCCAGTTTATGGGAACAAAAGGTTAGTGAAATGAATAAAGCAAAATGCTCAGTAGGGAAAGAATGAGGCTACAGAGAAATGAGGATTTAATTGAAATTGTGGTTGCCTCTCTCTGCATTCAGCCAATGATTTCTCCATTACTGTAAGAATCCCAACAACCCTTTATCAATTTTAACGGAGGGAGTATTATTATTAACAGCTCGTTTGGCATTTGAAGTGCAAAAATTAAAGACCATTCCATTTGAAGGACAATTCGTGCAATTTCTTTATTATCGTTAGTTGTTACATATCGTTCAAAGGGTTTCTATGCCCTTCAACTCCCTCTCTCTCTCTTTTTTTTTTAATGCTTCCGCCGGAGCGTTGAATGCTGCCGGTGGAGCTGGTGGAAACGGCAGTGAGTATAATCAGTTGCTTGAAAGAGGCGATGATGATTTTGGTCAATTATTAATACCCTTTTGAGCTGATTAATCGGGCATTTGAGATAATCCGACCCGTATCTTGGCGGGGCTTGCTCCCAGACTTTCTGGTGTTTTTTGCAACCATGGCGTGGTTGGACTCTCTTTTTGCCTGACTTAAACACAGACCTGAGCCTCATTTTCTCTATCATTATGTGAAATAGTTTATTTTTAGGGTTTGTTTGGTTTAGAGCCTGTTTGGATTGGCTTATTTTAGGTGCTTTTAAGCTAAAATAGTTTTTACCACTTAGAGACAAGTTATGCAGGTGCTGGTGAGTATAATTGAGGTCTTATGATTTTGTCAATCTTTCAGTTTGAGCTTGTTAATTGGGTATTTGAGATGATTCGACCCGTATCTTGGCGGGGCATGACCCGGTTTTACCTAGTGGTTTTTGCAGCCTTGGCGTTGTTGGACTCTCTGTTATGCCTGAGCTTAAACATAGATCTGAGCCTCACTTTCTCTTATCATTTTGGGAAATATATTTTACTTGTAGGGTTCGTTTGGTTTAGAGCGTGTTTGGATTGGCTTATTTTAGGTGCTTTTATGCCAAAATAGCTTTTAAGCACTTACACTCTGTTTGGATGGTTGTTACCCATGGTTTCATAATGTACAGTATAGTATTGCATATTATCATATGCAAGTGCCGGTGAATATAATTGATGGCTTATGAACAAAGCAAAAAGCTAAGAAGGGAAACAATGAGGCTACAGAGAGTTTTAAGGATTTTCATTGAAAGGGTGGTTACCTCTCTCTGCATTTAGCCCACGATTTCTCCATTACTGTAAGAAATCCCAACAACCTTTTTATCAATTTTAACGGAGGGAGTAGTATATTTTTAACCGAGTCATTTTCACTTTTGGCCCTATTTTGTGCTGGTTTTAATTAAACGGAAAAAGGTCAGATTTGCCGTGTACTCTCACAAATAAGTATAATCGGACGGCTTGAAAGAGGCGATGATGATTTTTGTCAATTTTAATTCTCTTCTGAGCTGATTAATTGGGCATTTGAGATTACCTGACCCGTATCTTGGCGGGGCATGCTGTCAGATTTTTCTGGTGGTTTTTGCAGCCATGGCGTTGTTGGACTCTCTTTTTGCCCGAGCTTAACACAGATTTGAGCCTCAATTTTTCTCTATTCAGCTTGGAATTCTTTTATATATATTTACACTCTGTTTGGATGGTTGTTTCCAGTGGTTCATTAATGTACAGTATGGTATGGCATAGTATGGTGCTGTGTTGTACCATATTTGTGAACACAATGTTTGGATACACTATATCGTTTGTTGTGGTTTAATTACATTTTTATAGTTTGGTTTGACCGTATGCTATTGCATAATAGCATGTAAGTTTATTTATCTGGTATTTGAGATGATCCGACCTGTATCTTGGTGGGGCATGCTCCCAGGTTTCTGGTGGTTTTTGCAGCCATGGCGTGGTTGGTCTCACTTTTTGCCTGAGCTTAAACACAGATCTGAGCCTTAACTCCATTATTGTAAGAACCTGGCAACGACAAACTTTTTGTCATTTTTGACGGAGGGAGTATTATTAACAGCTTCCGGGTACTATATAAATATAACCTTAGGGAAATGAACAAAGCAAAATGCATAGAAGGGAAAGAATGAGGCTATCCCAACAACCCTTTTTATGAAATTATAACGGAGGGAGTAGTATATTATTAGCACTTTTGCCTCTATTTTGTGCTGGTCTTTATTTAACAGCCAATTTGGATGGTTGTTACATATTGTTTCAAAGAGGCGATGATGATTTTGTAAAATATTACTAATTCCCTTCTGAGCTGATTAATTCGGGTATTTGAGATGACCCGACCCGTATCTTGGCAGGGCATGACCCGGTTTATCCTGGTGGTTTTTGCAGCCGTGGTGTTGTTGGGACTCTCTTTTTGCCTGAGCTAAACAAAGATCTGAGCCTCATTTTCTCTATCATTTTGGGAAATATATTTTACTTTTAGGGTTTGTTTGGTTTACACTGTTTGGATTGGCTTATTTTAGGTGCTTTTAAGCGCTTACACTTTGTTTGGATGGTCATTACCCATGGTTTCATAATGTACAGTATTGTATTGTATAGTATCGTACGCAAGTGCCGGTGAGTATAATTGATGGCTTATGAACAAAGCAAAAAGCTCAGAAGGGAAAGAATGAGTCTTCAGATAGTTTAAGGATTTTCATTGAAAGGTGGTTGCCTCCCTCTGCATTTAGCCAATGATTTCTCCATCACTGTAAGAATCCCAACATCCTTTTAATCAATTTTAACGGAGGGAGTATTATTATTAACTGCTCGTTTGGCAGTTGATAAGCAAAAATTAAAAACCAGTCCATTTGAAGGGCAATTCTTCGTTGTTGTTACATATTGTTCAAAGGGCTTCTATGCCTTCAACTTTTTTTTTTCTTTTCTTTTTTTAATGCCTCTGCCGGAGCATGGAATGCTGCTGGTGGAGCTGGTGCCTGGTGAATATAATCTGTGGCTTGAAAGAGGCGATGATGATTTTGTAAAATGTTAATTCCCTTCTGAGCTGATTAATGGGGCATTTGAGATAATCCAACCGGCATCTTGGAGGGGCATGGCCCCAGATTTTCTGGTGGTTTTTGCAGTCATGGCGGCGTTGGACTCTCTTTTTGCACCAGTTAACACAGATCTGAGCCTCACTTTCTCTATATCAGTTGAGGAAATATTATTTAGGGGTCGTTTGGTTTATCCTGTTTGGATTGGCTTATTAGGTGCTTTTAAGCTAAAATGGCTTCTAAGCACTTAGAGACAAGTTTTGCAGGTGCTGGTCAGTATAATTGAGGGCTTATGATTTTGTCAATCTTTCAGTCTGACCAGGTTTTTGGCGGGGCATGCCGTCAGATTTTCTGGTGGTTTTTGCAGCCATGGCGGCATTGGACTCTCTTGTTGCCCGAGCTTAATACAGATCTGAGCCTCACTAACTATTTCTGATAGTGCAGGGGTATATTTGACCCTTTCCCGTTTTGTCAATCTTTCCGTCTGAGCTTATTAATCAGGTATTTGAGATGATCCGAACTGTATCTTGGCAGGGCATGCTCCCAGATTTTCTGATAGGGAAATGGACAAACTAAAAACTCAGAAGTTAAAGAATGAGGCTACATAGAAATGAGGATTTTCATTTCTCTGGCATATGAAACCAGAGATTCTGGGTTCGATCCCCAGCAGAGTTGATCTATTGTCTATCCTTATCAAAAAAGAAATGAGGACTTTCATTTCTCCATTTGTAAGAATCCCAACAACCCTCTTATCAATTTTAACGGAGGGTATTAATAGCTCGTTTGGCATTTGAAGTGCAAAAATTAAAGACCATACCATTTGAAATCAATACAATAATGAACCACAGGAAAGAATGAGGCTACAGGGATTTGAGGATTTTTGTTGAAAGGGTGGTTGCCTCTCCTGCATCAGTCAATGATTCCTCCATTACTGTAAGAATCCCAACAGCCCTTTTATCAATTTTAACAGAGGGAGTATTATAAGCAGCTTGTTTGGCATTTGAAATGCAAAAATTAAAGTTCAATTCATTTTAAGGGCAATCCGTGCAATTTCTTCATTGTTGTTACATATCGTTCAAAGGGTTTCTATTTTTTTTTTTTCCTCTTCTCTTTTTAATGCTTCCTCCGGAGCATTGAATGCTGCCAGTGGAGCTGGTGGAAATGGTGCTGGTGCCTGGTGAGTATAATCGGTGGCTTGAAAGAGGCGATGATAATTTTGTCAATTTTCAAATCCTTTCTGAGCTGATTAATCGGGCATTTGAGATAATCCGACCCGTATCTTGGCGGGGCATGCTGTCAGATTTTTTGGTGGTTTTTGCAGCCATGGCGTTGTTGGACTCTCTTGTTGCCCAAACTTAACATAGATCTGAGCCTCACTACATAAACAAAAGGGCAGGAAATGAACAAAGCAAAAAGCTCAGAAGGGAAAGAATGAGGCTATGTAGAGTTTTAAGGATTTTTCATTGAAAGGGTGGTTGCCTCTCTCTGCATTTAGCCAATGATTTCTCCATTACCTGTGAGAACCCAACAACCCTTTTTATCATTTTTAACGGAGGGAGTATTATATTATTATTAACTGAGTCATTTGCACTTTTGGCCCTATTTTGTGCTGGTCTTTAATTAAACGGAAATGTGTTAGATTTGTCCCTGCACTCTCACAAATAAGTATAATCGGACGGCTTGATAGAGGCAATGATGATTTTGTAAATTACTAATTCCCTTCTGAGCTGATTGATTGGGTATTCGAGATGACCCGACCCATATCTTGGCGTGGCATGACCTGGTTTATCTGTGGTTTTTTGCAGCCATGGCGTTGTAGGATTCTCTGTTATGCCTGAGCATAAATACAGATCTGAGCCTCACTTTAACCAAATATTTTTCACTTAATTTGAAATTTTTGTAGTTGGAGTGTTATTTTATTATAGTTTTGCGAAGAATATTTGGTTGTTTGAATATACTGAAAGTGACAAAAGTGAAAACAAGGTTTTAGGTGTTTTCGAAGTTCCAAATACAGCTTCAGGTTTTCATGGCCAAACGCTAATTGTCAAGTGAAGTGAAAAATTTCTCCAGAAAAAAGTGAATACTTCTCATGGCCAAACGGGTCCTTTGGGTTTGCTTGGTTTAGAGACAAGTTATGCAGGTGCTGGTGAGTATAATTGACGGCTTATAATTTTGTTAATCTTTCAGTCTTAGCTCTGATTAATCTGGCATTTGAGATAATCCGACCAGTATCTTGGCAGGGCATGACCCGGTTTTCCTGGTGGTTTTTGCAGCCATGGCGGGGTTGGACTCTCTGTTATGCCTGAGCTTAAACACAGATCTGAGCCTCCCTTTCTCTGTCTTTTTTGGAAATATTTTATTTTTAGGGTTTGTTTGGTTTCGGGACAAGTTATGTAAGTGCTGGTTAGTATGATTTACGGCTTAGGATTTTGTCGATCTTTCAGTCTGAGCTTTTGGGGAAATTTTCATGAATATACAGCCCAACATAAATTATTATGCCACCTAGCCCAATATACACATTATACCTGGGAAAGCATTATACACAGTATCAACCTTGTGAAAAAGTGTATAATAGTGTATAAAAGGTGTTTATACACAAATATGAGCTAAATCCGGTAACAAACTCAAAGTATGGGCTACACGGCGTTAATATTTTCAAATATAGACATAGAGCGTAATTTTCCCTATTAATCGGGCATTTAAGATGATCCGACCCGTATCTTGGCGGGGCATTCTCCCAGATTTTCTGGTGGTTTTTGCAGCCATGGCTTCGTTGGACTCTCTCTTGTTGCTTGAGCTTAACACAGATCTGAGCCTCACTTTCTCTGTCATTTTTGGAAATATTTTATTTTTAGGGTTCTTTGGTTTAGAGCCTGTTTGGATTGGCTTATTTTTGGTGTTTTTAAGTCAAAATAGCTTTTAAGCACTTAGAGAAAGGTTATGCTGGTGCTGATGAGCATAATGGAGGGATTATGATTTTGTTAATCTTTCAGTCTGAGCTGATTAATTGGTATTTGAGATTATCCGATCCGTATCCTGGCAGGGCATGCTCCCAGAGTATCTGGTGGGTTTTGCAGCCATGGCGTGGTTGGACTCTCTTTTTGCTCGAGTTTAAATCTGAGCCTCAATTTTTCTCTATTCAGGTTTTTTTTTTTTTTTTTTTAAAATATTTTTGGTGTGTTTGGTACGATAGAAATTGTTCTCATGGAAAATAAGTGGGGGTGAGTATTATCGGTGGCTTGAAAGAGGCGATGATGATTTTGTCAATTTTAAATCTCTTCTGAGCTAATTAATCGGGTATTTGAGATAATCTGACCTGTGTCTTAGCAGGGCATGCCCTGGTTTTTCTGGTAGTTTTTGCAGCCATGGCGTGGTTGGTCTCTCTTTTTGCCAGAGCTTAACACAGATCTGAGTCTCAACTTTTCTCTATATCAGTTGGGAAAATTATTACTTAGGGTTCGTTTGGTTTTGGAGACAAGTTATGCAGGTGCTGTTGAGTATATTGACTGCTTGAAAGTGGCCAATGATTTTTGAAAATGTTTATAACCTTTTGAGCTGGTTAATTGGGCATTTGAGGTTATCCGACCCGAATCTTGGCGGGGCATGCTCCCAGATTTTCTGGTGGTTTTTGCAGCCATGGTGTGGTTAGACTCTACTGGGTATGTTGGTGGTGGTGTCGTTGGACTCTCTTTTTGCCCGAGCTTAACACTGGTCTGAGCCTCAATTTTGGTATGTCAGCTTGGATTTAAAAAATAATAATATTTAGGGTGTTTGGTATGAAGAAAAATGTTTTGATGGAAAATGAGTGGGAATGGTGGAAGCGGTGGGGGTGAGTATACTCCGCGGCTCGAAAGAGGTGATGATGACTTATGTAAATTTTTATTCCCTTCTGAGCCGATTAACCGGGCATTTGAGGTTTATCCGACCTGTATCTTGGCGGGGCGTGGCTCCAGATTTGCTGGTGGTTTTTGCAGCCATGGCGTGGTTGGACCTTTTTTGCCTGAGCTTAACATAGATCTGAGCTTCACTTTAACTACGTCATTTTGAGAAACAAAAGGTTAGGGAAATGAACAAAGCAAAAAGCTCAGAAGGGAAAGAATGAGGCTACAGAGAAATGAGGATTTTCATTGAAAGGGTGGTCGCCTCTCTCTGCATTTAGCCAATGATTTCTCCATTACTGTAAGAATCCCAACAGCCCTTTTATCAATTTTAAACTGGGAGTATTATTATTAATAGCTCGTTTGGCATTTGAAGTGCAAAAATTTAAAACAATCCCATTTGCAATTTTTTTCATTGTCGTTATTTGTGGCATACCGTTCAAAGGGTTTCTATGCCTTTCTACTCTTTTTTTTCTTTTTTCTTTAATGCTTCTGCCGGAGAATTGAATGCTGCCGGTGGAGCTGGTGGAAACGGCAGTGAGTATAATCGGTGGCTTGAAAGAGGCGATGATAATTTTTGTCAATTTTTAATTCCCTTCTGAGCTGATTAATCAGGCATTTGAGATAATCCAACCCGTATCTTGGCGGGGCATGCTCCCAGACTTTCTGGTGGTTTTTGCAACCATGGCGTTGTTGGACTCTCTTTTTGCCCGTGTTATACACAGATCTGAGCCTCATTTTCTCTTTTCATTTTGGGAAATAGTTCATTTTTAGAGTTCGTTTGGTTTGGAGCCTGTTTGGATTGGCTTATTTTAGGTGCTTTTAAGCTAAAATAGCTTTTAAGCACGCAGAGACAAGTTATGCAGGTGCTACTGAGTATAGTTGAGGGCTTATGATTTTATCTATCTTTCGGACTGAGCTTATTAATTGGGTATTTGAGATGATCCAGCCCGTTTCTTGGCGGGGCATGCCGTCAGATTTTCTGGTGGTTTTTGCAGCCATAGCTGTGTTGGACTCTCTTGTTGCCTGAGCTTAATACATCTGAGCCTCACTTTAAACTATTTCTGATAGTACAGGGGTATATTTGACCCTTTTCCGTTTTGTCAATCTTTCCGTCTAAGCTTATTAAACAGGTATATGAGATGATCTGACCCGTATCTTGGCGGGGCATGCTCCCAGATTTTCTGGTTGTTTTTGCAGCCATTGTATTGTTGGAGTCTCTTGTTGCCCGAGCTTAACACAGATCTGAGCCTCACTTTCTCTGTCAGTTCAGGGATACAGAAGGTTAGGGAAATGGATAAAGCAAAAATTCAGAAGCGAAAGAATGAGGCTACAAAGAGTTGAGGATTTTTCATTGAAAGGGTGGTTGCTTCTCTCTGCATCAGCCAGTGATTTCTCCATTACTGTAAGAAATCCAACAACCCTTTTATCAATTTTAACGGAGGGAGTATATTATTAGCAGCTTCTGCTTGAATGATTGGTACATATCGTTTAAAGGGCAAACTGTGTAATTTCTTCTTTAAAGAGGCGATGATGATATTTGTCAATTTTTATTCCCTTCTGAGCTGATTAATCGGGTATGTTGTCACGACCCAAATCATGGATCATGCGGGCACCCACACTAACCCTCCCTGGTGGGTGAACCCTTCAGTTAACTACCTTAATTTGATAAAACATGCGGAATAAATACTTTTATTGTATGAAATTCCCAAAACCTGGTCCAGACACATACAAGAGCGTCTAAGAAGTTTACAATTTGAAGTAGATAGCAGACTCAAACTGGATACGACTTCTGTTTAAGGATAGAGAACAATAGAAATCTAAGGAGAGACTCTGGGTTGCAAGATCTCAAATAGCTCACCCAAACGCCTTTGACGAATGCCTCGAAACGGTCGTGAGACTCCGAACATCACCTGAAAATAACTCTACACTCCACAAGGAGTGTAGCAAGAGTAGTATGAGCACAACACAAGGCTCGTAGGTATCATAGGCCGACAACGGTTAGTTCACGCATATAAACAAGAAGCAACTAACAAGTAAGCAGATAAGTAATCAAACACAGTCACAACTCTAGCACATATGAAAGTCTTGCAGTAACGATAGTCACAAGGGATTTCAATATCTCAGGTTATAAGCCTAGGGGGAAATCTATAAATCTCGAGTCCATCAAGCCTCTAAAATAAATACTTACGAACAACAACTCAATAATTCACAAATCAAGAATCAATCAGAGAATGTGCCCTGCAATGACATGAATAGCAATTCAAATGGAGTGCCATGCAATGCAATGTCGTGCTATGTAATGTTATGCAATGCAGTAGTCACCTCTCACGCTCCATTCTCGTACACACATACTATGGCAATGCCTCATAGTCATGACTCATGGGGGATCCGCGAAGTCCAGAAACCTCGGAGGCTATCAATTACTCTCAATCTCCGGCAAAGACCTCAGAGTCTCTCAATCATATTCAATCTCCGGCAAGGACCTCAGAGTCTCTCTGTCACTCTCAATCTCCGGCAAAGACCTCGGAGTCTCTCTGTCACTCTCAATCACTCTCCTCACCATTAGGACAACATAAAAGTAATATGGAAGCATGTCATGCATGATATCAGTTTCAACTATCTCATCAATATGCAATAAACAAGTACAATTCATATTATTGTCCATGGCTCCATCATCAATATTACCCTTCCCTTTCATGAGGTGAGTGAGCTAGGTGAGTGAGCTAGTATGTGATAAAGATACAACTAGGTGATAATTACATCAAATAACACATAGAATATGGGATGCATGCCTCGCATGAAATCAATCTCAATAATTACCGCAGTCATAGGTTCCGTAGATTCATACTAGGAAGTGCAATTCAATATTCAATTTCTCATTAATAACCTTCCTCTTCCATATGACAAGTGAGATAACAAGAGAGAGAGAATTATATCAAGTACATGAAATCACAACCATGGCGACAAGCCCACATAACAATATACAATACCAACCTAGATGGAATTCACCTCCACACTATGCCTGAGGACCTATCATGCTTTTCCCGCCAACCACTACTATCTACATACGTTTTGCTAACTGGAGTCTAGACATAAAGTAAGCCGTAACCTACCTCAATGCCGAACAGGTGTCACGAACTTTCACGCCAAAGCTTTTTCCTTCTGAAGTGTTTCCGAACATTCAAGCCACAAGGAACTTAAGCTATGAGAGATTAAGAAATCGATTCTTCAATATTCTCTTGCTGCCCATGTTTTGGCCATTCAATTAATGAAAAAAAATCTGAAATTAAACACCAAAGCTTCCTGAACGTTTTTTTTAGTATCCTAAATATATTGCTCATACTCTGTGAAGAAGATTTCTTACTCTGAAATGAAATCCCATGGATTGCCATTACATAGTGTGTTGTAAGGCCCACCTAATCCTTATTTAATTAAGAAAGGCTTGGTCATAAATTACCACCAATATGTACATATGCCACCTTGCAATGAATTATAAGGTTGCTGATTCTCTTAGTCCCACGTGGACTGCATTATCATGCACCATTAAGACACTTACGGACCACTACCTCCTTGCAATAAATAATTGCCCGCATAATTAATTTCGCAGTTCCCGTCTCACAATTTGACTATGACCTGGACAAATTTAAATATATCTAGTAGAGGAGAATCCTTACCTCATATGCCAAGAAATAATCTTCTTCACCTTACTTCACCTTGAAGAAAGCCCGAATTCAACAACACGATAAGACGGAACAACGAGATCGAAGCGGTGAGCAAAACCCGTAATTAAATTTCCATAACTTTGCAGTTAATCTCTAAGAAGATAAAACAACGTTGCCTTAAATATAGATATATAAGTACTGTACGTTTTCCTTGGTATTCTTTGTTTTATTTGCTGAAAATGATTCATCATCCATAGTGATATGTATTCCAAAGTTCAACAAAGTGTAGCGGCCAACCTCTCCCTTTTTATACGTGTAACATTATAGGGAGACACACTTATACTTGTCCATGATATTCCACCACTACCACTTAATATCATAATTAGTCACCAAATAATATACTTGTCCTAATAATGCCACTTGGACAATGATGTCTCCTACAATCATAATTATGTTGCTGCCTCCATGTTCTTTTTTTTAAAAAAAAAGTATATCTCACTTTGATGAGATATTTAATTGAATTCATCTAGAGTTTGTGGACAGTGGGTCCCACTTAGAGATAACTTTGTAATAAATCCCTCAACTCATAAGGATGCCACATAGAATAGTAATATGACTTAGTCATCACTACTTGATGTCACGTGGGTGGATGATGTCCACTATGACATTTATCCATAATCCACTAATTATTTATTTAGTCTCCCACTAAAATTCAATATTTAATCCCTACTCACATCATTAATTTCTTGATCACGATTCACTTAAATAAAAATCATTTCTCTTTTTAATACACCTCATATACTCATTATCATGATAATGTAATATAACACTAGTTCATAATCTCTTTTGCCACACATAAAATATTATTTCTATGAATAAACTAGTCACACACATTAAATACATATATTCTAAAATTTACTCGTCAATTAAATAACCGAATCACCCGTTATCGCAAGCTATAGACACCAAAAATTAGATCACAAAAAGGGTGTTTTAGGGATATTAGGCCTAAAAGTGCTAAACGACCAAATGGGTCGTTACATCAGATACCAATTAAACAATCGCTCGTCCTCGAGCGACAAGAGAGAATGAACGCTGACGGTAACTAAAGAATCTTTAATAGGACAATGCGGGAAACCTCTACGGAATGTGCCATAAACACTGCTCTCTCTCCTTACTAGCCAGAACTCCCTCTAACTTAGATAAAAGACCTAATTTTCATATTTTCAAATTCGAATTTTCCCCCATCCTCGGTTTCCGAATATAAGCACTGCTTTTGTCATAATGTTCTAATCCTATATAACCAAACCTATGAACGTTATCGATAGGCCCCACAATTTTCCTTAGAACCACACCAATCTTAGACTAAGACACAAATCTTGCCCACTCTGAACTGGTAAAGTATTCTGATTCCACTAACCCTTCTTTCACCCTTCTTGAATTTTCTTCGTACCACGATTTCTTAGGAACACATAAAGACCAACTCGAAACCACAACTTACTCTTGCCAGGACAGACTCCTTGCTTTAGCGGAGCAACCTTAAGCGATCCCAACAAACTGATCCACTCATAACTGACCTTGCTAATTCTAAGTCTTACTTACACCTCCAAATCACAATGCAGGAAGCATACCACTGAATACTCCGCGGAGCCAAGTCCGTAGGACACCATCAGATCACCCTATAACCTCTTGCGACCATAGTACCTTAAATCATTACCAAGTACTAACGTAACCCATTAATTAAATCATACTTTAACTCAACGGAATCCACAAACCCACTTTTCATGGATAAACCCCAATTTCCTACTTTAGAAATCCTGGATTAAAGTTTAAACTAAGGAATTGAATCAAGGGGAAATACTTATATTATGGTTTTGACCTTACTCCATTGAAGGAACTTGGAGAACGCCTTTCAATTCTCCTAAGTCCAAGCTTTCAATATTATGAGGAACCCAAAAGCAACATTAAGAACAAAAATGCCCAGCTGTTCCGCCTCGTTTCTCGTGCCAACTGATTCCAAAACTCGCTTTTGATGCTTCCAACGGATTCCTTGTGAAATTTCACTCAAGTTAGGCTTTTGAATCACTCAATTTGACCTTATAATGATTGAGATATGGTGGTTTAAGGTTTTGGAAAGAATGCAGATTTTTAACACGAATTTCAGTAGCAATTTCGCAACTTTTAAGCAAAATTACACCAGAAAAACCAGCAGTGAATTCCTTTAGTAAAATTGGCATATCTCCCTCATACAATGGCAAAACGCGAGGAGACTTGTTGCTACAGCTCCGAAATTACGATACGGATCTAACGGTTCAATCGAAACATGTTTCCCCAAAATAAATAATTTATCCAAATAATTGAATTTCAAATTTTTTATAGTGAAGCCTTCTCCCAAAGTGAATCAAATGATATCCGTTGACTTCAACTCTTGCAAGCAGGTCAAAATGAATGCTACGGAGCTTCTAGAATGGACGATACGCCAGAAAAAAAAATCGATTTTCAAAACGACCGATCGCTGCTCAAACCTGTTAATATTCTCATATTCTTTCATCGAAGTACCTTTGCCAAAAATCCTTAATGGAAACAATTCCCCTTTTACCTTAGTTCATAAGTTCACTAACGTGATCACCGATATCTAAATTACGACAACACAGCTTGTACCGTACCACATGATGTCGTAAACAACCGTTCGCGCAAGAATTTAAGGACGAGCTCCCATCATCCGGGAGAAGGTAAAACAGAGAAGTTCAGATACCAATTGGGATCAACTAGATACCAATTTGAATGAAGTAGCACGAAATAATGAAAGAATCTGAAGTTTCCTAGATGTCCCATAGCCTCCCAATTATAAGTGTGGCGCGCAACACACCCATAAGTAGGACTCTACTAGACGTTGCTCTTGTACTTATAGACCGGGTAACCTAAGCTCTGATGCCAACTTGTCACGACCCAAATCATGGATCATGCGGGCACCCACACTAACCCTCCCTGGTGGGCGAACCTTTCAGTTAACTACCTTAATTTGATAAAACATGCGGAATAAATACTTTTATTGTAAGAAATTCCCAAAACCTGGTCTAGACACATACAAGAGCTTCTAAGAAGTTTACAATTTGAAGTAGATAGCAGACTCAAACTGGATACGACTTCTGTTTAAGGATAGAGAACAACAGAAATCTAAGGAGAGACTCTGGGTTGCAAGATCTCAAATAGCTCACCCAAACGCCTTTGACGAATGCCTCGAAACGGTCGTGAGACTCCGAACATCACCTGAAAATAACTCTACACTCCACAAGGAGTGTAGCAAGAGTAGTATGAGCACAACACAAGGCTCGTAGGTATCATAGGCCGACAACGGTTAGTTCACGCATATAAACAAGAAGCAACTAACAAGTAAGCAGATAAGTAATCAAACACAGTCACAACTCTAGCACATATGAAAGTCTTGCAGTAACGATAGCCACAAGGGATTTCAATATCTCAGGTTATAAGCCTAGAGGGAAATCTATAAATCTCGAGTCCATCAAGCCTCTAAAATAAATACTTACAAACAACAACTCAATAATTCACAAATCAAGAATCAATCAGAGAATGTGCCATGCAATGACATGAATAGCAATTCAAATGGAGTGCCATACAATGCAATGTCGTGCTATGTAATGTTATGCAATGCAGTAGTCACCTCTCACGCTCCATTCTCGTACACACATGCTATGGCAATGCCTCATAGTCATGACCCATGGGGGACCCGCGAAGTCCATGTACCACTCGTGCTCTTCGGCAGAAACCTCGGAGGCTATCAATTACTCTCAATCTCCGGCAAAGACCTCGGAGTCTCTCTATCATATTCAATCTCCGGCAAGGACCTCGGAGTCTCTCTGTCACTCTCAATCTCCGGCAAAGACCTCAGAGTCTCTGTCACTCTCAATCACTCTCCTCACCATTAGGACAACATAAAAGTAATATGGAAGCATGCCATGCATGATATCAGTTTCAACTATCTCATCAATATGCAATAAACAAGTACAAGTCATATTATTGTCCATGGCTCCATCATCAATATTACCCTTCCCTTTCATAAGGTGAGTGAGCTAGTATGTGATAAAGATACAACTAGGTGATAATTACATCAAATAGCACATAGAATATGGGATGCATGCCTCGCATGAAATCAATCTCAATAATTACCGCAGTCATAGGTTCTGTAGATTCATACTAGGAAGTGCAATTCAATATTCAATTTCTCATTAATAACCTTTCTCTTCCATATGACACGTGAGATAACAAGAGAGAGAGAATTATATCAAGTACATGAAATCACAACCATGGCGACAAGCCCACATAACAATATACAATACCAACCTAGATGGAATTCACCTCCACACCATGCCTGAAGACCTATCATGCTTTTCCCGTCAACCACTACTCTCTACGTACGTTTTGCTAACCGGAGTCTAGACATAAAGTAAGCCGTAACCTACCTCAATGCCGAACAGGTGTCACGAACTTTCCCATAATTCTCATTCGAAAACTTAGATGCAGCACCCGATAATCCTTCAACTTTACCTCCATCCTTGTCCAACGCAAGAGTTGTTTTTAATTGTCGATCACTAGCTCCCATTAGCCTACGACGAGTTCAGCAGACCAACACATATACTACTTTAACACTCCCCTAAAACCAACCCATTATGAAAATGCCCACGAATCAACACTCTTGGTTTCAACAATTCCCTCTATCATCACTAACCTCGAAGATGCCAAGTGAACCCACGAACACACTTTACAAGTGAATGAACACTACTGTTTATTCCACTAGACTTCACTTATCATAAGTAACACTGCAACCTTATTTCAATCAGAAAACCATTACCGAAAGAACTCACAACCACTAATTCTATTCTGCTATCACATACTAATCAAACTTAAGCCAACTTCACATTTCATAGCCTATACAACATGCGCACACGCACACTTTGCAACTTATCCCATAAACGCGTCACATACCAATTATTCCGTTCCTATAGTGGAGATTGATCTAGTTGAGTATTTTTTTTTACGCCTTTGTCATATCTTCACAATAACACTCTTACCAAAATACCATAAGAGCTCTTACTTTGCTATACGCTTCCCAAAACCGATCATATCATCGAACAAATCGCTCTTATTAAGCCATAAATGCACTCTTGCCCCTTTCGAGAAAACCTAATATCCCTAAAACACCCTTTTTGTGATCTAATTTTTGGTGTCTATAGCTTGCGATAACGAGTGATTCGGTTATTTAATTGACGAGTAAATTTTAGAATATATGTATTTAATGTGTGTGAATAGTTTATTCATAGAAATAATATTTTATGTGTGGCAAAAGAGGTTATGAACTAGTGTTATATTACATTATCATGATAATGAGTATATGAGGTGTATTAAAAAGAGAAATGATTTTTATTTAAGTGAGTCGTGATCAAGAAATTAATGATGTGAGTAGGGATTAAATATTGAATTTTAGTGGGAGACTAAATAAATAATTAGTGGATTATGGATAAATGTCATAGTGGACATCATCCACCCACGTGACATCAAGTAGTGATGACTAAGTCATATTACTATTCTATGTGGCATCCTTATGAGTTGAGGGATTTATTACAAAGTTATCTCTAAGTGGGACCCACTGTCCACAAACTCTAGATGAATTCAATTAAATATCTCATCAAAGTGAGATATACTTTTTTTTTTTAAAAAAGAACATGGAGGCAGCAACATAATTATGATTGTAGGAGACATCATTGTCGAAGTGGCATTATTAGGACAAGTATATTATTTGGTGACTAATTATGATATTAAGTGGTAGTGGTGGAATATCATGGACAAGTATAAGTGTGTCTCCCTATAATGTTACACGTATAAAAAGGGAGAGGTTGGCCGCTACACTTTGTTGAACTTTGGAATACATATCACTATGGATGATGAATCATTTTCAGCAAATAAAACAAAGAATACCAAGGAAAACGTACAGTACTTATATATCTATATTTAAGGCAACATTGTTTTATCTTCTTAGAGATTAACTGCAAAGTTATGGAAATTTAATTACGGGTTTTGCTCACCGCTTCGATCTCGTTGTTCCGTCTTATCGTGTCGTTGAATTTGGGCTTTCTTCAAGGTGAAGTAAGGTGAAGAAGATTATTTCTTGGCATATGAGGTAAGGATTCTCCTCTACTAGATATATTTAAATTTGTCCAGGTCATTGTCAAATTGTGAGACGGGAACTACGAAATTAATTATGCGGGCAATTATTTATTGCAAGGAGGTAGTGGTCCGTAAGTGTCTTAATGGTGCATGATAATGCAGTCCACGTGGGACTAAGAGAATCAGCAACCTTATAATTCATTGCAAGGTGGCATATGTACATATTGGTGGTAATTTATGACCAAGCCTTTCTTAATTAAATAAGGATTAGGTGGGCCTTACAACACACTATGTAATGGCAATCCATGGGATTTCATTTCAGAGTAAGAAATCTTCTTCACAGAGTATGAGCAATATATTTAGGATTAGTCATCACTATTTGATGTCACGTGGGTGGATGATGTCCACTATGACATTTATCCATAATCCACTAATTATTTATTTAGTCTCCCACTAAAATTCAATATTTAATCCCTACTCACATCATTAATTTCTTGATCACGATTCACTAAAATAAAAATCATTTCTCTTTTTAATACACCTCATATACTCATTATCATGATAATGTAATATAACACTAGTTCATAACCTCTTTTGCCACACATAAAATATTATTTCTATGAATAAACTATTCTCACACATTAAATACATATATTCTAAAATTTACTCGTCAATTAAATAACCGAATCACCCGTTATCGCAAGCTATAGACACCAAAAATTAGATCACAAAAAGGGTGTTTTAGGGATATTAGGCCTAAAAGTGCTAAACACCAAATGGGTCGTTACATATGTGAGGTCCCGAATCTTGGCGGGGCATGCTCCCAGATTTTTTTGGTGGTTTTTGCAGCCATGGCGTGGTTGAACTCTCTTGTTGCCTGAGCTTAACACAGGTCTGAGCCTCACTTTAAACTATTTCTGATAGTACAGGGGTATATTTGACCCTTTTCCGTTTTGTCAATCTTTCAGTCTGAGCTTATTAATCAGTTATTTGAGATGGTCCGACCCGTATCTTGCCGGGGCATGCTTCCAGATTTCTGGTGGCTCTAGCAGTCATGGCGTGGTTGGTCTCGCTTTTTGCCTGAGCTTAAATACAGGTCTGAGCCTCAATTTACCGGACTCCACTACTGTAAGAACCCCAACCACGACAACCGTTTTGTCAATTTTGACTGAGGGAGTATTATTAACATCTTCCGGATACCATGTAAATAAACCCTTAGGGAAATGAACAAACCAATCAGAAGGGAAAGAATGAGGCTACAGAGAGTTCAGGGATTTTTCATTGAAAGGGTGGTTGCCTCTCTCTGCATACAGCCAATGACTTCTCCAATCCTTGTAAGAAACCCAACAACCCTTTTATCAATTTTAATGGAGGGAGTAATACAACAACATACCCAACGTGATTAGAGCGTACGCAGACCTTACCCCTACCTTATGAGGTAGAGAGGCTGTTTCCTTAAGACCTTTGGTTCAAGAAGAATGTTTTCAAAACAGTTTTAAAACTAATATTAACAGCTAGTTTGGATGGTTGTTACATATCCTTTCTAAGGGTTTCTATGCCCTTCTACTCTTTTTTTCGTTTCGTTTTTAATGCTTCCGCCGGAGCATTGCATGCTGCCGGTGGGGGTGGTGGACGCGGTGGTGGTGAGTATAATCAGTGGCTTGAAAGAGAGGCGATGATGATTTTTGTCGAATTTTAATTCCCTTCTGAGCTGATTAGTCGGGCATTTTAGATTATCCGACCCGTTTCTTGGCGGGGCATGCTCCCAGATTTTCTGGTGGTTTTTGCAGCCATGGTGTGGTTAGACTCTGTTTTTGCCCGAGCTTAACATAGATTTGAGCCTCACTTTCTCTGTCGGTTTACCCCCTGTTTAGATGGTTGTTTCCCGTGGTTCATTATTGTATTGTTTTCATTGAATGAACAAAGCAAAAACTCATAAGGGAAGAATGAGGCTACAGGGTGGTTTCCTCTCTATGCATCAGCTAATGATTTCTCCATTACTGTAAGAATCCCAACAGCCCTTTTAATAATTTTAACTGAGGGAGTATTATTAACAGCTTGTTTGCGTTTGAAATGCAAAAATTAAAGATCAGCTCATTTGAAGGGAATTCGTGCAATTTTTTCATTGTTGTTGCATATCGTTAAAGGATTTCTATGCCCTTCAACTGCTTTTTTTTTTCCCTTCCGTTTAATGCTTCAGCCGGAGCATTGAATGCTGCTGGTGGGGGAGGTGGAAGCAGTGGCGGTGAGTATAATCGGACGACTTGAAAGAGGTGATGATGATTTTGTCAATTTTTAAATCCCTTCCGAGCTGATTAATCTGGCATTTGAGATTATCCGACCCATATCTCGGCGGGGCATGTTCGCACGTTTTCTGGTGGTTTTCGCAGCCATGGCGTCGTTGGACTCTCTTGTTGCCCGAACTTGACACAGATCTGAGCCTCGCTTTCTCTCTATCAGTTGGGCAAATATTATTTGGGGTTCGTTTTGTTTTGGAGACGAGTTATGCCGGTGCTGGTGAGTTTATTGATGGCTTGAAAAAGGACGATGATTTTTGTCAATTTTATTCCCTTCTGAGCTGATTAATTGGGCATTTGAGGTTATCTGACCCGTATCTTGGCTGGGCATTCTCCCAGATTTACCGGTGGTTTTTGCAGCCGTGGGGGCGGTTGGACTCGCTTTTTACCCGAATTAACACAGATTTGAGCCTCTAATTTTCTCTGTTCAGCTTGTATTTTTTCTAATATTTAGGGAGTGTGTGGTACGAAGGAAATTTCTTTTCGTGGAAAATAAGTGGGGGCGGTGGAACTGGTGGGGTTGAGTATAATCTGTGGCTCGAAAGAGGCGATGATGATTTTTGTCAATTTTTATTCCCTTCTGAGCTGATTAACTGGCATTTGAGGTTATCCGACCCGTATCTTGGCGGGGCGGGGCTCCAGATTTGCTGGTGGTTTTTGCAGCCATGGCGTGGTTGGACCTTTTTTGCCTGAGCTTAACATAGATCTGAGCTTCACTTTAACTACGTCATTTTGAGAAACAAAAGGTTAGGGAAATGAACAAAGCAAAGAGCTCAGAAGAGAAAGAATGAGGCTACAGACAAATGTGGATTGGGTGGTTGTCTCTCTCTGCATTCAGCCAATGATTTCTCCGTTACTGTAAGAATCCCAACAATCCTTTTATCAATTTTAAAAATGGAGTATTATTATTAAAGCTCGTTGGGCATTTGAAGTGCAAAAATTAAAGACCATCCCACTTGAAGGGCAATTCTTCATTGCTACATATTGTTCAGAGGGTTTATGTGCCCTTCAACTCTTTTTTTCTTTTTCTTTTTAACTGCTTCCGCCAGAGCATTCAATGTTGCCGGTGGAGCTGGTGGAAACGGCGGCGGTGAGTATAATTGCTGGCTTGAAAGAGGCGTTGATGATTTTGTGAATTATTAACTCCCTTCTGAGCTGATTAACCGGGAAGTTGAGATAATCCATCCCCTATCTTGGCGGCTGCCTCACAGACTTCCTGGTGGTTTTTGCAGCCATAGCAGTGTTGGACTCTCTTTTTGCCTGAGCTTAAACACAGATCTGAGCCTCACTTTCTCTGTCATTTTGGGAAGTATTTAGGGTTCACTTTAGAACCTGTTTGGATTGGCTTATTTTAGGTGCTTTTAAGCACTTAGAGACAAGTTATGCATGTGCTGGTGAGTATAATTGAGGGCTTATGATTTTGTCAATCTTTCAGTCTGAGCTTTTTAATCGGGTATTTGAGATGATCCGACCCGTATCTTGGCAGGGCATGCTCCCAGACTTTCTGGTAGTATTTGCAGCCATGGCATCGCCGCACTCTCATTTTGTCCGAGTTAACACAGATCTGAGCTTCTCTTTCTCTGTCAGTATAGGGAAATGAATAAAGCAAAAATCAGAAGAGAGAGAATGAGGCTACAGGGAATTGAGGATTTTTCATTGAAAGAGTGGTTGCTTCTCTCTGCATCAGCCAATGATTTCTCCATTACTGTAAGAACTCCAACAATCCTGTTATCAATTTTAACGGAGGGATTATATTATTAACAGAGTCTGCTTGAATTGTTGTTACATACGTTTCAAGGGCAAACTGTGCTATTTCTTCTTTAAAGAGGCGATGATGATTTTTGTCAATTTTATTCCCTTCGGAGCTGATTAATTGGCATTTGAGATAATCTGACCCGTATCTTGGCGGGGCATGCTTCCAAACTTTCTGGTAGTTTTTGCAGCTATGGCGTTGTTGGACTCTCTTGTTGCCTGAGCTTAACACAAATCTGAGCCTCACTTTCTCTATATCAGTTAGGAAATATTATTTAGGGTTTGTTTGGTTACGGAAACAAGTTATGCAGGTGTTGTGAGTATATTGACGGCTTGAAAGAGGTGATGATGATTTTTGTTAATTTTTAATTCCCTTATGAGCTGATTAATCGGGCATTTGAGGTTATCCGACCTGTATCTTGGCGGGGCATGCTTCCAAACTTTCTGGTAGTTTCTGCAGCCATGGCGTTGTTGGACTCTCTTGTTGCCCGAGCTTAACACAAATCTGAGCCTCACTTTCTCTCTATCAGTTAGGAAATATTATTTAGGGTTTGTTTGGTTATGAAAACAAGTTATGCAGGTGTTGTGAGTATATTGACGGCTTGAAAGAGGTGATGATTTTTGTTAATTTTTAATTCCCTTATGAGCTGATTAATCGGGCATCAGTTTTTCTGGTGGTTTCTTCAGCCATGGCGTGGTTGGACTCTCTTTTTGCCCAAGCTTAAACACAGATCTGAGCCTCACTTTAACTATGTCATTATGGGAAACAACAGGTTAGGGAAATGAACAAAGGAAAAGCTCAGAAGGGCAAAAGAATGAGGCTACAGAGAGTTTAGGGATTTTCATTGAAAGGGTGGTTGCCTCTCTCATCATTTAGCCAATGATTTCTCCACTACTGTAAGAAACCCAACAACCCTTTAATCAATTTTACTGGTCATTTGCACTTTTGCCCTTATTTTGTGGTGGTCTTTAATTAACAGCTTTTGGATGGTTGTTATTTATTGTTTCAGAGGGTTTGTATGCCCTTCAACTCCTTTTTAATGCTTCTGCCGGAGCATTCAATGTTGCCGGTGGAGCTGGTGAGTATAATCGGACGGCTTGAAAGAGGCGATGATGATTTTGTCAATTTTTAATTCCCTTCTAAGCTAATTAATCGGGCATTTGAGGTTATCCGACCCATACCTTGGCGGGGCATGCCATCGGATTTTCTGGTGGTTTGCAGCCATGGCGTTGTTGGACTCTCTTTTTGCCCGAGCTTACCACAGATCTGAGCCTCACTTTCTCTGTCAGTTTAGGTAAACAAAAGGTTAGAGAAATGAACAAAGCAAAAGCTCAGAAGGGAAAAAATGAGGCTACGGAGAGTTTAGGGATTTCCATTTAAAGGGTGGTTTGCCTCTCTCTGTATTGCCAATGATTTCTACATTGCTGTAAGAAACTCAACAACCCTTTTATCAATTTTAACAGAGGGTGTATACTAGGAACAGCTCTTCGATTGTTGGTTACATATTGTTTCAAAGGGTTTCCATGCCCTTCTTAAAAACTATTTTCTTGAGCCGAGGGTCTATCTGAAACAGCCCCTCTACCCCACAACGGTAGGGGTAAGGTCTGTGTACACCCCACTCTCCCCACACCCACTTGTGGGACTTTACTGGGTCTGTTGTTGTTGTTGTTGTTCTGCTGGAGCATTTAGTGTTGCCGGTGGAGCTGGTGTATATTAAAAATTACAGGGGGCTCCCTATTTGGACACTGTCATGCTATGCTAATACCATGCATCCTCTTTTATCTTTTCCTTTTCTTTTTAATGCTCCCACCAGAGCATTCAAAGTTGCCATGGTGATGGTGGTGGTGGTGAGCATAGTCAATGCTTAGTAGAGGCGATGATGATTTTGTCATTCCCTCTTAGCCTATGAGTCGGGCATTTGAGATAATCTGACCCGTATCTTGGCAGGGCATCCCCCGTAGATTTTTCTGGTGGTTTTTGCAGCCATGGTGTAGCCTGTCTCTCTCTTTGCCCGAACATAACACAGATCTGAGCCTCAGTTTCTCTGTGCCTTTTAAAATTGGTATGTAATTATCTATAGGCTTGGGGGCACTATATAAACAGAAGGTCAGGGAGATGACCAAAGCAAAAACTCAGAAGAGAATAATTGACCCGTATCTTGGTGTGGCATGCCCCAGATTCTCTGTGTGTGTGTTTTTTTTTTTTTTTGCAGCATGGCGTCATTGGACTCTCCTTTTGCCTTAGGTAAATACAATTTATGGTGATTGTTGAAAATTCAGCCATTAGCGTTGTTGTTTGGATTATGGGAAGATATTACCCATGAATTGCAGACTTTTATGGGTCTTTTCAGTTAAGTTCTCTGTAAAAACAAAGTGGCCAGCTCACGCTGTTTCTACAAAATATATTTTGTTATGACTCCATCCTGAAAGATTATATACGTACAAGATGTGTATCAAGGCTTCAGGGTACTACTATATATGATTTACGGGGCCTTTGACTCTTCTTTGTTAAATTTTCTCAATAACCTTTGGGGAGATGAACATAGCAAAATCTGATAAGGGAAAGAATGAGGCTACAGGGAGTTTAGGATTTCTGTTGAAAGGGTGGTTGCCTCTCTTCTCATTAGCCAATGATTTCTCCATTACTGTAAGAATCCCCAACAGCTATGAGTATGCTATACCATCCATTCTCTCTCTCTCTCTCTCTCTCTCTCTCTCTCAGTGCTTTCGCCGGAGCATTGAATTGTTCTAGTGGTGGCTATGGAAGCGGTGAGTATAATCAATGGCTTGAAAGAGGTGATGATGATTGTGTCAAATTTTTGTCCCCTTTTGAACTGATTAATCGGGCATTTGAGATTATCTGACCCGTATCTTGGCAGGGAGCATCTTGCAGCCATGGCATTGTCGGACTCTTTGTTTGCCCGAGCTTAACACAGATCCAAGCCTCACTTTCTCTTCATCAGCTTGGACAATATTTTATATTTAGGGTTCATTTGGTTAAAGACTGGTTAGAGTTATGCAGGAGGTGGTGAGTATAATTGACGGCTTGAAAGAAGCGATGATGATTTAGTAAATCTTTTATACCCTTATGAGCTTATCGACCAGACATTTGAGATTATCCGACCCGTATCTTGGCAGGGCATGCCCCAGAGTTTCTGGTGGTTATTGCAGCCATGGCGTTGCCGGACTCTTTGTTTGCCCGAGCTTAACACAGATCTGAGCCACACTTTCTCTATGTCAGCTTGGAAAATATATTATATTTCCTTATGCTGAGGGTCTACCAGAAACAACCTCTCTACCTCCCAAGGTAGGGGTAAGGTCTGCGTACACTCTACCCTTCCCAGACCCCACTTTGTGGGATTTCACTGGGTGTGTTGTTGTTGTTGGTTCGTTTGGTTAAAGACTGGTTAGAGTTATGTAGGCGGTGCTGAGTATAATTGGCGGCTTGAAAGAGGCGATAATGATTTTGCAAATCTTTTATACCCGTATGAGCTTATCAATCAGACATTTGAGATTTATCCGACCTGGCGGGGCATGCCCTAGAGTTTCTGGTGGTTATTGCAGCCATGGAGTCACCGGATTATCTTTTTGCTCGAGCTTAACACAGATCTGAGC
Source organism: Lycium barbarum (assembly GCF_019175385.1). Lineage (NCBI taxonomy): Eukaryota > Viridiplantae > Streptophyta > Magnoliopsida > Solanales > Solanaceae > Lycium > Lycium barbarum. The sequence goes on from NC_083343.1 coordinate 6,087,913, forward strand.
TACACGTCCTCTCTGTCTTTGAAAAACGCTTTTCTTGAGCCGAGGGTTTATCAGAAACAACCTCTCTACCCCGCAAAGTAGGGGTAAGGTGTGCGTACACTCCACACTCGCCAGACCCCACTCGTGGGATTACACTGGGTATGTTGTTGGTTAATATGTATAAATAATCTATATACAAAATCCTGGATCCGCCTCTGCAAAGTTATGGTCTAGACTCTAGAATGCATAAACTTTATCCTGGAGACAAGTTATGCAAGTGGTCAGTATAATTGACGGCTTGAAGGGCGATGATGATTTGGTAAATCTTTATTCCCTTCCTAGTATACTAATCAGTCATTTGAGATTATCCGACCCTTGTCTTGGGGGGGCATGCTCCCAGAGTTTCGGGTGGTTTTTGCAGCCATGGCGTTGTTGGACTCTCTTCTTGCCTGAGCTTAAACACAGATCTGAGCCTCAAAATTTATGTGCTTTTTAAAAAAAATTCTGCTAGTTTGAAAATGGATATAGATGGACTCATACCATACCCAACTTGTTTGGGATGAGGTGTAGTTGGTCCAATCTATTTATCTGCAAACTCTTCTACCGAGGTAACCCTCACTGTCCTTTGCTGTCAGTTACAACTCAAATGAAATTTTTTCAATTATAAAAGCCACTTTATGGTGAAAATACCTATGACCTTATAGTTTTCTTCTGTTCTTACTCTCTATTTATAAGCAATGAGGCGATGAAGATTTTGGCATCTATGGAAGTTGAATCAGATATAATCTTCTCCTGAGCTGAAAACACTGTATCTTGGTGTGGCAGCTCAGATTGGCTTGTGAGATATTGGTGGAACATTTCATTTTTGGTGAAAGAATGAGGCCCTTACTGATGTTTGCAGCCTTCATTTTTGGTGGTTGCTCTGTTTCTCTGAAGTTTGATTGCCTATCAATTCTTTGTTTTCTTTTTTATCTACGGCTCTTGCATCAGGAAATGATAATGTTGTTGATGATGATAAAAAATTGTCAACAATGCTCTTACCCCAAGTAGTTGGCGTTGCCTATATGACTCTTAGTGTCCATTCCGCTCTAAAACCCGGAACTTAGTGAATGAAGCTGTGGCAATCTTATCCAGTAAGCTTGAATTTTGAAATCTCAGACATTTGAGCTGATTTTTATATTCGTTTGGAAAATTTTGAGGGAACTTGTGAGTTGGTTTTATTTTCTATTCTCACAAAACTTCTGCCCTTTGCTGCCACGACAGATTAGCCCTTCTTCTGATAGTTTAGACAAATCTGTGACTCATTTCTGTGGAACTCTCAGTTCCTTCCACAATTTGGCAGATTTCTGTTCCTGGTCCGTAGGTACTTTCATTTTACATGTTCATTTCCAGCTCTTAGCACGAGGACAATAAAAACTATCATTCAATCCCAAACAAGTAGGGGTCAGCTATAGGAATCTGAATCTGCATTATCCCTTCAGCTCCATATGGATCCATTTCATCCAATTTTCAATATTTTTGGGACTTTTCTAACAATAGATGTTCCCTGCATTTTTAACTGACCCTAGTGAACACTAGACTTAATGTAATCATGTAACATGACAGACCTTACCTGTGCTTTTTAATATAATTATATAAGTAGGCGTTTGGCTATGAAAACCAAATATATTTCACTTCTTTTTTGAAATTTTGAAGTTGGAGTTGAAAATGAGTTGTGTTTGATTATAGTTTTGCAAAGAATATTTGGTTGTTTGAATGTACTGAAAGTGAAAAAAGTGAAAACTGGGTTTTAGGTGTTTTCCAAATTAAGTTGTATTTGGAATTTTCATGGCCAAATGTTGATTTTCAAATAAAGTGAAAAGCATGACATGACAATACCCATTTCGCCATGAGAATTTTCACTTTTTTCCAGAAATGATTTTCACTTTATTTTTTGATGACAAAAAAAAAATAAAAAATATTGTCATCAAAAAATAAAGTGAATCATTTCCGGAAAAAAGTGAAATTCTCATGGCGAAACGGGTATTGTCATGTCATGCTTTCATCCTCAATTTGATGCCCTTTTTTGTATCTTGAGAATCCAAAAGTTCTGAGGCTATGAAGATTATCTTAAAAAGACTGAAATATTGGAGTTAATTCCAAGGCCTGGCTTGGCAAAGACAACGTGGAAGGTCTGTGAAGGAGGATGAGAAATAATAAGTTTCTTGTTGTCCCCTCTCACGAGGCAGCCGATCTTTGCAGCCATGGCCGTTTTAGCTCTGCTCTTTGATTAAATAGGCGAAAATCTGAGCCTCCTTACCTCAGTTTTACTTCAGTTTGATCACTGAAACAGTATCTTTTAGAAGCTTTCTTGAATTGATCTAAAAATTCAGTTATTGCTTTCAATCTTAAACTGATTTGATTTTCAACAATGTGTGGGATAATTGGGTTTGCATGAAAAAAGTACCAACAAATGGCATGGTCTCGAGTCTTGATGCCTTCATGTCCACACTAATTTAAAGCTATGTTACTCGGACTCTCCTAAAATGTTGTCGGGTGCGTGTCGGATCCTTCAAAAGTAGTGTATTTTTGGAGGATCCGACACGGGTGCGGCAACACTTTCGAAGAGGTGCTGAGTGCTGTCTTTCGTTCTTTTATGCTGTCGCGAGCATTTAATGCTGCCGGAAGTGGTGCTGAGTATAATCGGCGGCTAAAAAGAGGCGGTGATGAATGCTATGATTCTTTCGTTCCCTTCTGAGCTTATTAATCGGGCTTCTTGAGATTATCCGACCCGTATCTTGGCGGGGTAGGACTCCAGATTTTCTGGTGGTTTTTGCAGCCATGGCGTTGCGGATCTCTCTTTGCCTAGCTCTTTTCCTGAGCTATAACACAGATCTGAGCCTCAATTTCTGAGAAAATGGGATTATTTGACTGAACTCCAGCCAATTCCTCAGCTGCTGAACTTGCGCAGTTACGATCTCTTTACTGGCAAAAATCTTAGATGGGAGAGAATGAAGCTACGGAAAGTTTAAGTTTTTTTCGTTGAAAGGGTGGTTGCCTCTCTCTGCATTAGCCCATGATTTCTCCATTATTGTGAAGAACCGCAACAGCCCTTTCTTTGCTCTTTCGGATTGAAGAGCGGTCTCAAAAATTAGCTATCTGTTGCATATACATTCAAATATCTCTATAACCCTTATTCTCAATAACAACATTTTGCTATGACAGCTAAAAAATACTTAGACAAATGGCTCTGTTATAGAGAGATTTGATTGTATTCCCTCTCAGTGGGAGTATTGATCAGGATGCATTTGGAGTTTTGGACAATATTTGTGTTGAAACTTAAAGGGTTTCCATGTCCTTCCATGTTGTATGCTAATGCCATGCATCTTTCTGTTTCTTTCTTTCCTTCTTTCTTTTGTTTGGTGGTGGTGAGTATAATTGGCCGCTAAAAAGAGGCGATGATGATTTCTGTGATTGTTTCATGGAACAACAACATACCCAGTGTAATACACAGACCTCACCCCTACATAGTGGATTGCTTCACGGGAACAGGATCAAATTTGCCCCTCTACTGTTCTAAAAGGATTATTGTTGTCTCCCTTCTGAGCTTATTAGTCGGGTATTTCAGATTATCCGACCCGTATCTTGGCGGGGTATGACCCCAGATTTTCTGGTGGTTTTTGCAGCCATGGCGTCGTTGGACTCTCTGTTATGCCTTAGCTTAAACACAGATCTGAGCCTCAATTTCTGGGAAATTGGAAGTATTTGACCTGGAAGGTTTGCAAATCACATTAGTTTAAGTCTGAGGCGGCGGAGAAAGCAGGGAGCTGTTGGGAGTTTCTATGGGTGGTTTTCCCTCCCTCTGTCATTTCCTCCTCTGCCAATGATACTCAAATGAAAAATATTTCCAATTACAAAACCACCCTTGATCGATTTACTTATTACTCCCTCTGTTCCAATTATTAGAGGCTATGAAGATTGTTGTTTGTGAAAAAAAGGAATCTGACATTTTACTTTTGAGCTGAAAAGACTGTAGGCGTTTGGACAATATTTGATTGATGTTGATAAAATATAATCTTATCTTGGCGTGGCGTGGCAGCTCACATGTGTCTGTGAGGTGTGGGGAGAAAATATCCATTTTTGGTGTTTCTTCTGTGTCTCACAAGGCTATCTGAAGCTTGCGGCCATGATATGTTTTTTAAAGCTCTTTGAGTTTTGTCTGGAAAAGAGTCAGAATCTGAGCCTACCCCATTACCTTTATTCTGCTGAAAGAATGAGGCGTTTCTGACTCAGAGAATGAATTCTCTGGGTCAGAACAAGTTATGCCGGCATGGTGAGTATGATTGACAGCTTAAAAGAGACTGATGGGTTTGTATATCTTTTGTATTAATCAGGCATTTGAGATAATCGTACACGTATCTTGGCGGGGCATGCCCCCAGATTTTCTGGTGGTTTTTGCAGCCATGACGTGCCAGACTCTCCTTTTGCCCAAGTTATAACACAGATCTGAGTCTCAATTTCTGGGAAAATGGAAACTCAAAGGAAATTCTTTTTTCTTAATTCAAGACCTGAAGGGTCTTCCCCCCCAATTGCTCTTGAGAGATGGAAAGATGCAAAGGGAAGAACAAAAACTCGGTAGGGAGAGAATGAGGCTACAAGGGAGTAAAGGTTTTTTGTTGAAAGGGTGGTTGCCTCTCTCTGTATTAGCCCGTGATTTCTCAACAACCCCAACAGCTCTTTCTTCAGGACTATTTGTGCAAATTATCCCTTCCCTCTTACATAGGGACTATTAACAGCCTGTTTGGATTGCTATTGCGATAAATATTCTTGTTCTTTCCTTTATGCTTCTTTGGAGCATTCAATGATGCCTGTGGGTGTGGTAGAAGTGTCGGTGGTTAGTATGATTGTCGGCTTGATAGAGGCGATGATGATTTTGTCAATTCCTTCAATCCCTTATGAGCTTATTAATCGGGCATTTGAGATTATCAGGGCCGTATCTTGGCAGGGCATGGCCCCAGATATTTTGGTGGTTTTTTGCAGCCATGGTGTTTCCGGACTCTCCTTTTGCCGCTTTAGCACAGATGTGAGCCTCAATTTATGTGAAAATGGAAATTTTGGGCCGATTTTGGAACTCCGGCAAAATCCTGTGCTGTTGAACTTTGCACCATCTCTTTACCGGCGAGCTCTTCGTCTGATCTCTTTATTGGTGAAACCTAGTTGTATGTTTCATCTTCTTTGTCAAACTCAAAAACCCTAAGTCCCTTTTTTACGGATTTCCAAAGGTGGGATTTAAGTGGTATATCTGGTTCTACCTGATTGGACTGAAGCAGACATTCGATGGGCTTTTATTTTAAGGCCCACAAATGGTTAGAACACACAAGGAGATTTCAGTAGTGGCTGAGAAGTGACCATTTGTGAATTTTACCCGAAATTTCACCGGTATCCCTTTTGTGAGCTGGTGCAAAATTTTTCGTTATGTATTAGAGGCTACGAAGATTGTTTGTGTGAAAGATGAATCAGACATTTTCCTCTTGGAGCTGAAAAACTGTTTAGGCGTTTGGACATGAATTGAGTTGACATTGAGAACTAGTGTTATCTTGGCGTGGCAGCTCAGATTGGTCTGTGAGATATGGAGAGGCGAGATCCATTTTTGGTTTGTCTTCTATGTCTCATAATTCTAACTGATGCTTGCAGCCATGGCAGTATTAAACTTATATATGCATTTGCCCCTCTACATACAACGACTCATCTTTAATCTCTGCATTAGCCCATGATTTCTATGTTAATGAAAGAACCAAACAGCCTTTCTTCGCTCTTACGGGTGAAAGAGCGGTCTAAAGAAATGGCTATTTGTGCACTTTATGCCACTGGTCCCAGTAGTGGAAACAGCGGTGCTGAATATATAGACAATTGAGGCAAAAAGACCTTGTAAATCTTGAATTTTAAGGAATTGTCCATCCCTTTTTAAAAAAAAATTGAAATTGGAAGATGAAAACGTGGTCGGCACAATCCGAACCTGCGCAGGCAAAGCCCACATGATTTCTAGTCATGCCCGATAACCACTCTGGCACGACCACATGGTACAGATTTTTTTTTTTATGCGTGCATCCCTTTTGTTTCCTCTCTTTTTAATGTATATTATTGAGGTTGCGAATATAATCAGTGTCATATCTTATTCCCTTCTGAGCTTATTGTTCGGGCATTTCAGATCATCCGACTCGTTTCTTGGCAGTGCACGCCCCCAGATTTTCTGGTGATTGTTGCAGCCATGGCGTCGTTGGATCTCTGTTTGCTTGAGCTATTACGCAGATCTGGCCTCAATTTCTGGGAAATTAGAAATATTGGCACAAATGGGGTACTTTGAGGGCTGCTGTTTAAAGTTTTTGTCAGTGGTAATATGATTGACGGCATGAAAGAGGGATGATGATTCTAACAGTCTTTCATTCCCTTCTGAGCTTATTAATTGGGCATTTGGGATTATCCGGCTCGTATCTTGGCAGGGCATGCCCCCAGATTTTTTGGTGGTTTTCGAAGCCATGGCGATGTCCGATCTCTTTTTGCATCTGTCTAGTTGAAGTGTCAAAGTGATCATTATCTAACTGACAATTCGTGCCAAGTTTGAGGGGCTATCTATATATTTGGCCTATCTAAAATAACTATACGATGCAATGTGTAACAACCATCCAAACAAGCTGTTATTGATTCGTTTGGTTTAGAGACAAGTTATGCCAGTGGTATGAGTATGATTGACGGCTTAAAAGAGGGATGATGGCTTTGACAATCTTTCATTTCCTTTTGAGCTCTTATTAATTGGGCATTTGAGATTATCCGGCTCGTATCTTGGCAGGGCATGCCCCAGCTTTTCTGGTGGTTTTCGCGGCCATGGCAATGTCCGATCTCTTTTTGCATCTGTCAAGTTGAAATGTCGAAGTGATCACCATCTAACTGACAATTCATGGCAAGTTGAGGGACTATCTATGTATCTGGCCTATCTAAAATAACAATACGATACAATGGGTAACCACCATCCAAACGAGCTTTTGTTGATCTGTTCGGTTTAGAGACGAGTTATGCCGGTGGTATGAGTATGATTGACGGCTGGGAGGCGATGATGATTTTGTGAATTCCCTTCTAAGATTATTAATCTGACATTTGAGATTATCTCGATTTCTAGGAATTCTTTTTAGTTTTGGTGAAAGCGGAGAGCTGTGTGGGGTCTCTATGGGTGGTTTTGCCCCTCTCTGTCATTCTCCGCTGCCGATGATCTCTCAAATGGAGGTTTTTCCAATTGCAAAACCACGCTTAGTTGAACGATTTATTACTCCTTCCGTTCCATTTTTTAGAGGCTATGAAGATTGTTCTTTGTGATAGATGAATCAGACAGTTTCTTCTTGGGCTGAAAAGACTGTTTAGGCATTTGGACAATATTTGGTTGACATTGAAACAACCATAAGCATATCTTGGCATGGCAGCTCAGATGGGTCTGTGTGATGTGGAAAGAAAAGATCCATTTTTGGTGTTTCTTCTCTGTTTGATAAGGCTAATGATGCTTGCAGCCATGTCAGCTTTTAAAGCTCTTTCGATTTTGTCTGAGAAAAGCGAATCTGAGCCTACCCTGTTATCTTGATTGTTCTAGAAAAATGAGGCTTTTGCGACTCTGAGAATGCTGGAGTTCCTAAGGGTGGTTCCTCTGTTTCTCTGTGAGTTCATAGCCGATGAATTCTTTTGTCATCAAGAACCCTCGCATTGCAAAATGCTAATGATTGAGTGGCCATCTTATCTAAATCTTTAAGCTGTTAGAGAAAGAGTACACTTTTATTACTTATATTATATCTCAACGATCAATCAACTATGGCTCATCCCCAAATAGTTGGGGTCGGCTATATAACCTCTGGATCCTTTCCGATCTAAACCCTAAACCTAATCATTGAGGCTGCGATGATCTTATCTGGTAAGCTTGATATCTCGGATACTTGAGCTGATTTGTATCTTGGTTTGGCAAAGTTCAGGGAAAGTTTTGGGAGCTGGTTCTATTCTCTGTCTCACAAAAGCTTTGGCATTTGCACCCATGACAGATTAGCCTTTTTCTGATAGTTTTAGACAAATCTGAGCCTCATTTGTTTGTAACTTCCTATTCCTTCTACAATATTATAGTCTTCTTTCTTCTTTATGTTTGCATTTCTCCTACATTTTCATTTCCCCTCTTCACAACAAGAACAACACTTTAATCTTAAACAAGTTATAGTCAGATATATGAATACTTAATATTCATTCTGCGCCATTTTGGCTCGTTTTGTTCCTATGTTCAATAGTTTGAGGTTCTCTAACACTCAGTGAAAAAAACATTAGTGGGGAGTTTCCATTGGTGGACCCTATATGTCATTCTCCGCAGTCAATGATAACGCAAATGATTTTTTTCAAAATTAGAAGTCACCCTTTTGGTGAAATTATAGATCACGTCCCTATTTCCCTTCTCTTGTTTGAGCCTCCGCCATACCCTAAGCGGAAATCTGAGCCTCCTCCATACCTTAGTTTAACTTTTGTTTGATCACTACAACTGGACATTGGAGAAGCTTTCTGCGAATAAATTTGAACTTCTAGTTATTGGTTTCAGTCTTAAACTGATTTGGTTTTTGAAGTTCTGACATTATTGGGTTTCCATGAAGAGAGTAACAAAAATGGCATAAAAACAGCCAAACTCCAGACCATGCCATACTAGAAACAAGGATGTTGGCAAAAACTGTTGATGGTGAGGGTGGACAGAAAAGCAATCCTTCTATTCATCACTGGTACATCTCTTATGAAAAAAACCTTTGAATTGGTTATGCTTTTGGTTAATTAGTGAGGATATTCTTGAGCTTTAACATTACTGGACTTTTACCTGACATGGTCGAACCTTCCTCATTGAAGGTTATCATACGTGACATTACAAATGGCAGTCTTGATGGAGATGATATCAAGATTCCTTGGTCCAAGGAATTCAGCATTCTTGAAGACAAAATTACAGGTATGGTATTGTGTACTCTTTGCCATTAGGATGAAATGTTTGTTGAAGCACGAAGCTAGATTCTTATATGCCCGAGTATTATAGAAAAGAAACTTAAATCTATGTTGATTAAAACTCAAGGAGTTTATTTGCCTTTGAATTCCAAGAATGATGGTTACAACCCTTCCCATGTTCTTGCTTCCAGTTCCTTTCGGAATTCTTTGTTAAAATCACTGTACAATTTTGCTGCAACTGGACTAAAACAAAGCAGACAGACAATCAGAAATTGGAATTGCGAATAAATAGTATTTCAATTGTTAGTGTCCAGAAAGCTCATGCTCAATTATGTTAAAAGCTCACAGTCAACTATGTTTTATTTGTATTGCAAGGTTAAAGAGAGAATACGCGAGAAGCATTATTCTTTGTTGCTCTTGAGTTGCTCAATTAGTGCAGCATTTTGATAATCATGTCAGCACCACCTTCTCTTTCGCGCTTTCCATTGGCAAGATTAGTTGCTCTTCGGTTATTCTCCATTGATGACTACATTTCAAGTAATAACCAAAGCTGTCAATTTTAAGGGTACGATGTTAATGTACAGATGATCTGACATCCTTTTCAAGGATCCAAGAACCATTTTTATTATTAGATCATTTTAAAGCATCCCAAAGAACCAGTGAATACTACCCTCTGACAGGTGCTAAATCGAGATCCAATTCTTAGTCTGTACTTTCTGGGTATCTTTGTCGCTTTTAGACTAGCTGCAAAGAGGAACCACAAGTTTGCAAGAATGGTATGTAAATAACTTCTGTTTATGTTTTATCTCTAATTGAGCGTGCACCTTTTTCTGAAAATATGGTCTTCTTGGTGTATGTGCATTGTGGGATTTCGGTTTTTTTTTTTTTTTTGGAAGGGGGTAGGGTGGTTTTGATCCCTGAAAATCTACATCTTGATTAACTAAGACTGACCACTGCACATACTACTGTATATGCCGAAGTGAGTGATGCCTGTCACCAATGGGCAATGTGGCAGTTGGCGGAGACAGGACTTTATGCGAGGGGATTCAAAAAAATATTAGAATATCACACTTAAGTCTCGAAACCTAAAGCAATTTCTTGAGCCTTTTTGCCACTGCTAGAATCTTGGCTTATGTCAAGGTGATTCAAAGTCTATATATAGCATAAAGGATCATTTTTACTCTATTTATACAATATAATTTTCGACATAGGTAATTCAATTGAACCCCTTTGGCCCTACATAGCTCTGCTCCCGGTGGAAGTCAACGTGTAGTCCGCGATTGCGCGATCAACTGCAAAATGGATTGTCAGTGAAAGTACTCTTTTGGTGTAGCTGCAATTAGGAGTCAAGAAATTGCCATTTGCAAAAGCCATGTGCAGAAAGTACTTCTAGTCCTGCTGTGATACCATTATGTGCTATACCGAGTTAATAGACAGGCCATTATGTGTTATACTGAGTTAATTTACAAGCCATTATGGGTTGGGCACAGCAAATGTCTAGATCATGGAGATTTTCTTCATTGAACTTTTATGTCAGCTATTAGGTGTCAAGATCTATGAGTAATTAGTAACCTCATTGAAACTCCACAGCAAATGTCTTAATCATGGAATGTTTCAATGAGCTTATTAATTAGTCAGATGTTAACTTCTTAAACACTCACTTTCATCATAATTATGCCGCCACTGTTTCATTTAAATGTAACTCCTCCAATACTATGATAATCTCTGAAAACGTATAGTATTATATTCCTTTCGTCTAAATTTATGTGGCGTTCAATTTTACAGAAAGTTTAAAAGCATTTAAATGTGGTCTAAAATATGTGGTAGATATTTATATTAATAGTAAAGAGTGTTATATTTAAGAAAAGATTAATTGTACTACAAATATTATGACATAATTTAGACCACACATTGAGAGGTATAGTTTTGTCACATTAATAATAACAATAACAAAGAATATTATTTCTCATTCCTAAGGTTAAAAGAACAATTAATAGCATGTTTTATGTTTCATTTATTAATTTTAATTTTGGTTCTCGTAATATATAACTAAGCTCTTTTAACATTAAAAGGGCAGCCCAGGCAATATAAGCTAACGCTAAGCGCAAACGTAACGTCTATTAAAATAAGTGATTTTAATCATTTTATATATGAAACACGCTAGATTCACCCTCAAATATGGAATAACGACATAAATTTAAATAACATATTAGTAGTCAATTGATATAACATGATATTAAGCTTGCGTTTAAAGTCCGTATGCATATTAAGTAAAACAAACAAGAATTTGACTATGAATTTCCCTTTTGAAAACAAGTTAACCCATTGTATTTAGAATTTTCAACAGAATTCTAGAACCTACCATTTCAATAACATGCCAAAACATCAATTATTACGCTTGTAAGGTGCTCAAATAGCCCACGTCTATATCCACAAATATGGAAAAGAATTCAGTACTTTCTTGAAATTTGACATTGCACCCTATCACTTTCATATATCTCATCCTACTAAATCTTATCAAGAAACCAATCCAAAGCCTCATTTCTCAAAATCTTGAAAAAAATATAACACTTTCTTGAATTTTTGCAAAAAAATGGCCACAAAAGAAATGGAAGTAGTGAAGAATTTAGATGTTGAAAAATACATGGGGAGATGGTATGAAATTGCTTGTTTCCCATCAAGAAATCAACCCAAAGATGGAGTAAACACAAGGGCCACGTACACTTTGAAAGAAGATGGCACAGTACATGTGTTAAATGAGACTTGGAGTGGCGGAAAAAGAGGCTATATTGAAGGCACTGCTTATAAAGTTGATCCTAAAAGTGATGGAGCAAAACTCAAAGTGAAATTTTATGTTCCTCCATTCTTACCAATAATTCCAGTTACTGGTGATTATTGGGTTCTTTATATTGATGATGATTATCAATATGCTTTAGTTGGTCAGCCTAGTAAGAAGTATCTTTGGGTAAGTTCCTTCATCATTTGCTTTTTGACTCCCTTCGTTTTAATTTGTTTGTCTGTTTTTTGTTTTGACTTGATATGAAATTTAAGAAAGTAAAGAAGTTTTTTGAATCTCGGGTTTTAAAACGAATTGTGGTCTTAAACGAATCTAAAATGTATTAGAATGTCTTTTAATCTCGTGGTTCTAAACATGTCTGGTAGAAAGTTGAAATTAACGAGCCCAAAAAAAGATGGGAGCACTCTCTTTTTAAATCGACTTAAAAGAAAAGCGAGATAAATAAATTGAAATAGAGATTAACATTTAAAAAATGGCATGGTTCTTGCTATTTAATGATTTCATGAGCTTCCAATATAAGATAGTGATGTTTGCTTTTAGGAATAGATTTTGCTTATATGAGAAGTCCACCTTTTTTTGCATGTTTAGCAAGCTGTATGCAATGAATATGGATTTAGCTACCATCTTTGCCTCAAGTGTATTGGCTAAATCAAAGTCTTTTCATGTGTCTCTTCATTTTAACTTATTATTGCCTCTTCCCTACCTTATCAAGGTCTGCGTACACACCACCCTCTTCAGATCCCGTGGGGTTACATCGGGGTCTGGGGATTACATTGGATATGATGTTGTTGCATTGTCGAAATTGTACATGTTATTGAGCAGTTATCGAGCAATTATCGAAAGGATTTTACTTATATACACTAATAGTGAGTTAGTGTCGTTTTTACGGATTATTAGTCCATTTTTATCAAGAGAAACTCACACATAACTAATACTAATTAATGGACTCGATTGTGTAATGTTTTTATACTGTCGATGCATAATTAATCTATAGTTCAATTAATATATACTTAAAGTACAAATTCAGTTATTACAACGAGCTATAGGTTTCGTTGGAAAGTTCAGGATTCATGAACTTCAAATCTTGGCTCCGCCTCTCCTCGTGAAGGACTAAAGGTATATATGTTGATAATTTAAAAGATTTATTTTAATTTTGTGACTTTCTAACCTGTGTTGGCAAGTTATTATTATCAGATTATCAATTGATTTTTATCGAGGGAGTTGCCTGTAATTACCTTACATTTGTTAATTAATTCCTTCAAATTATGCTTAAACAACATTAATGTTGGCATTTGCTTGTGGACAGATATTATGTAGGCAAACACATATGGATGAAGAGATATACAATCAACTTGTTGAGAAGGCAAAAGAAGTAGGGTATGATGTGAGCAAACTCCACAAGACACCTCAATCTGATCATCCACCACAGAGTGAAAATGTCCCAAATGACACCAAAGGATTTTGGTGGATCAAATCTATCTTTGGAAAATAACCAATCAATAAATATGGTTACCAAAAAAAAAAAAAAAAAAAAAAAAAACTACAATACGAATAATGAAATGTTAGTGTTGTAAAAAAAGAGGGTTTTATTTTAGATTCCAAATGTTTTTAAGATTGTTCTGAGAAGAGAGTCCTTTTGTTTTGGTACCTTGTAAAGTTGATAGTAACAGTGTGTTGTAAGAGTTTGTTGTCAATTTTTATGTATATGAAATATTAAATGTTTATTTGTTTAATTTCTTCATTTTTTAGCATGGATTTCCCTAGGCGCTGATCTTTAATTTTTTCCCCTCAAAAGTGGTCGAAAATATTTTGAGGTTCTGAATTCGAACTCTGCTCAGTTTAAAAAAAAAATTGTAAGGTAAGGCTTTGTGAAAAGTTTGCTTTATAAGGCAGAATTTGTCGTAAGCACAAATTTTTATTTTTTTCTTTCGCTTAAAGGCAAAAAAAAAAAGTCATTTTGCTGGAATTTTAAGATTTTTTTTACTGAGCTAGAATTTAAATCTAGAATTTTGGAATATTTAGGCGAAAGGCAAGAATTAAAACCAATTGCTGGACAAAAAATAACGACCACCTCCGAATGAGGGAAATCGTGCAAATTGTCCTAATTTCTTTGATATGAAGTTTTCTGAAATTTTACTGCGACTCAAAATTTTGTTTGGTTATATATTGTTCTAATTTTCATTCTAAACTTGAAAAAAAATATTAGTCTGGACCAGCTTTTGAAGTAATAATAAAAAGAATTCCCTCAAGAAAAAGAAGGATCAACATACAAGTAAAGAAAGAGAGTTATTTTGTTAAAAAGAGTGTTGTTTTATTCCAAATGGTTAAGGGTCGTCGGCCATAAGAATTTTTCACTTTTTTCTGGGAAATTATTTCACTCAATTTAAAAATTAGCGTTTGGCCATGAAAATTTTAAATACAACTTCATCTTGAATTTGTAGTTGAAATTTAAAAAACACCTAAAACTTTATTTTCATTTTTTTCACTTTTAATATATTCAAACAATCAAATATTTTTTGGAAAAGTTATAACCAAACTTAACTCCAATTTGAACTTCAACTTCCAAATTCCAAATAAACTGAAAAATATTTGATTTTCATGGCCAAACGCCTACTAAATTTTGTATTTTTCTTTGGAGAACCCCTTTCTTCTCGAACCTTGTAAAGTTGATTATACTAATAGTCTGTGGTGTTGCAAGAAAGTTTTTATCAATTTTGCATTTAAATTTATGTGTATGGAATGTTGTTGAACGATCTACTCTACACAGGTGTGGGCTTATAGGGTTAGGGCTCATAAACCCTTTCTTTCATTTATCAATAGGGCCCTGCCCTGGTCGGTCACTTTTTTGGGCCGGAATCGATAAGTGGAAGTCATAAAAAAAAAATCTTTCTCTTCGCACCTCAGATCAAGAGGAAGGGTTGCTTATTTCTTTCTTTCTTTGGCATGAAGTCTCTTGAAATTTAACATTACTTAGGATCTGTTCGCAATGAAAAATTGACTTTTTTATATTGTTTTATCAAAACATTGTTTGGTCATATATTATTTCAATTTTTCACTTCGAACTAAGAAAAAAAAATGGTCTGAGCCGTTTTTTCAAGTAAAACAAATTCACTCAAAAAGTTGGTGGATCAAATCATCTTTAGATAATAATCAATCAGTAAATATGGTTTTAAAAAAGAACTCTACATATAAACAATGAAGAAATGTGTTGTAAAAAATATTCTTGCTTTAATTCCAAGTATCCTTAAGAGTCTTTCTTTCTTCTGGAATCTTGTAAAGTTGATGGTAGTAATGTGTGGTTTTGTATTTGAATTATGTGTGAAATGGTAAAGTCTTGTTTATTTGTCACGTTGGCATGAAGTTTCTTGAATAGGGCAGTGTTGCTTCTTTCTTAAAATTTTGTATCAAGTTAAATGGTGTCACATTAATTGAGACTTAGGGAATAGAATGTCCCACTCGGGGGGTCCAACCCAATAATATATGCTTTCTATCTCAATTTATGTGGTATTTTTTTCCTTTTTAGTGTGTCCTAAAAAGAATGTCATTTTTTCATGATTAGAAACAACTTAACGTTAAAATTCTCTTTTAACCTTAATTAAATGAGTTATAGTCACACGAATGTTTGAAGTTTATTTAGACTGTAAATTTTAAAAGTCTTCTTTTCTCTTTTAAACTTTATGTTAAGTCAATGGATAACACTTTATGTAAATTTTCATTCTATTTTTTACTCCTTAATAGGCGTATCAAGTCAATACATGATAAGTAAAAATGGACGGAGAGAGTAGCTGCAATTAGAAGGCAAGAAGTCGCCATATGCAAAAGCTATGTGCAGAAGGTGTACTTCAAGTCTTGCTGTGTGATCACCATTATGTGTTATACTGAGTTAATTTTACAGGACATTATGTGTTGGGCACAACAAATGTCTTGATCATAGAGAGTTTTTTTTCAATGAGCTTTATGTCAGCAATTAACGTCAAGATCATCTGTGAGTAATTAGTACTAACCTCATTGAAATTACCCTCAGCAAGTGTCTTAATCATGGAAGGTTTCAATGAGGTTATTAATTACTCAGATCCTTATGTCTTAATTCTTAAATACTCACTTTCATCATAATTATTCTACTACTCTTTCATTTAAATGTAACTCCTCCAATGTTGAGTTTATCTCTGAAAGTTTACGTTGTATTCCTTTCATCTCAACTTATGCGACCTTGTTTTTTTTTACATAGTGTTTTAAGAAAATTATGAAACATATGGTCCAACATAAGTTATAGATACTTGTGTGACCATCAGTCTCATCAAGAATAAGATTGAAGTGTTAAAATTGAACTATTCTTATATATAAAATCTTTACCTTTTTGATAGATTAATATAAAAGAATATCACATAAAATTGGGAAGAGATATGTAACCATTCCTAATAGCAGAGAATGTCATTTCTCATTCCCTCGGTTAAAAAGTACTACTAAAATTAAATTTTGAAAAGAGATAATAGAATTCTTCATTTCTGATAAGTTCTTAATAAATTTTAAATTTTGGTTCTCATATAATATATAACTAAGCACTTTTAACTTTAACTAATTTTAGCGTACGTGCATTGCACGTGTCTTTCACGTCAATCAATAATAGATTGCATATCAGAAGATCGAATTACGTAAAATAGTAGTTGACGTTAAAGTAGATATAACATTCATTTAAATGAACAAAAATTAA
The DNA here is from genome assembly GCF_019175385.1 of Lycium barbarum. Lineage (NCBI taxonomy): Eukaryota > Viridiplantae > Streptophyta > Magnoliopsida > Solanales > Solanaceae > Lycium > Lycium barbarum. The sequence goes on from NC_083343.1 coordinate 6,104,379, forward strand.
TGTTAAGTACATAAATGTGACAGTTAAATAAAAAAACTAGCTGTCTTCATAGACGATTTTCTTGGTGTATGTTCCTTTTTGTCACTTCGATTACTTTATCATGACGAAAGCTCTTGTTGACGACATCAATATTCATCTCGAGATTACAATATATAATTAGCTATGTGAGAAAATATGTTGCAATACAGTCCAACACTAAGAATTGTTTGATGGTGCATTATACAATTTGAAAGATTCAAAACTCTAAGCAATATGATTGATGCATTTTTCTTCAAAATCAACCTGAATACAAAATAATTTTATTTTTAAGTTGGTCAATTGATGAATTAGCATGAAGACACAAGATATTAATCGGACAACCACGCTTAAAACCATTTTTTTTTTGGGGGTTTGCATCAACCACACCTTCCAACTAATACTCTTAAAAGAGTTTATGATGAAAATGTGGAATGGTGGCTTCTTCTATAAAAGTGCTCAACTCCTCCTAAATGTATTATTTTTAAAATTTTAATTTCAAGAAATCCATCAATAAAAAGAATTAGATTACCATTTAAGTCTAAATGTCTTTTGATTTTAATATTTTTTCATGTTGATCTAGGTCTGATTTCATTAAATTCTATTCTCATTCAATCGGCATCAGTTGCCTTCTTAATGTGTTTTCTTTTCTTTTCTAGTATATACCAAAATAATAAAATTATTAAAAGTTCCAATTTGATGTCGAAAGAAAGTCTCTACAATCTTACACCACCGTTAAGAATTGTAAATATTCTGGAGTTATAGTCCATGAGAGCTCAGATTAACTCACTAAGAGTATACATAGAGCTAACATAATGACGAAAATAATGACCATCAAGTAATAAGAATATACAATCTTAGCATGATTCTTTGGGTTCCTAACACGCACTATGATGCATACTACCACCAAGCAAGCAGCTTGTAAAGTGAAACATAAAGCTATACCTAAAAGGATCTCCCAACAGGGATAAACATCTTCTGCTTTGCGAACACAACATTCAATATCTACAATCCACATTCTTCCTTCTGCTCCGCTATAGAACTTGAAATCTGAAGCATTGCATCGACCAACTGACTACGTCCATATATAAGGATTAAGACTCCTAGTCCTAGAGCTGTAAAGTGTGAAATCAAAAAATTTTCTTGCTGATTCATAAAAAGTCTAAAAGGACTCCTTGTCCTACTTGGACTCCAATCAGTTTGTTTGCTAAATATGACCAGGAAATTCAGAAAAATTGCATTGTTAAAATAACAAAGGATGAGAAGCAACGGTAGACATTGAGAATTGAAATGCATACATGGAATTAATCTCTGAATTTAAGAGAGAATTTATGTGATCCGTGCATGTAACACTGTTGATTAAAAATTTATCTGAATTTAAGAGAGAATTTATGTGATCCGTGCATGTAACACTGTTGATTAAAAAACCTAAATACAATGTAATACGACAATTACTCAAAAGATATTACAGTCAAATCAAGCACACAACATGAAGATTAAAGTCCCAATAAATTAGCCATTATTACACAAAAGCAGAAAAATCAATACATTTTAAAATACAATTTAAAAAGTGTAATTTAAACTTTCCTTTTAGACCTCTGAAGCAAACATCAAAGTCTTTCACGATGCAAAAGATTAAGAGAAAATTTCAAAAGGCTGGCTGCAATTAGGATTAAATAATTGACATGACTTTATTAAAATAAAGAAGGAAGTAGAAATTGAGAATTGAGATGCATACATTGAATTAATCTTTGAATTTAAGAGAGAATTTATGTGGTTAAGAAAAAAATTACCTTAAGCGGGATTGATAATCGTGCATGTAACAATAGTTGATTAGAAAAAACCTATGAACAATGCAATACGACAATTAGTCGAAAGATATTACAATCGAATCAATCGTGCAACCTGACGACCATTATTACAATGAATTAGCCTTGATTAATTGATTCAGCATTAGCAATATCTATATCCATTGTAAGACAAAACTATGCCATCTTCATCTGCAACATACCAAAAAAAAAAAAAAAACAAATCAGAATGGGAACAAAAATTTAAAGATTTTAAAGTGAAAACAGTAAATCAAAAGTTAGACAATCTGCAAGCATGGATTAGCAAATATTTCTCATCAAATATGATTAAGAGACAAAAACCCAAAGAAATTCGGAGGCTGAGAGCATACTTGTGAGGCATGATAGACAATTATTAGGGTTAAAGAAATAAACTCAATTTCAGAATATCGTGCAAAATTAATGTAAAAGGCATAGGATTTTATAGAAAATAAATCTTACTTGATTTAAAATCCAAAATCTTAGGACTTCTTATATAGTTCAAATAGGAAAGATTTAATATAATATTAAGATTATTTAAAAAATTTAAATATTAGGAAAAATAGTAAATGACAATTTTTGTCTAATGCAAAGTCTTTTAATTTGGACAAAAAGTTCAATCAACATTTCTAAGACCTTCGTGCTTTTAATATAAATATAGATTATATAGGAAGCACGCTAGATTTGACTATTATTAAACTATACCGCTCTCAAATATAGAGTAATTATGTAAATTTAATATAACATATAATTAAGTTGTTAAATGATTTACTAATAAGGTATTGTTATAAATATTATTTATTATTGTAGATGTCTATCTTTAGGAGAAACTTTAGGGTTTGTGACTTTGGCACCAAGTTAATTTTCTCCTATAAATAGAAATGTTCTCTTCATTGTATATCATCTCTAACAAGAGAAATAAAGATATTTCCTCTATTCTCTCTTTCTCTACAATATTCTTATTCTTACATTATTATTTTATAACATGTTATCAGCACGAGTCTCTAATTAATTGAAGACAAAACTAGAGAACGATTTGCTAGAGGATATTCACGCTTCGACAGGTATTTCTTGAACTATATTCTAGAATGTTTGTATGCATTGTCTATTGTTCTTGTAAGCACTAATTTTTGTAATGATGTGCATATTTTTTGAATAATTAGCATCATGAGCAACACTTGCATCTAAATAGATAAACTAAAAAATATGCATACATGTAATTACGCAAAGTAAAAACCCTTTGAATTGTTCGACGGTTAAGTCTAGAACAAAAACAAATTTAAGGCTTCATGGATTTTTTAATTGTTTAGGTTAATCAATTATCCACGAAAACGGTAAATGGGTTTAGCCGGTTTGGCTATTAAGTTTATTTTACCCGAGCATAGAATTATGCCATTGATTAGATCAAACTTTGGATAAAAAGACCCACTGATGCAATTCTTCGTCGGTGGCTAATGAAATTTGCAAGTTTAGCAGTGGGTCTTGACCTACTTTTATTATTAATAATATTAAAATTGTACTATTATATGGGCGTAATTTTATACAATACCACTGTTCAAGGGCTTACTGCGACATCATTCTTATTATATGTGTTATTTTTCTCATATGTATATAACTATCTATATATCAGATTTTTATGAGTAATATCACATCAGAAGTGATTATAATTCACATGCTTCATTGTAATTAAATTTGTTATCCATCAGAAGTCGTGATATTTCTATAAGCTTGTGATTTTGATTTGCTCCTGAAGTAACAAGATTTTAAAGCAGATTTAAGCTATCATAATTTTATGTGGTTAATGCATGTTAAGATGATTATGTTTCATTCTTGAAGAATGAGAACTTTTGATACATGTTATAAATACATATTCATTCCCTGAAGTGAATGTGATAATCCTTAGTAAAGTTTATAAATACGGATTTGCACTTGGTTGTGAAATTATCACGACTCACCTCCAAAAGAGGTAGAACAATTGAAAAGAAACATTCTGAATATTTTATGCTTTACTCCTGAAGTAGTAAAATTTTGAAATTTACTGAAGGTAAGAAAAACTTTAAAATTTACTCTTGAAGTAGTAAATCTAATTTAATCGAGTTTAATCTGTCTCTTAATGAAGCTCCGACATGGAAAAGTTTTGATGTGAGGCAAGTTCCCTTCACTTAATTTTCTTAGCATAAATGCATATGCTAATGGTTGATATATAAATCATAAATATCATGTCCTCTCTGAAAAACAATATACTATTATTAGTATGATTAAGATACTGTCATACTTAGTTGTGTATATATTCTTAGATACGTGGCATGCTGAAGTATTGGATCTAGTACTGCTTCGTGATTTATATATATAATGTTTGTCCAGTCTTGAATCTGAATTTGGCAAAATTAGAATACACATTTGGGTTCTATCTTTTTTCGTAGAGACATTGCAAAAGATATATCACAGAGATCTATGCATCAATATAATGAATATCATGAAGCACATTAAATACGACAGTTATTAATTTATTCATTTCAAAATTAATATTTGGTTCTCTTCTTGCCATCATTTACTTCAAACAATATTAATGTATTGTCTAGTTTTTGGAAAAGAAAAAAGAAAGAGTTACTGAAGAGGAAACTTTTTGAAGGTCTTTAAGTACTTTTAACTTAGAATCTCTCCTAAGTGTGTGGTAAATAGGTAACACTCTCTAAAGTGTTGAACATTTTTTGGGTGACATATATACTTGTTTAATCTTTTATTTGATTAAAATAAAACAAAAATTTACATTGAAACATACTCCTATTATTTAACATTATCACCTCTCCACTGTTAGAGAAAGAAGTGATTTGAAGATTTGATTACATAGAGTTTTTGCTTGGTGTTGATATGAAGTTTTAAATTGTTTCCTCCTACCATATTTATGTGATTTATGTGAGTGATGAACCTCAAAGAGATAATTGGAGTTGATGTGGTTATATTTCATGTCTTGTTGAAACTTAATCCATTTGTGTATATAATCCCAAAGTGGTAAATTTTTTAGATTTACTCCCGAAGTAGAAAGACTTTAAACTTTACTCTTGGAAAGGTTCAACTTTGAAATTTACTTCTAAAGTAGTAAAATAATGAAATTTTCTCGTCAAAATCCGTTGTGACTTTGTAATGCATGTAAAGGTTTTCCTTATTTTTCTGAAAGCTTTGATTTTAGTTATTTAAGGTGGCAAAATAACGAAGGAAATGTTTATATTTAATTTGTTGTAATTTTCTTAAAGTGTTGAGATGTAACACTAAGGAATGGTTCTATATGTATTTTGGTGGTCTAGAAGTATTGGTATGACTTTTGACAAGCAAGAACAGGTTTGAGAAATATATTGAAGCAGTGTTTTCTTGTGGTTGAGAGAAATAATAAGATATTGAAAATTATGGAAAAAGCTCATCTAAATGACCAAGTTTCATTCCCCGGAGTGGATGAAGACATACCACAACTCAACTCCTGAAGAGATAAAATAACCAAGGATATAAATGTTATTTCGTGGCATGAAGGTCATTGTTGCACGTACATCTTAGATACTTTTATTATTTATCATTCTAAGGAAAAAGGGATGCAAATTTTGTAGAATACTTTCTACTATAACCATATTAATATATTTACTTGTTTATTTTCCAGAAGGAAATAACAATTCATACAAAAATTTCCTGAAGAAAGAAATAATTATGTGGTTGCCTCCTTGACACAAAATATTCGGATGTTAATGTTTATTCTCCTTGAAGGAGATATTTACCATAGAAGTGATGTCAGGGTAATATTTGATAGTACAAAATTAATTAAGGGCTCAAGAAGAGCTAACTATTTATCTAGAAGATCACGGCACTAGTAGTTCTAAACAATATTTGATTATGGAGAATAAATTACAGGCTCCTGAAGAGCTTATATGCTATTATGTAATTCGTTCTAGATTGTAATATACGAAGTTGTTATGATCAAAACACAAGTTGTAGTAAACCCGAAGTTTACTAAGATAAATGGCTATCATATTGAAGCTATAAATGATGGGAGGATTAAATATTTTCAAAATCATAGTGGGTAAGAAATATGTATGTGAATGGTTACCCTCGTTATTCTCCAAATTTTACTACACAAATATAAGCATGATGAAATCACATGTCATAATAAACTAGAAGTTTATTGATACAAAAAAGATTCATGTCATAGTAAATCAAAAGTTTACTAAAATAAATAGTACATGGCATGGTAAACTTGAAGTTTACTATTATAAATAATTTTATCAATTGGCATGAGCAATTTGGCCATCCCGATTCAAATATGATGTGCAGATTGAGTATTCATATTGAAGAACTAGAAGATTCTTCAAGAATTTATTTGTGTTGCTTGTTCTCATGATAATTTGATTATACTGGTTAATGTTGGCATTGAATTCCCCAAATTTTGGAAAAGCATAAAAGGTGAATATGGGCTCGTTCACCTGTTATGTGATGTCTTAAATAGATGCATCGATAAGACAGTCACACGTGCGTTTATTGTCAGCTCGCAATTTGACATATGCAAATTACTTGCTCAAAATAATTGAGTTGAGAGAACAATTTCCATATTATGTAATCAAGACAATCCATCTTGATAATGTTGGTTTATACCAAGCTGGTTTGGTGTCAAATGCCTCCGATAAATAGCTAAACCATTGCTTATGAGAACAAACCTTCATGTGCTGGTCTGAGATATGATATATTGTATACAACATCACTTGTATGCTTTAGACCAATAAATTATGATAAATTCTCCCTTCACAATTGGTTCAGGGTTAGGAACTATATATTTCCATCTAACAATTTTTTTGTGTGGTATATGATTAATTAATCTACCATGATGCACAAAGATGGATTCCGCAAAGAAGATGGAATATATGTTTAGTTTTTCTAACATAAGGTGGGGAGAATAAGTAGTTAGGAAATATGTTGTGAATTATCATTAGTATGATCCTCATTCAAAAAGTAATTCAAGTTAAATGCTAGAAGCATTTGCTGACACAAAACTAGTTTCATATTTCAGCTGCAAAATGCTCCTTTTAATATTTGTTATACCCCATTTTAACCGGGTTAAATCGAAGTACAACATATTGGAGATTCCTATATTGTTTTATTTTAAGGAGTCGCCATCTAATTGATTTTAAGGTGAATTAAGGCACCTAATTATTAACTAAGTTAAAGCTAACTAAACTTCCGTTAATAGTCTACTTAATCAGTGCTATTCTAGGTAAGGATTCTATATTATCCTAAAGGGAAGGAGTTAGGCATCCTTTAGAATCCGTTAACTACGGTTATCCGGCCAAACTTAGGTTAATTAATTGAGGTTTAAAATTTAAGAAATAGCTTTTGAGGGGGAAAAAAAAAGATAACTTATAGCCAACAAAGTTTAAAATATTATTATATGAATGATGCCCTCTATATGGTGAAAAAAAGTACTTAATGTTCAGAGCGGTAATCCTAAATGATAGAATCTACCCCTTTCTAATCCTACATGAATCATAGGTTCTCCACCTAATTTTAAGCCACGCACAATCCAAAACGCAGACAAATTAGCAATCATAAAAATGGATGAAAGAAAATGAATGATAAGGAAAAAAAAAAGAATAAAATGTTACAGGCGGCCTCTAACGAGTTTCGTCTGCTCGATGTGATCTAAGAATTGCGGAACGATATGACTCTATGGATGGGTGTTCCGAGTCTCATCTTGAGACTTTGTTTTGATAAAGTCCCGAATTAAGACTCCGTTTGTTCCGATGTGTACATGTAAAACAAAGGGGAAAAGAGATAAAAATTAGCATCCAATTGTGACAAAAGCTATTATTGTTCTAAGAAAAAGTAACAGATTAATTAGATACAAATGAACAGACTCTTTGGTACACAATATACCATCAACTCCTATCTAAAGGGAAATAACAAGCAGCACAGCAACTATGACATAATCAACTTTAAGAAGTCATGGTATTATGCCAGACATCCTGAACATTTAATACAACATATTGAAATCCTTACTAGCTCGCTTGATCAAACAACATCTAAATCTGCCTACTTAATCAATTCTAACAAAACAACCTGTAAATTATGATTAACTAGAACACAACCAATATATAATGCATACCTAGCATAAACAGCCTAGACCAAATAGCTTCTAAAGCATGTTTATATGAGCAGACTAAACATAGTATACTTTCTAATGAATGCAACAACAAACTAATCACCACTATTAAATTAGTTCACATAATCACTAATTAAATTACTAGTTAAATTGATTCATAAAATCTTTATTCCTTTTCACTCTAAAATCAAGATTGAACACGAATATGATTCAACGCGGACCAACTATTCTAACACATATACATATGTTTAGACTACGTACACAAATCACACAGAAACAGTAAAATGAACTAACACAGAAAAAAAAAACATTATTTAGCTAATTAACTCATCACATGAACATTCTTAATCACAAAAAAATGACAAATTTAAGCTAACACATAGCAACTAAAGAAACGAAAAAATGCAGAAATAAATGGAAAAGGGGAATCACCTGCTTCGGGTGCAGCGAAGTGGGTACGGGGTTTCCAATCTACACTCGAAAACTATTAAATCTGAGCTTGCGATGCTCGGATTCACAGCAGCAACAAGGCGAATGAAAACAGAAAAAATGATTTGGGTATTCTTGACCCGATATGCAGAAGTAAATCTGACGTACTAATATTGCTTAAGGGGGATTTTGGCCACTGGAAAACCTCTCCTTTTTCGTTTCAACTAGCCACTATTTATAGGTTTTTCGTTTGTGAAGAAGAGAGAGAGAAGCGGGGGGACAGAGGGAAGTGGAAGAGACAGGCGTGGGGGACAAATGACGGTGGTGGGGATGAGATCACGATGAAAGAGGGAGAGAAGAGAGCTGGGAGCAAGGGGGTGTGCGGCTGAAGAAGAAATGGAACCCTAGTGGTTCCTTTTCTTAAACAGCGGGTCGGGTCGGGTTGGTTTGGGTTAGTGGACTGGGTATTGGGTTAAAAGAATGGGCTAATTGTAAATGTTGGGCTGGGGTGAATTAAAATGTGGGTTGGTTGAAAGAAATAGTTTGGCTTCTAAATTTAAATAAAAGACCCATTTTAATTAATTATACACTAAGTGTGATAAAATATCCTCTAATATAAACGTATGTATTTATTAGTATTCAGATGAAAATAAAATGACGCTGTAATAGCCGTGCGATAATATATTTGAAATTCAACAGTAAGTAAATGCTATTATTAAATTATGCGAAGATAAATGTGATGCGTGTGCATAAGCTGGTAAAAATGCTGAAATGATAACAATGCGAATTATAATAATACCGGTAACCATAATAATAATAATAATAATAATAATAATAATAACAACTAGTAACTATAATAGAATAATGAAACGCCGGTATTGATAAGAAGCTTATTATTATTATTATTATTATTATTATTATTATTATTATTATTATTATTATTATTATTATTATTATTATTATTTTTAAGTTGCCAAAAATACTAGAGGCGTAAATAGATATTCGGAGGAAAGGTGGGACAAAATTGGGTGTCAACAATATTAATGTCCCTGAAGGACAAAGTATACAACATGCATGAAGCATGGTAGATCAATCGGTTCCAAATGAAATAATCCTTGAAAAGAGAGAGAAGCAAATGATCAAAAAGGTCATAATAAGGAGGCAATGTGCTCTTGAAGAGCCTTCGACATAACGCTTCATGAAATCTCATGAGAGGTTTAGGTACCTAAAATAATGAAAGTGATGAGATCTCAATAAGTTATGTCACATGCGAACCGATACAAATGATATATCGTCGACGATATCTTTCATACAACATTGCGCAATATTGTAAAAGATTGTGAGGATCTGAATTATATGTCTATAAAGCATGCTACCATAGACATTATTATCAAGTGAAATGACGCATTTTGGTAAGCTTCAAGCTTATTGGACTTGCAGTCCAGACAACAGAAAATGTCACCATTTAAATATTAATGGATATTGTCACTTGACAAAATTTATATGAAAATTCCAGAAGAATTTTAAATGCCTGAAGCATATACAAGTTGTAGAAATTTATTCATAATTCTTATATGAATTAAGTTAAGCAAGGTGAACGCGATTTTATCACCTTAATGAATATTCACTGACTAAGGGCACAAATGACTCTATTTATCCTTACGTCTTTGTGGAAATCAAAATATGTCATATTGTTGGTGCAAATTAATGACTTGAATATCATTCAAACTCTTGAAGAGTTCTCAAAAGCAGTATATTATCTGTTGAAAGAAGTTGAAATAAGAAACTTGCAGAATTTTTTGGTCCTGAAGTGTCATATCTTTATGCAATTGATGCATGTACATAATTTGCTATGACTATGAAGGATTACAGTCATACGATGTTGTTCTACACAACAGTTAAATCATATAAAGATAACATCTGTTTAGAGAAAAGATATCATTTGACCCCTAAACTTGACACGAAAACTTAGTTTAGCAACTCAACTTAAGTTGTATTTATTTAACCCCCTTAACAACTTTCAAGTTAATTAAATACACCCCTTAGTGGCGTGGACCAGTTGAGATCTAGGTGTTGTTCACCACTCGCCTGGTGATTGGTCCACGTCATTAAATATATTTTTAATTATTTTTATTTATTTAGTTTTTTTTCTTTCTTTTTCATTCTTTCCCTATTTTATTATTTTATTAAACAATAATTAAAAAAAAATGGACCCATAGCCGCCGTTCTCCTCCTCCTAAACTCCCCACCTCCACACCGCCACCGCCACCACCCCACCGCCGCCGCCGTCGCCACCACACCACCACCATAACCACCGCCTCCTTAAATCAAACCAACTGAAAAATCCCATCTTTGTTAAAAAAATTCTTTATTAATCATATTTCCACCATAACCACCACCGCCGCTATCACCAACCTTTCCCACCACCGAAGCAACAATAATTTCCAACAAATCATCTTCTTCCAATTTTGTTTCTACTTCTCATTCAAATCACCAAACTAAGAAAACCCACAAATTTTGGACTGAAATTCGAATTGATATCAACCAAAAAAAAAAAAAAAGAGGCGGCGGTGGGTATCAACAAAAACCCACCTGCAATTTCTTCATTGCAGTTCGTGCAATTTATTCAATTTCTTCATTGTTGTTTAGAAAAATAGGGACGATAACAGAGGCTTCTCCCAATTTCAATATAGCATACCCACTTCCACTCTTTGCAAGCTTGCTTCGCCGCTTCTTCAAAATCTCAAATGATTTTTGAAAACTTTCAATGTCATTTTTGAAATCTGATTCGAAAACCTCAAAACACAATAATAATTCACCCAGCAACAGTTACACCGAGGTCAGCGTCGCATCTTTCAATTTCATATTCGCTTATAATAACTACTAGAAACCCATAATTTATTGTTGTTAAACTGCCCTTCAAATGGACTTATGCAACAACAATGAAGAAATTGCACGAATTAACTGCCCTTCAAATATGCTCAGCAATGAAGAAAATGCACGAACTGCCCATCAAGACAAAGAAAGGAGAAATTTTTTTTAAAAAAAAGGAAGAAAAAAGCTGAGGAAGATAGCAGCAACGATTTGGAGGATGGGGAAGAAGGAGAGGGAGGGCGGGGGGGGGGGGGTTAGAAGAAGGAGAAAGTGCAGCTACCATGGATGGAAAGAAAAAGGAAGTAAGTAGGGAAGACAGAAGAAGAAAGAGAAAAGAGAGAAGAAGAAGAAAGAGAAAAGAAAAAAAAAGGAAAAATAAAATATTAAAAAAGTATAATTAAGTATAATAAATTGTCATCCAATTAGAAGAGGACATATGTACAGCTGGAATCATTTTTGGTGTTTTTTTCCCCTTCCACGTGCTTTTGAGAAAGTCATCACACTTTCTTGCCACGTCACCCGCTAAGGGGGGTATTTAATTAACTTGAAACTTGTTAAGGGGGGGGTAAATAAATAATACAACTTAAGTTTAGTTGCTAAACTAAGTTTTCGTGCCAAGGTCAGGGGTCAAATGATGTCTTTCCTCCATCTGTTTATAAAGCAAGTCAAGAACGCACTTGGAGTGATTTCAACAATATTATATGCCGATGCAACTCTAACCAAAGACTGAAGATGTAGCAGCATACATAGGCCAAAGGACAAGGCATAATTCACCAAAGTTGTTCTTCACACACGATTTCCAAAAGAATGGTGATATCAACGTGCAATAGATGGGTTCAAGTGATAATATGGTTGATTTGTTCACCAAGTCTCTACCAACTGCAACTTTCGAGAAGATGGTGCACAAGATTGGAATGCAAAGATTCAAGTTTTGGATTGATGTTCTCGTCAGGGGGAGTTAATACGCGTTGTACTCTTTTTCCCTTAGCCAAGGTTTTGTCCCAATTGGGTTTTCTTGGTAAGATTTTTAATGAGGCAACCAAATGGCGTATTATTAGAAATGTGTATTCTTTTTCCTTCACTAAAAATTTTCCCACTGGATTTTTTCTAGTAAGATTTAAATGAAGCACATTATCTATCAAATAGACATCCAAGGGGGAGTGCAATAAATATTATTTATTACGGTGGATGTCTATCTTTAGGAGAAACTTTAGGGTTTGTGACTTTGGCACTAAGTTAATTTTCTCCTATAAATAGAGATGTTCTCTTCATTTTATATCATCCCTAGCAAGAGAAATAAAGAATGTCCAAAATACGAAGTTGAAAATTTTACCCTCTATAAGCCGCCACTCTACAACAGTACCAGCATTAAAATGTTGTAGAGCCTCAATTTACCTTGGCAGCGATTGAAAAAAGGTATGCCAATTTCCAAAGATCATCTCAAAAGCGCGTCTACGCCCGAGAAATCCCTTTCTGTTGCTTATAGTTTTACCATATACGGTTTGAACGTTTCTAATGCAATCTTTGATGGGGATCCTGTTTAAACAAAAAACATTTAGTGATGATCTTTTAATTGATATAAGACATATAATGTACTAGGTAGGATAAGTTACCTTGGCGTTTCGGCATCGCCTTTAAGTAACACTTAAGCAATTATGTTTGTATCTAAATTAAAATGATCTACTCGATTGCCTTCCATATCACAAGTGTGTTTTGGCGGAATTTTGTAATAGCCCGCATACCATCAGGCTTAACAATTCCCTGAAGCAACCACTGACAGCCTTGATACCGTCGTCCACAAACTAGCCACCATATCTTTGTGTTTGACTGATCAAAATAGTGAAACCCTAACAGTTGAAGCATTTTGAGACATTTTTTCTATGAACTTTGATTTTTTTTTCAATGACTTGTAAGACTTAGACTTATGAAATTGATGAGTTTTTCACTCGTCCAGCATTCATGTTAAATAGATTCCTGAAATTGTCATGCGTGGTGTGTTGTCAAATCAACACTTACATTGCGCATTAAAATGGTGTGCAATACAAGTGAGAGTCATATTAAAACGGTCAAATAATGCAGCATTGTATTGTCAAATCAAGCCTTTATGTGTCATAGATTCCTGAAATTGTCATGCGTGGTGTGTTGTCAAATCAACACTTACATTGCGCATTAAAATGGTGCGCAATACAAGTGAGAGTCATATTAAAACGGTCAAATGATGCAGTATTGTATTGTCAAATCAAGCCTTTATGTTGGTGCAAATTAATGACTTGAATATCATTCAAACTCTTGAAGAGTTCTCAAAAGCAGTATATTATCTGTTGAAAGAAGTTGACATAAGAAACTTGCAGAATTTTTTGGTCCTGAAGTGTCATATCTTTATGCAATTGATGCATGTACATATTTTGCTATGACTATGAAGGATTACAGTCATACGATGTTGTTCTACACAACAGTTAAATTATATAAAGATAACATCTGTTTAGAGAAAAGATATCATTTGACCCCTAAACTTGACACGAAAACTTAGTTTAGCAACTCAATTTAAGTTGTATTTATTTAACCCCCTTAACAACTTTCAAGTTAATTAAATACATCCCTTAGCGGCGTGGACCAGTTGAGATCTAGGTGTTGTTCACCACTCGCCTGGTGATTGGTCCACGTCATTAAATATTTTTTAATTATTTTTATTTATTTAGTTTTTTTTCTTTCTTTTTCATTCTTTCCCTATTTTATTATTTTATTAAACAATAATTAAAAAAAAATGGACCCATAGCCGCCGTTCTCCTCCTCCTAAACTCCCCACCTCCACACCGCCGCCGCCACCACCCCACCGCCGCCGCCGTCGCCACCACACCACCACCATAACCACCGCCTCCTTAAATCAAACCAACTGAAAAATCCCATCTTTGTTAAAAAAATTCTTTATTAATCATATTTCCACCATAACCACCACCGCCGCTATCACCAACCTTTCCCACCACCGAAGCAACAATAATTTCCAACAAATCATCTTCTTCCAATTTTGTTTCTACTTCTCATTCAAATCACCAAACTAAGAAAACCCACAAATTTTGGACTGAAATTCGAATTGATATCAACCAAAAAAAAAAAAAAAAGAGGCGGCGGTGGGTATCAACAAAAACCCACCTGCAATTTCTTCATTGCAGTTCGTGCAATTTATTCAATTTCTTCATTGTTGTTTAGAAAAATAGGGACGATAACAGAGGCTTCTCCCAATTTCAATATAGCATACCCACTTCCACTCTTTGCAAGCTTGCTTCGCCGCTTCTTCAAAATCTCAAATGATTTTTGAAAACTTTCAATGTCATTTTTGAAATCTGATTCGAAAACCTCAAAACACAATAATAATTCACCCAGCAACAGTTACACCGAGGTCAGCGTCGCATCTTTCAATTTCATATTCGCTTATAATAACTACTAGAAACCCATAATTTATTGTTGTTAAACTGCCCTTCAAATGGACTTATGCAACAACAATGAAGAAATTGCACGAATTAACTGCCCTTCAAATATGCTCAGCAATGAAGAAAATGCACGAACTGCCCATCAAGACAAAGAAAGGAGAAATTTTTTTTAAAAAAAAGGAAGAAAAAAGCTGAGGAAGATAGCAGCAACGATTTGGAGGATGGGGAAGAAGGAGAGGGAGGGCGGGGGGGGGGGGGGGGGGTTAGAAGAAGGAGAAAGTGCAGCTACCATGGATGGAAAGAAAAAGGAAGTAAGTAGGGAAGACAGAAGAAGAAAGAGAAAAGAGAGAAGAAGAAGAAAGAGAAAAGAAAAAAAAAGGAAAAATAAAATATTAAAAAAGTATAATTAAGTATAATAAATTGTCATCCAATTAGAAGAGGACATATGTACAGCTGGAATCATTTTTGGTGTTTTTTTCCCCTTCCACGTGCTTTTGAGAAAGTCATCACACTTTCTTGCCACGTCACCCGCTAAGGGGGGTATTTAATTAACTTGAAAGTTGTTAAGGGGGATAAATAAATACAACTTAAGTTTAGTTGCTAAACTAAGTTTTCGTGCCAAGGTCAGGGGTCAAATGATGTCTTTCCTCCATCTGTTTATAAAGCAAGTCAAGAACGCACTTGGAGTGATTTCAACAATATTATATGCCGATGCAACTCTAACCAAAGACTGAAGATGTAGCAGCATACATAGGCCAAAGGACAAGGCATAATTCACCAAAGTTGTTCTTCACACACGATTTCCAAAAGAATGGTGATATCAACGTGCAATAGATGGGTTCAAGTGATAATATGGTTGATTTGTTCACCAAGTCTCTACCAACTGCAACTTTCGAGAAGATGGTGCACAAGATTGGAATGCAAAGATTCAAGTTTTGGATTGATGTTCTCATCAGGGGGAGTTAATACGCGTTGTACTCTTTTTCCCTTAGCGAAGGTTTTGTCCCAATTGGGTTTTCTTGGTAAGATTTTTAATGAGGCAACCAAATGACGTATTATTAGAAATGTGTATTTTTTTTCCTTCACTAAAATTTTTCCCACTGGATTTTTTCTAGTAAGGTTTTAATGAAGCACATTATCTATCAAATATACATTCAAGGGGGAGTGCAATAAATATTATTTATTACGGTGGGTGTCTATCTTTAGGAGAAACTTTAGGGTTTGTGACTTTGGCACTAAGTTAATTTTCTCCTATAAATAGAGATGTTCTCTTCATTTTATATCATCCCTAGCAAGAGAAATAAAGATATTTCCCCTATTCTCTCTCTTTCTCTACAATATTCTTATTCTTGCATTATTATTTTATAACAGGTATTTAATTCTTGAAATTTATGAAGAGTGGATCTAAGACTGAAATGCGTAGCAAAATATTACAGGGAACAAAATAAGAATTTGTTTGAGGGACTAAAATTATGAATTTCCCTTTTGAAAACAAGTTAACCGCCCCATGTATTAGAATACATAATTCTAGAAGCTACCATTTCAATAACATGCCAAAAACATATTCTCTTCGTTCATTTTTAATTGTTCCATATTAACTTAGCGCACAAGGCCCTAAACAGAATGACATGATATATCACTCTTAATTATTATTAAATCATCTAATGGTTGAAATCAATCAAATATACTTTAAAAATTATGTATCTACTAACAGTTCATTGACGTTTTCAATTCAATAATTAATAATAAGAGAAAAATAGATACAAAATAATAAATTATTTCATGATTTTTTAAATTGAACAAGTAAAATTTGATATCTATTTTTATTATACAGTAAAAATGATAGTCGGTAGTACCTGTAAAAATCCACTATTACACTTTGTAAGGGCTCAAATAGCCCACGTGTATATCCATAAACATCTCACATTGCACAATATTACCTTTATATATCTCATCCCACTAAACCTTACCAAGAAACTAATCCCAAAAAAAAAAAAAAAAATATTCCAACCGTCAAAATCTCGAAAAAGAAAAGTTACTCTCTTTGAAATTTTGCAAAAATGGCCACAAAAGAAATGGAAGTAGTGAAGAATTTGGATATTGAAAGATACATGGGGAGATGGTATGAAATTGCCTCATTCCCATCATTTTTTCAGCCCAAAAATGGAGAGAACACTAGGGCCACTTACACTTTAAACCAAGATGGGACAGTACATGTATTGAATGAAACATGGAGTAATGGAAAAAGAGTCTATATTGAAGGCACTGCTTATAAAGCTGATCCTAAAAGTGATGAAGCAAAACTTAAAGTGAAATTTTATGTTCCTCCATTCTTACCAATAATTCCAGTTATTGGGGATTATTGGGTTCTTTATATTGATGATGGTTATCAATATGCTTTAGTTGGTGAGCCTAGGAAGAAGTATCTTTGGGTAAGCTCCTTCATCATTTTCTTTTTAACATCTTTTAAAAAAAAAAAACATGGTTTAAGGTTATTGTTCTTATTATTTTTAGTTGGTTTGAGCACACTGTATCAGTATGTGCTGTAAATTTGTTTAGTTTTCAACAGAAGACCAGCTTCAAATACAATTCTTTGGATGGGGTTGCTAGTCATGTATAGCATGTGAGAAAGGTTCCACCATCCTTATCTTTTGCCAGTTTAGGCCCGCAAGGTACCTACCACTAAAAGACAGAAACTAGCGACAGGGCAAAATTTGTGCTAATCCTATCTAGTGAAGGATTATAAAAAAAATAACTATGAACAATTTAGCGACAGATTAGTGATTGAACGAAGTTTTTTTATAAGTCCTCTAACACAAATATCAGTGTAACTTTGCCTATGACTTAGAATGATAAGTTGTGGCATGCATGGCATGGAGCTGTGGTGGGTATAATGTAGCTCCTTAATTATGGGTTCAACTGGACTTGCTATTTCGACATGGATATGTGTGTTATAGCAGGTTAATTATCATTTATATACTGCGTTATATCAATGAATGTTCATCAAGGAGATTCTCCAATTACCTTATAGATGATCTGATTATGTAAATACGTTGTAACAAATTCTCAATTTATATATATGGTTAACAAAATTTTCTTTGTTGGCAGATACTATGTAGGCAAACACATATGGATGAAAAGATATATAACCAACTTGTTGAGAAGGCTAAAGAAGTAGGCTATGATGTGAGCAAACTTCACAAGACACCTCAAGCTGATCCTCCACTTGAGAGTGAAGATGGCCCAAAAGACACCAAGGGAATTTGGTGGATCAAATCAATCTTTGGAAAATAGTCAATAAATATGTTCTTTTAAAAAAGATCTACAATATAAATTAAACTATGAAAAATATGAAAAATTATCTTGTAAAAAGAGTTTGTCGTTTTAATTCCAAATGTTTAAGGTTATATTTTTCTTAGGAGTCCTTTTTTCTCTAAGAACCTTGTAAGTTGATAGTATATAGTAGTAGTGTGGTGTTGTAAGAGTTTGTTGTCAATTTTGCATTTGAATTATATGTATGGAATGGTTAATGTTATTTGGTTGTTTCTTTGGCGTGAAGATTCTTGAAGGTTTAAGAAAACATGTAGCAATTATTCAAGTCACATTTTTGTTAGGTACACTATTTCTTTGTGTTATTCCACCTCTTGCTTATTTTTGGTCGAATGAAACTCATAATGGTGGTTGTATTTGCCAATTTTCTCAATACTAGCTTAGGCTAGTGTGGGAAATTGCATTTTATATGTTTCAGATTCAGTGGCGGAGCCAGAATTTTCATTAAGGGGTGTTAAAATATAAAGAAGTAAATTCACGAAGAAGCCAAGAGTGTCAATATGTAATATACATAAAAATAAAAAATTTACCTAGCCACATAGTGTAATTTTCCGACGAAGTGGTGTCGGTTGACACCCCTCAACTACATGTGGCTCCGCCACTCAGATCTATTTACTTGCTTAAAGGCATTTAAACGTTCATTGTCAAATTAGTTATCCATTTGGACATAAATTGTTTGTTCCAACAAAAAAAACATTATCCGGTTATATAGTGTTCCAATTTTTTACTCCAAACTTCAAAAAACAAACTTTGGTCTAAACCAAATGTTCAAGTACTTATCTACACTCTTCCAATTCCACATAGGGCAATGACGGCTGATTTGCCATTGTGGGCACCAAACCACTCAATTACTAGTTTCTCCACTAGATCATGTTACAAAACAATTGAAGATCATAAGCCACCCAACAAAAGCTTTAAATGGATCTGGAAGCTACAGTGCCCCTCAAAGATCAAGTTTTTTATCTGGCAGGGTTACCACAATAGGGTTCCTACCAGGGCATACTTTCACCATTTAGGCATTAATATTGATGAACGATGTCCCGTATACCGGTCTGCACGCGAGACTGTTGAACACGTATGCCTATACTGCCCAGCAAACAATAGTTTATGGGATAGTTTCAATTTTCCAGTTGATAACCACGAGACAAACCATTGGATCGACATCATTAGAAAAGGAACCCCCCATTAGTTGGAATAACTTATTTCCTTTCCTCATTTGGGGAATCTGGACCAATCAGAATAAAAACAATCACAATAATACTTGCAAATGCTTTTGCACCAGGCTTCAGAGTTTGTCTACTTTACAACAAAGTAGCCTATTTATAATGCCACCAGAAATATCTCCGTCACTTGGAGCAGGCCTCCTCAAAAATGGTTTAAACTAAATACAGATGGTTCATTTAGCGATTCCACTACTAACGGAGCTATTGCAGGTGTCTTCCGTGACTATCATGGTGATTGGATTCTAGGTTTCCATAAAAAACGTTTTGACTCTCTCTCCTCTCCATGCTGAGCTACTTGCATTAGAGAAAGGGCTATCTCTTGCCCACAATCGCCAACTCTATCCTTTGGAGATTGAGACTGATAGTACAGAAGCAATAATGGCAATTTATAATGGACATGAGAATTATTCTAACATTGTTTCTACGTGCAGATGGTTGCTGATGCAGAGGGAACAAGTGTTGCTCCGGCATAATTTTGAAGGAAACCAAGTCCCATTCTGCTAATCTCTATGTAATAGCTAGGCCTTACACAGCCCTCCTAAATCCTTTAGATCTGGATAAATCTAGTACTACCTTTTGTGTGAAAACTGTAAAGGAGACCACTTTTAATCTCCTTGCTAGACTAGCTAATCGTACTGTTTTGTCTGAAACTAGTAGTTGTAATATGATGCACAGTTAAGTGCAGTTGTTGATAAATAATATCAGTATTGTTAATCTTCAAAAAAAAAAAAACCCCTTAAAAAGTTGGTGGATCAAGTCATTCTTTGAAAAATAAGCAGTAACTATGTTAATAACAAAAGAATCTACAATATAAAAAGATGAAAAAGTTTTGTTAAAAATAGTGTTGTTTTATTTCCAAATGTTTAAGGTTTGTATTTTTCTTAAGAGTGTCTTTTTCTTCTTGAACCTTGTAAAGTTGATAGCACTGATACATAATATATTCACTGATAGCAGTAGAGTAGTGCATGGTGTGGTAAGAGCGTTTGTTGTTGTGAACCAAGCTGATGACTCCGTAAGGTCCCTTGGGCTAGAAGTGGTAAATAAGATTAATATTGAGATTATTGTGCCAGTAAAATTTTGGAGAGTTTTATTTGGGATTGTGGCCCAATTAGCAATTGATTGAAAAGAATTAGGAGTTGGAAATAACAGTTTATGCTTTTTTTTTTTTTTCCCAAAAAACCTCGTCCATAAATTTAAACTAACAGTTACACCATATTGGAGGGGGACTTAATACCTTACCTCCTTTGAATTTTAGGACAGCCGAAGCCTCCATGTTGCCATTTTGATCCGAAGATCTTACACATAGATCCTATGCTAATGCATTGAAACTTATCATAAGCTAATGCATCCTACAGGTGAATAACCTAAGGAGGTTCAAAGTACCAACTGGTGTTCTTCTTTACTCTTCTTCTAAAGGATGGGAAGTCTAGTTTATTCATCCTTAAGGCACCTCTAACCATTGTGGGTAGGTCTCCTTCATTCAAAAAAATCATTTGGCCCTGAATTTGTGTAGCATGTTTGGCTAGAGCATCTGCCACCTCATTTCCTTCCCTATAGCAATGCTTGATAGAGATGTTTCTATGATTCATCTTTGTTTTTATTTCATCAATGATGCTTTGTATCCTTCATGGAGGTTTGAAAGTACCATTTAACATTTGCACCACTAGCATGGAATCCAATTCTACTTCAAGAGCCTCGAATTGATGATTAACACACCAAGATATTCCAATTAAAGCTGCATAGGCTTCACTGTAATTGTTAGTGTAGAATTGAGAAGGATATGAGAAAGCCATTATCATGTTCCCAATTCTGTTCCTAACAATACCACCTGCACCCGCTTTGTTTTGATTCTTCATGCAGCTTCCGTCAGTGTTGAGTTTCCAAGTGTTGCCAGTTGGTTTGACCCATCTGATCATCCTGCTTGTAATGACTGCCTTGAAATTTTCTGCCATAAGACAGACTTTGCTCCAGTTCCATGTGTAATCAATGAATTTTAACTTCTTTCCAATGGCCACCTTGATCTGAAAAATAGATTGAAAACATATATTAGAGGCAGTGATCTTTTTTTTTCTCAAATTTTATTGTACATCTTGCTTTCCAAATCTCCCAGCATACTATCACTGGTGTGATTAGTAGAAGGAATTTGTGCACTATATTTCTTGGTTTTTGTCTCCACCATTGCCATATGATTGCTTGGACAGTGTTTCCAATCATGTTCATTCCCAACGGTCTTGTAATAATTTGCCAAGTTTGTTTTGCTAGTTCACTTGCTACAAAAACATGATCTCCTGTTTCGATGCATGCTATCCTGCAACAACAACAACTGGGACCTTTATCAATGTGAAATCTCAATAATGAAGCATCCAAGGGAAGATTTTTCTTTAAAAGTTTCCACATGAAAAAGGAAATCTTGAAAGGAATTTCTTTTATCCAAATGAAATTGTAAATAGGGGCTGCCACCTGTTTGTTCCTGAGGAATTCAAAGGCTGTTGCGCAACTAAAATTACCATCCCTACTCAAATTCCAAATAGCCTCATCCCTTTTTCCTTCATTACCAATAGGGATATTCCTGATGAGATTCAAAATATCCCTTGGTATTGAAGGCTCCATATTATCCAACTCCCATTGTTGGTTCCATAAAAAATTGTTGACTTTTATATTACCAGGTTTGGGAGTTGGGTTAATCATCTGATAAATGGACCCTTGGAAGGTCCAGTTATCCCACCAAAATAAAATATTACCTGAGTTAATATGCCAGTTGATATTGGTCTCTATTTTATCCCTGATGTGAAGCAGATCCTTCTAGGCAGCAGAGTCTTTAGAAGCTATCACCTTAGAGTTGGGATTACTTCTTTGACAATACTTAGCTTTTAGGAACTGGGCCCAAAGCGAAGGTTCTGTCCTTAATCTTCACCATCTTTTAGCAGTAAAAGTGTGGCAGATATCCAAAAGGCTCTTGAACCCCAAACCCCCTTCTTTGGTTGGAAAACTCATGTTCTCCCAGGAAGACCAATGATAGCTATTATTGCCATCTTTTTCCCCCCAGAAAAAATTAGCAAATTTCATTTCAATCTCATAAAGAACTGTGACAGGAGGCATTAAGGCGGCAAATATATGTAAAGCATGAGATTGTAAAACGTGTTTAATAAGCACAACCTTACCTCCAGGGGATAGGAATTTACCTTGCCAACCTGCAATCTTATTAAGAATCTTTTTTGAAATGTCCGAGAAATAAGAAATTCTCTTTCTACCACAGTATATAGGACAACCTAAATAAGTAAAGGGGAAGGAAGCTTGCTTGTAACCAGTCCACCTTCTAATCCTCCTATTATAGATTCTGTCGGTCTTACTATGTGTGAGAAAGAAAGTTTTTTCGTTGTTGATTACCTGTCCTGACGCCTGTTGATACAACTTCAACTGTTTCATAATAAGCTTAATAGAGTATTTATCAGCAGAAGTGAACAATACCAGGTCATCTGCATAGCTTAGATGATTAATCAGTGTCCCTTTTTTATGCATAGAGAAGCTAATGAACCTATTATTATGACGAAGATAATTCAAGGCTCTGGAAAGAGTTTCAGCAGCAATTATAAAAAGAGCAGGAGATAAAGGATCACCTTGTTTTAAACCTCTAGAAGATTTGAAAAAACCATATCTAGTACCATTAATGATTACTGAGTACCAATTGTTAGAAATCAGTCTAAAAACCATTTGTATAAAAAACTCGGCAAATCCCATCTTCTTAAGGACAGAAGTAAGGAAATTCCAAGAAAGTTTATCGTAAGCTTTAGACATGTCAAGTTTGATAACAACATTGCAACTGTCAGATTTAGATCTAATACCTTGAATAATCTCTTGTGTTAGGAGAATATTCTCGGTTATCTGTCTACCTTTGACAAAGCCAGATTGATTTTCAGAAATGATCTTGGGTAAAATGGTGTTGATTCTCAAGGCAAGGATTTTTGATAATATCTTGTTAGAAAAGTTACTTAAACTGATAGGTCTAAGTTTAGAAAAACAGTCCGGAGAAGTAACCCTAGGAATTAGAGTTAAACAGGAATGAGTATAGAACTTAGTAAGATCAGCTCCGTGGAAGAAAGAAAGCACAAAAGATACTACCTCTCTTCTGATGATATCCCAGCAATGTTGAAAAAAAAGGCCATTGAATCCATCTGGACCTGCACAACTGTTTGGATCCATAGAATCTATAGCTATCTTGATTTCCTCTTCTGTTGGGATTTTAGTCAAATGAGAGTTGTCCTCATCATTAATCAAATTATCACAGTCTCTTACAAAATTCAGGTTCACTATCCTTTGATTTTCGGTGAAGATACCACTGAAGTAGTCAATCGCAGCCTGTGAAATATTAACATTTCCTTCTACCCACTGACCCTGCTGATCTTTGATTTTGTAAATCTGGGCTCTTCTTCTTCTAGCCCTTATAGTGCTATGAAAGTATTTTGTGTTGGAGTCTCCATCCTCAGCCCATTTTATTCTTGCTTTTTGCCTGATGATGGAGTCTTCCATTTTCAACCACTTGATGTATTCAGCTTTGGACTTATTGAGAAGCATTCTGTCAGTATCAGAGTCTGAGGTCAGATATGTAGTTTCAGCAGCGGAGACTTCCTTCTCCATTTCCTTGACTCTCTGAAACACATCTCCAATACTGTCTCTAGACCATTTACTAAGTTCTTTGGCCACCATTTTAAGCTTTTGATGAAATCTCCACATAGGATTACCATATACTTCGGTTTCCCAAACTGTCCTAACCAATGGAAGAAAATCTTCTTGGTCAGTCCAAAAATTAAGAAACTTAAAGTATTTGATTACCTGTTCGTTATCGTTGGTGCAGGTGACCAGCAGTAAGTTATGGTCTGATCCTGTCTTTGAGAGGTGCTCCACAGTGATATTTGTGAATGTAGAAGCCCATTCCTCATTGTGAAAAAACATGTCTAGTCTCATATGGATTCTTTCAGTACCTCCTCTGCCATTACACCAAGTGTGAATATTACCTACAAAACCAGCATCCGTCATACCACAATCATCCATACAATTTATAAAGTCTAGACAGGTACTTAATCTAAAAGAGGCACCCCCTTTTTTCTCTTCTGCTTCCATTATAGAGTTGAAATCCCCACCAATGACCCATGGACCATCAATGATAGAATTTAAGTCTCTTAATTTCTGCCAAAGATGTTTCCTCTTGTTAGCTCGTGATCGAGCATATACAATAGTTATCCAAGACATATATGTGCTTCCTTGCCATTTAACCTGCAAGGTAACCTGTTGTCTAGTCTTGGAAATCACTGAACAAGCAATGTTAGAATTCCAGAAAATCCAGACTTTACTATGTGAATTGGAGATGGCATGGTCAAATCCTAACCTTCTCCTAAACTTATCAACTTTATTACTTTTAAAGAAAGGTTCTTGCAAAGCAACAAAATCAATTTTATAAATTTTGACTACCTTGGTTAGTCTTTCAAGAGCACCTTTGGAGGTCATCCCCCTAATATTCCATATTATGAACTTAATCATAAAGAAATCTTAGGTGGTGGAACAACCTTTCCAAATTGTTCAAAATTTTCTAGGAGTACAATATTGTCTTCCTTATTAATGTTCTTACCTTTTTTGTTTTTGTTACCTCTCGGAGACAAACCTTGTTGTTGTATGATTTCTTCCATTTCTTGTGCGATAGGGTCTTTGTTGTCCTTTGGGCTTGGGACAAATATTTCCGTCAAACTGTCCAGAATTTGTGCCTCTTCTTCTTTAGTAACATCTAAAAAACTATCTGGCACTTCTTCATCAGATGATATTCCTTCTATTTGATCTTCACTAGTGTCATCACAATGCTCCTGATCAGAGTCATGCTCTATATCTGTGCCATGTCTGTTATATTTTCCTGGAGGAATGTACTCAAGGCTTCCCAAATCTATCACCAAAGTACCACCTTTTTGTTGCAAGCACTCGGTATCTGCAGTGATAGGGGACATGTGTCCCTTATGAACTCCCTCAGAGCTGCTGCCTTGGCTGTCAGGATCCTCATCTTCGTTTATCCCTCAATTAACTTTGATGATGTTCTGAGCTACCTCTTTTGCCGTGATGTTTTCAGGTATGTCTTCGTTCCTAGATTGCTCTGGTTTATTAAGAATATCCTTGATATGGCCCTGTTTTGATTTCTGTTTCGCCCATAGCATGTTCTTGAGGAATCTAGCTGCAGATATGTTCTTTTTGCTTTTTGCTTTTTGTTTCTTTTTCTGTCTTTTAGGTCCAACACCCTTGATATTTTGCTCTCTATTTTCGACTGTACAATGTTGTTGTTGCTCATTTTCGGTTGTATCATGTTGTTGAGGCTGCACGTTTTCAGTTGTAAGATGCTGCTGTCGTTGCACATGCTGTTGTTGTTGATTCCCATGCTGTTTCTGCCCGTGTTGCTGCTGTTGTTTCTGAACGTGCACATGCTGCTGTTCCACGTGTTGCTGCTGGCCATTTTGTTGTTGCTGCTGCGCGTGCTGCCTCGGCTGCTGCTGCCCATGCTGCCGCGCCTGCTGCTGCACATGCTGCTGGGCTTGTTGCTGCCCACGTTGCTGCACATGCTGCTGGGCATGTTGCTTCCCACGCTGCTGCACATTCTGCTGGGCATGTTGCTGTTTCTGCTGCACGTGTTGCACATTTGAGGATGCTGCTTGAAATATTTTATTTCCTTGTTTTTCTGTTTGTTGATTTATTGGCTTAAAAGAAGCCTTCTTATTCTTTCTCTTGGTGACCTCTATGAAACCATCATCATCATCATGCATTTTTTTTTCTTCCACTCCTTCTCCCTTTAATTGTTGTGCTTCTCCTTGTTCCCCCTGTTCTTGCTTGCTCGACCCTTCCTCTGTTACAACCTGTTTTCCTTCCCGTTGGTTAACATTCTTTCTAGCTGCAACTTTACAATTAATTTGATCATGTCCTTGTAATCTACATATTCTGCAAAATGCCGGGACACCTTCGTATTCCAATCTTTGATAATAACCTTTCAAACCAGCCCCTTTCTTTTCTATTCCAACAAAAATAGAATTTGGGAGATTTTTTTCCAGATCTACCTCTATCCTTACCTTGGCTAAATTTGGCCTAGTTCTTAGATTAGTAGCAAGATCTTCTTTTAATGGAGTTCCTACTTGCTGAAGAATTTGGCTAATATAATTCCATTGGAACAAGTGATACTTCAATTCCGGTAACAAGACCCAAATTGGGGCTAAAGAGGTTTCTTCATTTGGATCGAAATCCGGAGACCATTTGAACATTCTCATCAAAGCATTATCAGTAGAGATAAATCTCCTAAAGTATACATCATTTAGGTCGGCTTCATTGTCAAAATCTAGAAAAATATGGCGATAGTCATACACACCTATACACACCTTACCTTTTAGAGGAATCTGCTCTTTGAATTTAGTTCTAATCAAATCGATTTGGGGTCTGCCATACGTGTATTTTCCAACTAGAGTCCATTTACACTATTCGGTCATTACCCCATAGTAATTATCAGCATTGAAAATCGACGCCGGAGTGCCGTTATGTACTGTTTGTCTGACCACCACTAGATCGTTGATAATAGGGATGAAGGGAGCGGGGTTCTCTTCGATTGCTCCCTTATAATCGATCTTCTTTGTTTTTGGCCCCATAGTGGTGTTCGGCTTTGTAGTAGGGTCTTTTGGTTGATCTATACGCGCCGGTAATCCGGCCGCCGGTGGTGTCATTAGGTAAGAGAGTGAGTCTACGCGTTTGGCTTTTTACCGTTGTGGTTTGTTGTACGGAGAGAGTTTTTAGGTTCGTTTAATAACAGTTTATGCATATTATTAAGAAACTGTCTGCTCCTCTTCTCCCCTTTCTCTGAGTCTAACTTCTCATCTCAATTCTTATCTAAATTCAGTATTTTCCGTTGTAATTCAGTTATTTGAATGTTGCGGTTGTAATTTGGTTACAGTGATTATATATATAATTGTGTTCCGAATTCTGGTTTGTTACATTTGTTGTCAATTTTGCATTTGAATATTCATGTATGAAATGTTGAATCTTTAGTTAGTTTCGTTTCTTTGGCTTGAAGTTGATAGTGTGTTGTAAGAGGTCGTTGTCAATTTTGCAGTTAAATTTATGTATATGAAATGCTAAAGGCTTATTTGTTTAATTTCTTCGGTATGAAGTTTCTTGAAATTTTACTTACAATCCGATTGTACTTAAAATTTTGTTTAATCCTCTTTATTTTTTGAATTTTGTGTCTAGCCAAAAGGTCCAAACGGTGTCACATAACTTGGGAGGAGGGAGTAGCAGTTTTTTGGACCTTTTTGCTACCAGTAGAATATGGGTTCGCGACTTAAGTAGGCTAAAAAGTAACATTTGGAACCAAAATAGTGGCAATAAAAAAAAAGTAACAAAACTAGGTTCTGCGCACGAAATTCGTGCGCAATAGGACCAAACTGCAAAATTTCATTTAAGTCCTATTGCGCACGAATTTTGTGCGCAATAGGGGTTAGATAAAAATCCCAGCCCCTCATTGGCCAAATGTTTTTAAAATTCACGTTTTTCCATAATTTGACCGAAGATGAGTCATGTTTCAAAACCCCAGAATATCAATATTTTTTATAGAACTTAATATATTTTTTTGCATACAATAATGTCGGTTCATTACATCAAGTATATCTATACGTTTGGATCGTCGTTTTAGGGGTTGTAAAGTGCCCCGAATTAAGTTTTGTTTGTTTGGAAACTTGTCATCTTTAAGTTTAAGTGTAATATTTTATAGGGTTTTGATCTAAGTGTTTTATTATTTAGTCAAATCGAGTGTACAAATAAAACTATTTTGATCTACCTTTAATTTTTTATATTATGTTTTTTTTTTAATTGTTTGTCTTTTTTGTTTTTGCGATGTCTTTTGTGTAATCCGCATTTTTTTTAATGTAATTTGCATTTTGTATTGTTTGGAAACGTGTTATCTTTATGTTTAAATATTATATTTGAATGTACAAATATAAATATTTTATTTAACAATAATTCATCCAATACGAGAGGTTTATACTAATTAAAAAATAATTCATTCCATTAAATTACAATACTATTTCAAAGCAATACAATACTAAATTACAATAATAATACAATCTTCAAGTTCTAGAGGCTCTATTACTTCGAGACGTGCTTGTACCACCATGGCAGCCTTGTTGCCCACACGAACGCTTGTCATGGACATATTGCTTACATGTAGAGCACTTGCGAGGGTAAGTTCTTTCACTAACATCCATTTGATTGGGTCTACGACTCCGTGAGTTAATGCCCAATTTCCTGATGTAATCTTTGTTAGCAACCATCGAAAACGGCTCGTTTGGCCAATAAGCTTCATTACCAAGTGGGTGAAATTGGTCGGAATATGCTCTAAGGTAACTGTGGACCTTGTATTCCCCATCCACATAACTTGTTACTATTTTTGCCATTCTCTCGAAGAACTTTACAGCATGAGAACACGGCATGTGGTACATTTGCCACTTATCACAAGTGCATGTTCTTGTTGCCTCATAAACGGTATGCACGTTTCCACCCTTACCGTTGTAATAACCCGTCCTAACTTCATACACACGTTGAATGGGGTCATACTCGATCATTTGTTGAAGCTCACATTTTTTTCTACAATGCTCCATCTTTTTGAAGGGCTTTGGCATCCATGTCCCGCCTTCGGCTAATATCGCTCTGGCCTGCCTTTTCCTAACCACAAATCGCTCTACAACCTGCTTGAAAGTCATTTTTACCATTGCGGTGACAGGTAGTCCCCGAGCAGATTTCAGCAAACCATTGAAAGACTCTGAGTTGTTTGTTGTGAGCATGCCCCATCTTTTGCCTCCATAAGCATGAAGCGTCCATTTTTCAATTTCGAGCTTCACCAACCAAACGTATGCGGGTTCACTAACTACCCTGATCAGATCCATTTTTTCAACTCATTTTCTTTGTTGATGCTCCATTGTAGCCCCTCACATCAATTTGTTTAGAGCGCCATTGTGAAACTTTGATTGCAAATTTGCCTTCAAGTGCCTTAAGCAATAGCGATGGTAAATAAGGGGAGGCTGGCACCCCGACAAATTATCCATATTTTGCAATATGCCTTTATGACGATCAGACAACACGCATATGCCCATACGATCCTTAATAACATGAGTCTTCAAATGGGTCAAAAATATCCCCAGGTGTCATTGCTCTCGCTAGCGGCAATTGCGAAACGAAGAGGGAATATTGACCCATTGGCATCCATTCCTACTGCAATTAGGAGCTTGATGTCGTATACACCATATACATGTGTGCCATCTATAGATATCACAGGCCGGCAGTGAGCAAACCCATCAATACATGGTTTGAATGTCCAAAATACGAAGTTGAAAATTTTACCCTCTATAAGCCGCCACTCTACAACAGTACCAACATTAAAATGTTGTAGAGCCTCAATTTACCTTGGCAGCGATTGAAAAAAGGTATGCCAATTTCCAAAGATCATCTCAAAAGCGCGTCTACGCCCGAGAAATCCCTTTCTGTTGCTTATAGTTTTACCATATACGGTTTGAACGTTTCTAATGCAATCTTTGATGGGGATCCTGTTTAAACAAAAAACATTTAGTGATGATCTTTTAATTGATATAAGACATATAATGTACTAGGTAGGATAAGTTACCTTGGCGTTTCGGCATCGCCTTTAAGTAACACTTAAGCAATTATGTTTGTATCTAAATTAAAATGATCTACTCGATTGTCTTCCATATCACAAGTGTGTTTTGGCGGAATTTTGTAATAGCCCGCATACCATCAGGCTTAACAATTCCCTGAAGCAACCACTGACAGCCTTGATACCGTCGTCCACAAACTAGCCACCATATCTTTGTGTTTGACTGATCAAAATAGTGAAACCCTAACAGTTGAAGCATTTTGAGACATTTTTTCTATGAACTTTGATTTTTTTTTCAATGACTTGTAAGACTTAGACTTATGAAATTGATGAGTTTTTCACTCGTCCAGCATTCATGTTAAATAGATTCCTGAAATTGTCATGCGTGGTGTGTTGTCAAATCAACACTTACATTGCGCATTAAAATGGTGTGCAATACAAGTGAGAGTCATATTAAAACGGTCAAATAATGCAGCATTGTATTGTCAAATCAAGCCTTTATGTGTCATAGATTCCTGAAATTGTCATGCGTGGTGTGTTGTCAAATCAACACTTACATTGCGCATTAAAATGGTGCGCAATACAAGTGAGAGTCATATTAAAACGGTCAAATGATGCAGCATTGTATTGTCAAATCAAGCCTTTATGTTGGTGCAAATTAATGACTTGAATATCATTCAAACTCTTGAAGAGTTCTCAAAAGCAGTATATTATCTGTTGAAAGAAGTTGACATAAGAAACTTGCAGAATTTTTTGGTCCTGAAGTGTCATATCTTTATGCAATTGATGCATGTACATATTTTGCTATGACTATGAAGGATTACAGTCATACGATGTTGTTCTACACAACAGTTAAATTATATAAAGATAACATCTGTTTAGAGAAAAGATATCATTTGACCCCTAAACTTGACACGAAAACTTAGTTTAGCAACTCAATTTAAGTTGTATTTATTTAACCCCCTTAACAACTTTCAAGTTAATTAAATACATCCCTTAGCGGCGTGGACCAGTTGAGATCTAGGTGTTGTTCACCACTCGCCTGGTGATTGGTCCACGTCATTAAATATTTTTTAATTATTTTTATTTATTTAGTTTTTTTTCTTTCTTTTTCATTCTTTCCCTATTTTATTATTTTATTAAACAATAATTAAAAAAAAAATGGACCCATAGCCGCCGTTCTCCTCCTCCTAAACTCCCCACCTCCACACCGCCGCCGCCACCACCCCACCGCCGCCGCCGTCGCCACCACACCACCACCATAACCACCGCCTCCTTAAATCAAACCAACTGAAAAATCCCATCTTTGTTAAAAAAATTCTTTATTAATCATATTTCCACCATAACCACCACCGCCGCTATCACCAACCTTTCCCACCACCGAAGCAACAATAATTTCCAACAAATCATCTTCTTCCAATTTTGTTTCTACTTCTCATTCAAATCACCAAACTAAGAAAACCCACAAATTTTGGACTGAAATTCGAATTGATATCAACCAAAAAAAAAAAAAAGAGGCGGCGGTGGGTATCAACAAAAACCCACCTGCAATTTCTTCAT
Organism: Lycium barbarum; assembly: GCF_019175385.1. Classification (NCBI taxonomy): domain Eukaryota; kingdom Viridiplantae; phylum Streptophyta; class Magnoliopsida; order Solanales; family Solanaceae; genus Lycium; species Lycium barbarum. The sequence continues at coordinate 6,135,875 of NC_083343.1, forward strand.
TGCAGTTCGTGCAATTTATTCAATTTCTTCATTGTTGTTTAGAAAAATAGGGACGATAACAGAGGCTTCTCCCAATTTCAATATAGCATACCCACTTCCACTCTTTGCAAGCTTGCTTCGCCGCTTCTTCAAAATCTCAAATGATTTTTGAAAACTTTCAATGTCATTTTTGAAATCTGATTCGAAAACCTCAAAACACAATAATAATTCACCCAGCAACAGTTACACCGAGGTCAGCGTCGCATCTTTCAATTTCATATTCGCTTATAATAATTACTAGAAACCCATAATTTATTGTTGTTAAACTGCCCTTCAAATGGACTTATGCAACAACAATGAAGAAATTGCACGAATTAACTGCCCTTCAAATATGCTCAGCAATGAAGAAAATGCACGAACTGCCCATCAAGACAAAGAAAGGAGAAATTTTTTTTAAAAAAAAGGAAGAAAAAAGCTGAGGAAGATAGCAGCAACGATTTGGAGGATGGGGAAGAAGGAGAGGGAGGGCGGGGGGGGGGGGGGGGGGGGGTTAGAAGAAGGAGAAAGTGCAGCTACCATGGATGGAAAGAAAAAGGAAGTAAGTAGGGAAGACAGAAGAAGAAAGAGAAAAGAGAGAAGAAGAAGAAAGAGAAAAGAAAAAAAAAAGGAAAAATAAAATATTAAAAAAGTATAATTAAGTATAATAAATTGTCATCCAATTAGAAGAGGACATATGTACAGCTTGAATCATTTTTGATGTTTTTTTCCCCTTCCACGTGCTTTTGAGAAAGTCATCACACTTTCTTGCCACGTCACCCGCTAAGGGGGGTATTTAATTAACTTGAAACTTGTTAAGGGGGGGTAAATAAATAATACAACTTAAGTTTAGTTGCTAAACTAAGTTTTCGTGCCAAGGTCAGGGGTCAAATGATGTCTTTCCTCCATCTGTTTATAAAGCAAGTCAAGAACGCACTTGGAGTGATTTCAACAATATTATATGCCGATGCAACTCTAACCAAAGACTGAAGATGTAGCAGCATACATAGGCCAAAGGACAAGGCATAATTCACCAAAGTTGTTCTTCACACACGATTTCCAAAAGAATGGTGATATCAACGTGCAATAGATGGGTTCAAGTGATAATATGGTTGATTTGTTCACCAAGTCTCTACCAACTGCAACTTTCGAGAAGATGGTGCACAAGATTGGAATGCAAAGATTCAAGTTTTGGATTGATGTTCTCATCAGGGGGAGTTAATACGCGTTGTACTCTTTTTCCCTTAGCGAAGGTTTTGTCCCAATTGGGTTTTCTTGGTAAGATTTTTAATGAGGCAACCAAATGACGTATTATTAGAAATGTGTATTTTTTTTCCTTCACTAAAATTTTTCCCACTGGATTTTTTCTAGTAAGGTTTTAATGAAGCACATTATCTATCAAATATACATTCAAGGGGGAGTGCAATAAATATTATTTATTACGGTGGGTGTCTATCTTTAGGAGAAACTTTAGGGTTTGTGACTTTGGCACTAAGTTAATTTTCTCCTATAAATAGAGATGTTCTCTTCATTTTATATCATCCCTAGCAAGAGAAATAAAGATATTTCCCCTATTCTCTCTCTTTCTCTACAATATTCTTATTCTTGCATTATTATTTTATAACAGGTATTTAATTCTTGAAATTTATGAAGAGTGGATCTAAGACTGAAATGCGTAGCAAAATATTACAGGGAACAAAATAAGAATTTGTTTGAGGGACTAAAATTATGAATTTCCCTTTTGAAAACAAGTTAACCGCCCCATGTATTAGAATACATAATTCTAGAAGCTACCATTTCAATAACATGCCAAAAACATATTCTCTTCGTTCATTTTTAATTGTTCCATATTAACTTAGCGCACAAGGCCCTAAACAGAATGACATGATATATCACTCTTAATTATTATTAAATCATCTAATGGTTGAAATCAATCAAATATACTTTAAAAATTATGTATCTACTAACAGTTCATTGACGTTTTCAATTCAATAATTAATAATAAGAGAAAAATAGATACAAAATAATAAAATATTTCATGATTTTTTAAATTGAACAAGTAAAATTTGATATCTATTTTTATTATACAGTAAAAATGATAGTCGGTAGTACCTGTAAAAATCCACTATCACACTTTGTAAGGGTTCAAATAGCCCACGTGTATATCCATAAACATCTCACATTGCACAATATTACCTTTATATATCTCATCCCACTAAACCTTATCAAGAAACTAATCCCAAAAAAAAAAAAAAAAATATTCCAACCGTCAAAATCTCGAAAAAGAAAAGTTACTCTCTTTAAAATTTTGCAAAAATGGCCACAAAAGAAATGGAAGTAGTGAAGAATTTGGATATTGAAAGATACATGGAGAGATGGTATGAAATTGCCTCATTCCCATCATTTTTTCAGCCCAAAAATGGAGAGAACACTAGGGCCACTTACACTTTAAACCAAGATGGGACAGTACATGTATTGAATGAAACATGGAGTAATGGAAAAAGAGTCTATATTGAAGGCACTGCTTATAAAGCTGATCCTAAAAGTGATGAAGCAAAACTTAAAGTGAAATTTTATGTTCCTCCATTCTTACCAATAATTCCAGTTATTGGGGATTATTGGGTTCTTTATATTGATGATGGTTATCAATATGCTTTAGTTGGTGAGCCTAGGAAGAAGTATCTTTGGGTAAGCTCCTTCATCATTTGCTTTTTAACATCTTTTAAAAAAAAAACATGGTTTAAGGTTATTGTTCTTATTATTTTTAGTTGGTTTGAGCACACTGTATCAGTATGTGCTGTAAATTTGTTTAGTTTTCAACAGAAGACCAGCTTCAAATACAATTCTTTGGATGGGGTTGCTAGTCATGTATAGCATGTGAGAAATGTTCCACCATCCTTATCTTTTGCCAGTTTAGGCCCGCAAGGTACCTACCACTAAAAGACAGAAACTAGCGACAGGGCAAAATTTGTGCTAATCCTATCTAGTGAAGGATTATAAAAAAAATAACTATGAACAATTTAGCGACAGATTAGTGATTGAACGAAGTTTTTTTATAAGTCCTCTAACACAAATATCAGTGTAACTTTGCCTATGACTTAGAATGATAAGTTGTGGCATGCATGGCATGGAGCTGTGGTGGGTATAATGTAGCTCCTTAATTATGGGTTCAACTGGACTTGCTATTTCGACATGGATATATGTGTTATAGCAGGTTAATTATCATTTATATACTGCGTTATATCAATGAATGTTCATCAAGGAGATTCTCCAATTACCTTATAGATGATCTGATTATGTAAATACGTTGTTACAAATTCTCAATTTATATATATGGTTAACAAAATTTTCTTTGTTGGCAGATACTATGTAGGCAAACACATATGGATGAAAAGATATATAACCAACTTGTTGAGAAGGCTAAAGAAGTAGGCTATGATGTGAGCAAACTTCACAAGACACCTCAAGCTGATCCTCCACCTGAGAGTGAACCTCCACCTGAGAGTGAAGATGGCCCAAAAGACACCAAGGGAATTTGGTGGATCAAATCAATCTTTGGAAAATAGTCAATAAATATGTTCTTTTAAAAAAGATCTACAATATAAATTAAACAATGAAAAATATGAAAAATTATCTTGTAAAAAGAGTTAGTGGTTTTAATTCCAAATGTTTAAGGTTATATTTTTCGTAGGAGTCCTTTTTTTCTCTAAGAACCTTGTAAGTCGATAGTATATAGTAGTAGTGTGGTGTTGTAAGAGTTTGTTGTCAATTTTGCATTTGAATTATATGTATGGAATGGTTAATGTTATTTGGTTGTTTCTTTGGCGTGAAGATTCTTGAAGGTTTAAGAAAACATGTAGCAATTATTCAAGTCACATTTTTGTTAGGTACACTATTTCTTTGTGTTATTCCACCTCTTGCTTATTTTTGGTCTAATGAAACTCTTAATGGTGGTTGTATTTGCCAATTTTCCCAATACTAACTTAGGCTAGTGTGGGAAACTGCATTTTATATGTTATTTTCATTAAGGGGTGTCAAAATATAAAGAAGTAAATTCACGAAGAAGCCAAGGAGTGTCAATATGTAATATACATAAAAATAAAAAATTTACCTAGCCACATAGTGTAATTTTCCGACGAAGTGGTGTCGGTTGACACCCCTCAACTACACGTGGCTCCGCCAATGTTCAGATCTATTTACTTGCTTAAAGGCATTTAAACGTTCATTGTCAAATTAGTTATCCATTTGGACATAAATTGTTTGTTCCAACAAAAAAAACATCATCCGGTTATATAGTGTTCCAATTTTTTACTCCAAACTTCAGAAAACAAACTTTGGTCTAAACCAAATGTTCAAGTACTTATCTACACTCTTCCAATTCCACATAGGGCAATGACGGCTGATTTGCCATTGTGGGCACCAAACCACTCAATTACTAGTTTCTCCACTAGATCATGTTACAAAACAATTGAAGATCATAAGCCACCCAACACAGACTTTAAATGGATCTGGCAGCTACAGTGCCCCTCAAAGATCAAGTTTTTTATCTGGCAGGGTTACTGTATGCGGTAAAAACCGGATATGGGTCAAACCGGAGGAGTGAGGAACCGGAGGCGGGAGAGGGCGAGAGCATACACGAGGATCTCAGTTCCGTACTGGAGGTACGCTTGGACCGGGGCTGAGCGGAGGTGTTGTTTGGTCCGGTTTCTTCGTCATCTGACCAGTCGAGGCCGTTAGTCCGATTGTCCGTGGCAGTTGGTCCGGTAAAGCCGTTGCGCGTGAACCGTGCTTCGGTAGCATCCTGATATGGTCAACCACCAACTATGCGTGTGTCAGATCGTACGGCCAACCTAATCCCACCAAATCTGCTCAGGGCTGTCCTTATTATTATTATTATTCTAATCATTTGTATGGGAAGGGGCCCATAGAGGCATCACTATAAATAGAGCTCATTCCCTTCCTTTAAGGGGTTGGCTCCTTTACTTTCCAAGAACATTTGTAACAAAAGAGCTCATATATACAATCTGTCTCTCAATATCCGATCTGGCCAAGGATATTTGTTTCCATTTATATTGTGTTTCTTCCATCAGTATTCAACATTGTTTATAAACGTTTATGTTCATAGCAAATCGTCATCATTAGCCGTTTTGTTGAGCAACTCTCATATACATATTTTCTCTATCTAACACACATCAAGACCCAAGCACATATCCTATACCTACTTACAAATTTAATTGATTATCCGAAATCGGGGTAAACAGTTACCACAATAGGGTTCCTACCAGGGCATACCTTCATCATTTAGGCATTAATATTGATGAACGATGTCCCGTATACCGGTCTGCACGCGAGACTGTTGAACACGTATGCCTATACTGCCCAGCAAACAAAAGTTTATGGGATAGTTTCAATTTTCCACTTGATAACCACGAGACAAACCATTGGATCAACATCATTAGAAAAGGAACCCCCCATCCTCATAGCCCATCCATTAGTTGGAATAACTTATTTCCTTTCCTCATTTGGGGAATCTGGACCAATCGGAATAAACAATCACAATAATACCTCCAACCCCCCAATTGCAAATGCTTTTGCACCAGGCTTTAGGGTTTGTCTACTTTACAACAAAGTAGCCTATTTATAATGCCACCAGAAATATCTCCGTCACTTGGAGCAGGCCTCCTCAAAAATGGTTTAAACTAAATATAGATGGTTCATTTAGCGATTCCACTACTAACGGTGCTATTGCAGGTGTCTTCCGTGACTATCATGGTGACTGGATTCTAGGTTTCCATAAAAAACGTTTTGACTCTCTCTCATCTCCATGCTGAGCTACTTGCATTAGAGAAAGGGCTATCTCTTGCCCACAATCGCCAACTCTATCCTTTGGAGATTGAGACTGATAGTACAGAAGCAATAATGGCAATTTATAATGGACATGAGAATTATTCTAACATTGTTTCCAGATGGTTGCTGATGCAGGGGGAACAAGTGTTGCTCCGGCATAATTTTGAAGGAAACCAAGTCGCGCATCTCATGGCGCAGCAAGCTCGGAAGAAGTCCCATTCTGCTAATCTCTATGTAATAGCTAGGCCTTACACGGCCCTTCTAAACCCTTAGGTCTGGATAAATCTAGTACTACCTTTTGTGTGAAAACTGTAAAGGAGACCACTGTTAATCTCCTTGCTAGACTAGCTAATCGTACTGTTTTGTCTGAAACTAGTAGTTGTAATATGATGCACAGTTAAGTGCAGTTGTTGATAAATAATATCAGTATTGTTAATCTTCAAAAAAAAAAAAAAACCCTTAAAAAGTTGGTGGATCAAGTCATTCTTTGAAAAATAAGCAGTAACTATGTTAATAACAAAAGAATCTACAATATAAAAAGATGAAAAAGTTTTGTTAAAAATAGTGTTGTTTTATTTCCAAATATGTAAGGTTTGTATTTTTCTTAAGAGTGCCTTTTTCTTCTTGAACCTTGTAAAGTTGATAGCACTGATACATAATATATTCACTGATAGCAGTAGAGTAGTGCATGGTGTAGTAAGAGTGTTTGTTGTTGTGAACCAAGCTGATGACTCCGTAAGGTCCCTTGGGCTAGAAGTGGTAACTAAGATTAATATTGAGATTATTGTGCGAGTAAAATTTTGGAGAGTTTTATTTGGGATTGTGGCCCAATTAGCAATTGATTAAAAAGAATTAGGAGTTGGAAATAACAGTTTATGCTTATTATTAAGAAACAGTCTACTCCTCTTCTCCCCTCTCTCTGAGTCTAACTTCTCATCTCAATTCTTATCTAAATTCAGCATTTTCCGTTGTAATTCAGTTGTTTGAATGTTGCGGTTGTAATTTGGTTACAGTGATTATATATATAATTGTGTTCCGAATTCTGGTTTGTTACATTTGTTGTCAATTTTGCATTTGAATATTCATGTATGAAATGTTGAATCTTTAGTTAGTTTCGTTTCTTTGGCTTGAAGTTGACAGTGTGCTGTAAGAGGTCGTTGTCAATTTTGCAGTTGAATTTATGTATATGAAATGCTCCAGGTTTATTTGTTTAATTTCTTCGGTATGAAGTTTCTTGAAATTTTACTTACTTACAATCCGATTGTACTTAAAATTTTGTTTAATCCTCTTTATTTCTTGAATTTTGTGTCTAGCCAAAAGGTCCAAAAGGTGTCACATAACTTGGGAGGAGGGAGTAGCAGTTTTTTGGACCTTTTTGCTGCCAGTAGAATATGAGTCCGCGACCTAAGTAGGCTAAAAAGTAACATTTGGAACCAAAATAGCGGCAATAAAAAAAAAGTAACAAAACTAGGTTCTGCGCACGAAATTCGTGCGCAATAGGACCAAACTGCAAAATTTCAGTAAAGTCCTATTGCGCACGAATTTTGTGCGCAATAGGGGTTAGGTAAAAATCCCAGCCCCTCATTGGCCAAATGTTTTTAAAATTCACGTTTTTTCGTATTTTGACCGAAGATGAGTCATATTTCAAAACCCCGGAATATCAATATTTTTTATAGAACTTAATATATTTTTTTGCATACAATAATGTCGGCTCATTACATCAAGTATACATATACGTTTGGATCGTCGTTTTACGGGTTGTAAAGTGCCCCGAAGTAAGTTTTGTTTGCTTGGAAACTTGTCATCTTTAAATTTAAGTGTAATATTTTATAGGGTTTTGATCTAAGTGTTTTATTATTTAGTCAAATCGAGTGTGCAAATAAAAATATTTTGATCTACCTTTAATTTTTTATATTATGTTTTTATTTTTCTTTTTTGTCTTTTTTGTTTTTGCTATGTCTTTTGTGCAATCCGCATTTTTTTTTAATGTAATTTGTATTTTGTATTGTTTGGAAACGTGTTATCTTTATGTTTAAATATTATATTTGAATATACAAATATAAATATTTTATTTAACAATAATTCATCCAATACAAGAGGTTTATACTAATTCAAAAATAATTCATTCCATTAAATTACAATACTATTTCAAAGCAATACAATACTAAATTACAATAACAATACAATCTTCAAGTTCTAGAGGCTCTATTACTTCGAGACGTGCTTATACCACCACGGCGGCCTTGTTGCCCACACGAACGCTTGTCATGGACATATTGCTTACATGTAGAGCACTTGCGAGAGTAAGTTCTTTCAATAACATCCATTTGATTGGGTTTACGACTCCGTGAGTTAATGCCCAATTTCCTGATGTAATCCTTGTTAGCAACCATCGAAAACGGCTCGTTTGGCCAATAAGCTTCATTACCAAGTGGGTGAAATTGGCCGAAATATGCTCTAAGGTAACTGTGGACCTTGTATTCCACCTCCGCATAACTTGTTACTATTTTTGCCATTTTCTCGAAGCACTTTACAGCATGAGAACACGACACGTGGTACATTTGCCACTTATCATAAGTGCATGTTCTTGTTGCCTCATAAACGGTATACACGTTTCCACCCTCACCGTTGTAATAACCCGCCTAACTTCATACACACATTGAATGGGGTCATACTCGATCAGTTGGTGAAGCTCACATTTTTTCTACAATGCTCCATCTTTTTGGAGGGCTTTGGCATCTATGTCCCGCATTCAGCTAATATCGCTCTGGCCTGCCTTGTCCTAACCACAAATCGCTCTACAACCTACTTGAAAGTCATTCTTACCATTGCGGTGACAAGTAGTCCCCGAGCAGATTTCAACAAGCCATTGAAAGACTCTGAGATGTTTGTTGTGAGCATCCCCCATCTTTCGCCTCCATCAGCATAAAGCGTCCACTTTTCAATTTCGAGCTTTACCAACCAAACGTATGCAGGTTCACTAACTACCCTGATCAAATTCATTTTTTCAACCCATTTTCTTTGTTGATGCTCCATTGCAGCCCCTCACATCAATTTGTTTAGAGTGCCATTGTGAAACTTTGATTGCAAATTTTCCTTCAAGTGCCTTAAACAATAGCGATGGTAAACAAGGGGAGGCTGGCACCCCGACAAATTATTCATATTGTGCAATATGCCTTTATAACGATCAGACAACACGCATATGCCCGTACGATCCTTAATAACATGAGTCTTCAAATGGGTCAAAAATATCCCCAGGTGTCGTTGCTCTCGTTAGCGGCAATTGCGAAAGCAAGAGGGAATATTGACCCATTGGCATCCATTCCTACTGCAATTAGGATCTTGATGTCGTATACATCATATACATGTGTGCCATCTATGGATATCACTGGCCGACAGTGAGCAAACCCATCAATACATGGTTTGAATGTCCAAAATACGAAGTTGAAAATTTTACCCTCTATAAGCCGCCACTCTACAACAGTACCAGCATTAAAATGTTGTAGAGCCGCCATTTACCTTGGCAGCGTTTGAAAAAAGGTATGCCAGTTTCCAAAGATCATCTCAAAAGCGCGTCTACGCCCAAGAAATCCCTTTCTGTTGCTTATAGTTTTACCATATACGGTTTGAACGTTTCTAATGCAATCTTTGATGGGGATCCTGTTTAAACAAACAACATTTAGTGATGATCTTTTAATTGATATAAGACATATAATGTACTAGGTAGGATAAGTTACCTTGGCGTTTTGGTAACGCCTTTAAGTAACGCTTAAGCAATTATGTTAGTATCTAAATTAAAATGATCTGCTCGATTGTTTTCCATATCACAAGTGTGTTTTGGCGGAATTTTGTAATAGCCCACATACCATCAGGCTTAACAATTCCCCGAAGCAACCACTGACAGCCTTGATACCGTCATCTACAAACTAGCCACCATATCTTTGTGTTTTATTGATCAAAATAGTGAAACCCTAACAGTTGAAGCATTTTGAGACATTTTTCTATGAACTTTGATTTTTTTTTCAATAACTTGTAAGACTTAGACTTATGAAATTGATGAGTTTTTCACTCGTCCAGCATTCATGTTAAATAGATTCCTGAAATTGTCATGCGTGGTGTGTTGTCAAATCAACACTTACATTGCACATTAAAATGGTACGCAATACAAGTGGGAGTCATATTAAAACGGTCAAATAATGCAGCATTGTATTGTCAAATCAAGCCTTTACATGTCATAGATTCCTGAAATTGTCATGAGTGGTGTGTTGTCAAATCAACACTTACATTGCGCATTAAAATGGTGCTCAATATAAGTGAGAGTCATATTAAAACGGTCAAATGATGAAGCATTATATTGTCAAATCAAGCCTTTATGTGAAATAGATTCTTGAAATTGTCATATGTGGTGTGTTGTCAAATCAACACTTACATTGCGCATTAAAATAGTGCGCAATACAAGTGAGAGTCATATTAAAACGATCACATAATGCAGCATTGTATTTGTCAAATCAAGCCTTTATATGTCATAGATTCCTGAAATTGTCATGTGTGATGTGTTGTCAAATCAACACTTACATTGCGCATTCAAATGGTGCGCAATACAAGTGAGAGTCATATTAAAACGGTCAAATAATGCAGCATTGCATTGTTAAATCAAGCCTTTATGTGGCATAGATTCCTGAAATTTTCATGCGTGGTGTGTTGTCAAATCATCATTTACATTGCGCATTAAAACGGTGCTCATTCCAAGTGAGAGTCACATTAAAACGGTCAAATAATGCAGTATTGCATTGTCAAATCAAACATTTATATGCCATAGATTCCTGAAATTGTCATGCATGGTGTGTTGTCAAATCGTCACTTATATTGCGCATTAAAATGGTGCGCAATACAAGTGAGAGTCATATTAAAACAGTAAAATAATGAAGTACTATAAGTAACATGATTGACAATTTTAGGAATCATTCACATTAGAACGAGTTATCATTTCATTCTACACCCAAATTTGGTAATCTTGATTTTATTACATGTTTTACCCCAGGAAATATATCCGAAGCAATGGGTAGGACATGGGAACTAGATGATGATTTTCAATACTCGAATAACCGTAACAACCGATTCAATCGATAATATAATAATAAAATGAGAGTGGAGTGGGATTGGCGTGTTAGGGAGGCTGTAGGAATGGAGCAAAAGTTAGTGTCAGTAGGGCTTAAACGCCCAAAAAAAGGTGCTATGTCAATGCTCGTAGAACTCCACAAGAGTTTAATTTTGCTCTTAACCGTTTTCGCGAAGAAAACAATCGGATGCAAATACGTTACCTTAAGGTAGAATATGGTGTACATGGTAGCACAAGATTTAGATCCAAGTGAGATTCGGATTGTGAGATGTCCGATGAAGATTAATATTTTTTTATATACAGTAAGTAGGTAAGGTCATAATGACCACCCCCTCCCCCTCCCAACTAGGGGTACACAGGGGTTTGCAACTATATAAGTAGCCCTTTCTTTTGTTATTACACTACAACGTATTCAATGTCAAGTAGTAGAAACGCAACTTGGTTTTTATTCCTTCCAAAAGAACCAAATAGCAGTGATGATGAGAGTTCAAATCATAGTAGTTTTTCGAGTGATAACAGTGATTTCAAGCTAGCCAAGCTAAATCCCCACCTTCTTATAGAGCGTAATGATGATTTCTGTAGTGTGGAATATTCAGATCGGCGAGAATATTATTGCGGTTTACGCCGAGAACGGTCACATTGGCTTGTCGAATCAGAACGTCTTGTATGTGACTTGAAAAATCTCAATGCTCCAATCCCAACAAGGTACTCAATAATCATGCCTCGAGTAGGTCCAGAAACTTACGAGCTTGCCATACAAAGGATTAGAAAAGAAAATAACAGAATGCTAGCAAGACGTTGTAGATTTTACATGCTAAAATTGGTCGAAGAACAAGCATCATCAACCGGTAGAGAACTAACATCTACTGAAAAAAGATGTGTCTTAAGAAACTGCCAATATTTTTTGAGACGATATTGAGGACTTCTATTCTAATGAAGATTAGGGGTTATTTAAGTTTTTTTGAATTTCTGACTCATGCGGTTAATTTGTATTGTTAGTTTATGATGAAGTCATCAATAAGAAAAAAATTAGTAAGTTTTTAATTTGCTTTGATTGTTTAAGTCTATTATTAATTTCTAGAGTTAATAATACATAAAAATTCAACAATAATAACCGTATTCACAAACATTGTGTCACGACCCAGCCCCGTGGGCCGCGACTGGCGCCCTACTTGGGCACCCAGACCGATTCACATATCCAGTTATCAAATCCAAACTTAGCTCAAATTTCATAATAGCCATTTTAAACATCATTTAAATCAAAACTTGTCTTAAGCGGTCACGCGTACCAGAATATCGTATCAGAACAGAAAGGAGCGGCGGAATGCACATCGCCGATCATATGTACAAATATAAACATAAGAGCCATTTTGGCCACCATAACAGACGGACCGCATTAAGACACAGATCGTAATCAAAACAGACACATATAGGACCCTCGACCCACATATATGACTACAGGCCTCTACAAATCCAAAACGAAGACATATGGCGGGACAGGGCCCCGCCGTACCCCAATAGTCAAATATATACAGAAGTACATGTACATCAAAAGGCATATATACCAAAATGTGGGCTCCGGATAAAAGGGAGCACTCTGAAATAGCAGAAAGTGAAGCCTACAGTGGTGGATCACCGACGTCCGTACCTGCGGGCATGAAACGCAGCCCCCGGAGAAAGGGGGTCAGTACGAAGATGTACTGAGTATGTAAAGCATAGAGTACAGAAATATAAGCCACAACTGAAAACAAACAGGATACAAAAGGGAAATATTGAACAGTATATCAAAATCTGTACTGCAAACATATATACATAATGCAGATAAAATCATGCAAAAGCTCAGGAACGTGGTCACCACTCCGACGCTAGTGCCACACACAGCATAACACCAGAAGGTTCAAATCTCCGTACATCCCCGAACACACATATCATCATAACATATCACCAGCCATATCACAGCATAACTCCAAACGGAACCCGGCCCTATGGCGAGGTCTCGGGAACCGTAACACAGCATACGGCCGAATTTATCATAGCACGCACGAACCATAACCGGCCCGGGAACCTGTGAACGAAATCATGATAAGGGCACGAGCGGAGTCGTGAGCAAACAATGCAATTTATATATCAAAATACTTTTTGAAACTTGATAAAATCATATATTAACTCATTAGTCAAAGTAGTTCGAACAATTAGTCAATATGGGGCTCGTTTCACAAAAGTAGTTCCAATATGGCGTTTATGGTTCAGAATATAATTTAGAATATTGAGGCAATCAAAACATTGTTTTATAATAGCCAAATTCATAAACAAAAGCGCCTTGCCGAAACTATACAAAAATGAGACTAATAGAGCAAACAAAGGAGTCTCGGTGTTAGCGGGCCCACCTCGGGTCAAGTCGAGGTGGCGGACATGAATCACGGACATTTGGGGTCTATGGGATCATACACGGAGGTTTCGAAGCGATTCGATTACATTTGCATAAGTTTCGGACATTTGATTACTTTTCAACCAAAATGAGAGCTTTAAGGTTCAATTCAATTGAATGAATAGTGCTCGATTTCCAATTCGGATTTCCAGGAACAGAATTGCCCCCGGGGCTCCGATATCGGCCTAGTATACCTACGACATGCCAAAAGAAGGAATGGGGTAGCCCTACATACCTTATATGCGTCTTACGCCCGTCAAAACTCAAATCCCGTTTCGCTCAGAATCTGCAAATGGTCAAAGTTACCAATTAGTAGTTTCAAGACTTCAAGGATTCATTTAACTATGTATTTGTCTACCGAAATTTCGGCAGCACTTCCCCTATACATATAACATCCCCGAGGCTTAGCTCGGCTCCATATATCAACAACAACAACCCACAATACCAAAGTCATCATAAATCACAACAAGATAAATCTAACGTCAACGTTCTTCCTTTCTACATAAAGCGACGACTTTCATACAAACTTTACAATATCAAACTAACATCATCATTATCGCATTCATTCACTCATTCAAGGTTATTCAAACACATTCCAATAATGTTCCAAGCAGTATACATAAGTTCAAATGATCCATCACTTTCCATATTCCATTTGAAACGTCGACAACTACGACGAACATACTAACTCGCATTGTTTCCTTCCAAATTCATTAACAACAACATTAATTCACATCCTAGAATCTTACTTTCATAATATAGAAAAACTATATGAAAATCGCATAATCTTCCATAATGACATACAACCCGTTTCAATGCTAACTCGATTCATTAAACCTTCATTCATGTCACAAATGCCACAACGACGCAACTAACGAACTAAATAGAATTTAATCCATTACCCTTTTCCTACAAAGTGGCTCACGGCCATATACCACTTCACACACACCCACGGCTGCACACACATGCATCACTACCACATAATTCTCATCTCATTCCAATCATTATAACATTCATACAAGTTCCATAACACAAAAGTGGAAAATCCTTACCTTTTTCTTGGAATTCCGACTTGCCGCAAACGTCGCCCTCTCGCTAAACTAATTGTATCCCGTCGGAGAGCGTCTTGAACTTACTACAAATACAAGGAGAACAAGATTTTATGATTAAAAGCAAAGGCTAGAATTTTATTTTTTTTTTGGTTGAGGAGGGTTCGGCCGAGAGGCCCTTTGAGGTGCTCAACAATTTTTTTGTGTTTGTTTGTTGTTCTTGAACCTTCTAAGGATATACACCAATATATACTATGCTTGATTAATGATCACATGGAACTCACATGACCATTTCATGGGTTGGGCCAAGCCTCTTGGCCGGCCACCCCTTGAACTTGGGCCTCAATTTTTCTCCAATTTTTCTTGAGCCCAATTCGTTAAAATCTCGTTTTTTAATTCCCGAAACAAATTCCCGAAATTTCAATTTTGCCCTTGGCCTCCCCCGATGTCTTCGCACCAATAGTTTCATAACCAACATAGGCATATTAACTAAAATCAAAATATTGCCTTATAACATACAAGTCCTAATTATTTTTTTCAAGATTTCCAATTATGCGAAAACACGGGACATAACACATTGGGTTCCATAGCAGAGTTTGAGGTTTGGGAGCTTTGAGACATGCTTTTTGGGGGTGCAAAAGTGTGTTGAAGGGGGTGAAAATGGAGGAAATGAAGGAGAAGAGTTTGCTGAAAAATGGCTAAGTAGGGAAGAGAAGGCACTCCATTTTTCTCCATGGAAGTTGGTTTGAACTCTTCTGCCTCTAGGTTAAGTGTTTTTTAGCTGAAATTGCTTTTGTCATTGCTAAAATAAGAACAAGAAGAAAAAAAGAAAGAGAATATAATGAACTTTTACAAGATAGATGAAAGGGTGTTGTATGGTATCAAAGGTTTAATTAAAATTAATAGATTTGTTAACTAGTGTTCAAATATTTTAAAAGATAGATAACACATATCTTATGGACTGAATGTAGTATTACCTAAGGACTTTTATAATTTTTAAGAAGGTGTATCAGTTCAGTCCAATTTTGAGAGTACGAAATTGGTGAAATTGCACATTAAGCATTCATACAGTTTGTAGTCCAGTCTTTTGGGTACATTATTCTTAGTAATGTTATGGTTGATATTTACTGCAATAGATGACATTTTTCTGTTATCATTTTTGGTTGCTCTTTTGTTTAGTGATATACTTGATTGAATTTCAGGGGAAGGAACAATTGGTGAAGCACTTCTCGTGCTCGAATTTTCTATGTGACACGGATGAATATCTTCCGGTTGTTTTCTCTCCTCCGAGGAACGCTGCATCTAGCTTGATAAAGCCAATACCTATTAGCAAACTGGCTCTAGGTCCTCCAGTTTCTTCGTCCCCTCCTTCGCCCAATGATGATTAATTAAAATCTTTGTTGCTATATAAGTTGAACCAAAATAACACTAACAAGTTTCCAAACAAACAAAACTTACTTCGGGGCACTTTAGAACCCCTAAAACGACGATTCAAACGTTTAGGTGTACTTAATGTAATGAGCCGACATTATTGTATGCAAAAAAAAGATATTAAGTTCTATATAAAATATTGATATTCCGGCGTTTTGAAACATGACTAATCTTCAGTCAAAGTACGGAAAAAAATGTGAATTTTTAACAAAATTTGCCAAAGTACAGTTTGATCCTTTTACGCACAGAATTCGAGTGTGAAACTTTTTTTTTTTTTTTCGTGTTATTTTGGTTCCAAATGTTACTTTTTAGCCTACTTAAGTCGAAGATTCCTAGAATCTTTGCTTTTGCCAAGGTGGTTCAAAAAGTCTACATATAAGAAAAACAATTGTATTTACTCTATGTTATACAAACATAATTTTCGACAATTCACATATAACTAAAACAATTGTATTTACTCTATTTTATACCAATATACTTTTCTATGTAGGTGATTCAATTGAACCCCTTTAGCTTTACATTGCTTGGCCCCCGGTGGCAGTCAAAGTAAGGTTCATTACCGCTCCATCAACTGCAAAACGGAATTATCAGTGAATTGTAGATACTCCTTTGGTGTACTCCCTCCGTCGATTTTATTCAGAATGTTAAAAATAGTTGTTTATTTTTATTTGTCTAGTTTGAAAATTAAGAGATAATTTATCATTTCATACCTATTTTACCTTAATTATTAATTAATGGGTTAGCAAGTTCAAGAAATTTTTAGTGTTTGTACAACTTTTAAAATATGATTTATAGATTTCAGTCATAGATTATTTAGCAATAATTAGGAGTGATATCTCCAAACTTCATTTGTGGATTTACACTGGATATCTTGTTGTTATAATTAGCGCAGATATAGTAAAACTATCTTTCTTCTTTTTTTCCTTCTTAATAGGCGTGTCAAATCAATACATGATAAATAAAAATGGACGGAGAGGGTATCTGCAATTAGAAGGCAAGAAGTTGCCATATGCAAAAGCTATGTGCAGAAAGTGTACTTCAAGTCGTGCTGTGTGATCACCATTATGGTTATACTGAGTGAATTTGCAGGCCATTATGTGTTGGGCATAGAAAATGTCTTGATCATAAAGAGTTTTTTTTTCAATGAGCTTTATGTCAGCAATTAGACGTCAAGTTCATCTATGAGTAATTAGTACTAACCTCATTGAAATTATCCACAGCAAATGTCTTAATCATGGAATGTTTCAATGAGGTTATTAATTACTCAGATCTTTATGTCTTAATTCTTAAATACTCACTTTCATCATAATTATTCTACTACTCTTTCATTTAAACTAGATGTAGTTAGCACGGGCCCGACCCACCCTGCCCAACATGAAGATGAGTATCCTCCGAGAAATGCATGCTCTTGAAATCCATTCTCTCAAATTAACAATTTTAATGTGATTTAGCACAAGGAAAAAATGTGTAAATTTCTGCATTGTCTTTGTATTCGGTCATGCCTTCCTCATTCAAACATACCCAATTACCCATGCCTTTTACAAGCACAATGTTAACTTGAACAACTAATCCAAAAAGGTCTTTCCAAACTAAATAGACTTTTCATAGATTGCGATTTTAGTCCAAAAATTGCTACATGTGAACACATTAATGCTACTGTTTTTCAGGATCTCTTCATGTACCTCTCCCGCAAAAGCTTCAGCTCATAATTAATAAATCTTGTCATGTTTTTACCAATTACATTGGCGGTGCTTTCATGGCATTAGATAGAAAAGATGCAAATCAAACCATTCTAATCTATCTTCTTGTGGAGTAAATCGATCAATGAGTGAAATCACAGAGTTTTCAATAACATTTTCAAAAGTGGGTACTGCCGCACTTCCCCTCAAGTTTATAGCAGGAGGCGGATAGATGAGTCCATAATTGGCCCTATTTGGCTTGAGCTACGATGACCAAAGCCTTCCATATGACAACAGCCATTACTGTCACTCGTAGTCTAGGTTGGACAGTGATGACAAAAATAAGAGGTCAAGCATGCATGCCACGACAACCATTGTCGAATTCCACAATTACACAAGCATTGTCAGTTATATAGGACACCTGAATATCGAAAGGAGTAGTAGTTAAAAAGATGTTACCCAAGCCTAGTTTATCAAAATCATGTTTAATTACACGTGCTTATTCTGCTTTATTATCACTATAAAGCTTCTAGATTAGCCAGTCATCAACACTAAACTACTTGATGGTGATCACGCTACTTTTTCCTCAAATTTGAGTATAATAATCTATAATGCCTAACTTGCTCCAAAACTAATTTAGCTACTATGGCAAGGGAGGTATAAGCAGGTGCCATCAATAATAAACTGGGAAGATTAGTCTCACATTTTCTCCTTAAGTTGAATCATTTGTCCATGCATTAATATACTACGGAGTTATTTAATCAATACTTTTTGGTGTTTTATGATTTTGTTCTGATTTTTCTCCGGTTCAGCTAGCTCAACAGATCAAGCATTTAGAGACAAAGTAAAATCGATAATCGGAAGCTTTACAATTATCAATTATGAAATATTACTCAAGTTAGATTCTTTCTATGTTTCGGATAGGTGGCTGCAAGTCAGAACTAAAATTCAAGTAATGTTGTTTTTGTAATCCTTGAAACATTATTTCTAGATAAGTAAATTACCCCTCCATCAAATACTTCATTTCTGTGATTCAAATCCATTGCTGAAGCCATCACACGAACAGGATTTGCTTAAATGAAAAGCCTCATGAGATCAGTGAAATAACATCTTTTCTCTACTAAAGTACTGCCAGTATTGCAATTGAAGTGATTCCGATTATCGACCTATAAGTTGCGTTAAGTCATTAGCAAGTGATATAATGGAAGCACGAGTTGTTGAGTAATTTTACCTTAACAAGGAAACAAAATCGATTTTCTTGAAGACTCAGCATGTCATCGGGCAAAGTACCAAGTTGAAACTCCAAGTTTTTCCTGTTTTTAACAAAATCTCAATGATTCTTTCCTTTCACCAAAAATAAGACTCCCCCAAAATAACCTACATGTAAGCCATAGAAGTAGAAAAATTATCCACATGTTCAACAACTCAGAAGCATATGATTAACGTCCACATTCACTTTAACAAACATCGAATTCAACGGAAATAAATGACTTTACTTTTTTATCAAGAGAAGGAATTCGGAAGAATGTTTTAATCAAAAAAGAAGGTGAAAAGTGAATCCCATGCTTGATTGATATCCAAATGAAATAAAATCATTTAACATAAAGTTAATATTGCATGCACACTCAAATTTTTAGCATTCAACACTTTAGATCAGACAACAGGACTGTGTACTGTGAGAACTTGGGAAAAGTTCTCTCCGATTCAGTAAAGGTCCGTACAGTAACGGTTCGGGAACGAAAGCCTTGTATGTATCCGAGTTAGTAAGTCTGTGATGTTGCGCCCAACGTATGTTCGAGAGGATAAGTCCAAATCAACGGAAGGTTATCTTCCACTGATTCACCGCCGAGGATCACGCCATCAACGGACGTGTTTGATGATATCGGAACCGTTTCACCCACGTGGGGGTTCGTGTCTCCTAGTTTTAGTGGATCACTAACACTATATAAACGCATGTATCAGCCCCATTAGAGGGCATGACAATCATCTTCGTATCTCACATATTCCATTTGTTGTTAAAGAAAGCTTTTCTTCGTTTAAGCCCTGATCATTTTTGGTTAAGTTCGTTCCTTACGCGTTGCCGTTCGTTTAAGCAGTCCGAGGAAGGAATTTACCGAGTTCGGAGTCTAAAGGGTATAAAAATACACGGTCTTTACCAAAAGGGGATGATAAAAATTTAATATACCAAAAGGGGTATATCGTGGATCAGCCCACGATATACCCCAAAAAAAAATTCCGTGTCAGACTTCATCAACGAAAAAAAAAATATATTGTATAACGTGGATCAGTCCACGTTATACAATAAATTTTTTTCCCGTTTTACAAATACTCGGTAAGACGTTGCCTAGATTTAAATCATATTCGGTTATGTTTTTAATAAAAAAAAATTATTGATTTTTTTAATTTTTAAATCATGATTAACTCAAATAAATATTTTAACACATGCAATAATTAAATATGTGTTATATATGCGAACAGAAATAAAAAATAAAATATAAGTTAAATAAACGTCACACATTAACTGAGTAGTAAATGTTAAATTACATAGTAACTATTAAACGACACAAGACATGTTATATATTCTTGGAAGATTACATAAGGAAACAACAATCGTACAACTTAAGAAAAAACATAAAAATCAACAAGCAACAACAACTACTGATTTCTGTCGTGGCAGCGATTCTTTTTATGATCTGTTTGCTTGCACGTACTACACTTTCTAGCCATGCGAGCAGGAGCTGTATCCATTTCATTCCTCCTTCTAGTTGTAGTCCGCGCTCCTGAACCCGAAGTAAGGTTATTTTAGTCAACTTTATATGTCGAGAAAATTAGTCAGCTTTATTTTCAAAAATTGAAACCGCAGAAGTGAAATTGACATTCACAGCTACATTACCCCGGGATTTTTACGTTGAAATCTATTGTGTATCATCATCTTATAGGTAAATAAAACTGAAAATTTCACGCCAATTTGGGAAAAAATTGAAATTGAATGGGATAAAAGGTGTTTTTTTAAAATCGGCTCGGCCAAACCGCCTAAAAGGTTTGTCCGCGTAGATCTCGAAAAAATACGCAAGTTAAAAAAAATGCATAAAGCGGACGTCCGAGCGCAAAGTTATGACCATCTAAAGTTTGACCACTTTACAACTAGTTTTCAAACAAAACTTACTTCGGGCACCTTTTCAACCCCTAAAATGACGATCCGAACGTCTACGTATCTTTGATGTATTGAGCCTACATTATTGTACGCAGAAAAAAATATCAAGTTCTATATAAAATATTGACGTTTCGGAGTCTTGACACATGACTAATCGTTGGTCAAAGTATGGAAAAAACACTAAGTTTTTTCAAACAAAACTTACTTCGGGCACCTTTCCAACCCCTAAAATGACTATCTGAACGTCTACGTATCCTTGTTGTATTGGGCCTACATTATTGTACGCAGAAAAAAAAAAGGTTCTAGATAAAATATTGACGTTTCGGAGTCTTGACACACAACTAATCGTTGGTCAAAGTATGGAAAAAACACTTCGGGCATTTTGGTTCCGGACTCCTATTTTGTAAAACGCTGGGAATTTTTTTTTAATTGTATAACGTGGATTGATCCACGTTATACAATCTATAATTGTATAACGTGGACTGATCCACGTTATACAATCTATAATTGTATAACGTGGACTGATCCACGTTATACAATAAAAAAAAAATCGTTGATGAAGTCTGACACGGAAAAAAAACTTGGGGTATATCATGGGCTGATCCACGATATACCCCTTTTGGTATATTAAATTTTTGTCATCCCCTTTTGGTAAAGACCATGTATTTTTATACCCTTTAGGCTCCGGACTCGGAATTTACCCCAATCGGACTCATTACGCACAATCCGAACAAGGAGATTCTCCCCGTCGGACCCGCCATTCCATACTCAGGCTCATTTATTTTACGCTTATCCTTTACTGTTGCTCGTTAATTTTGCATTTGTTAATAAGTTCAATTACATATCCTTTAAACCGTGTACAAATTCAATTATTGCTCTCTTGAGGGTAAACAAGGACATTCAAGACCACATTAAGAGCCTGTTTGGATGGGCTTATGCCTATAAGCTGCAGACAGCTTATAAGCTAAAAAAAATAAGTTGGGGTAGTCTAACTTATTTTTTTTAGCTTATAAGCTGAAAACAACAGCTTATAAGTTGCTTTAGATAAACTAAGTCAAATAGGTCCAATTATTTTTTTGAGCTTTATTTTAAGCACAAAATGACTTTAAGCTGGCCAGCCAAACACTCAAAAAAACTGAAAACAGCTTATTAGCAACTTATAAGCCAATCCAAACGGGCTCTAAATAAATAAAGCATAAATCTACCTCTAAAATTTAATTGGCAGAATATAGTAAAAATTAGCACATGCATGTATACAATCAGTAAAAAGTAGAAGCAAAGAAGGCAAAAAAAATACTATATACATTACTATATGTAATAAGGGAGAAATTAAAAAATTCGTCGTCCTCACAACACTCTTTCATCCTATAAGTCTACTCCACGTGGCTGGTCTTTCCCTACATCATTTCCACTTGGGCCTTGTCACGGGGGCATTTTAGGTATTTTACATTTTTGTACTTCGAGCTTTGTCTTATTTTCTGCTATTATCTGTTATTTCCTGTGCTTTGATTATCCTGTGTTATCTGTGTTGCTTGCATTATTTCATTTCATATCGCTTTGATTCTCTTAACCTTATCTGACTTCTTTTTATGCTTTTATTGAGCCGAGGGTCTTTCGGAAACAGCTGTCCTACCTTGATAGGAGTAAGGTCTGCGTACACTCTACTCTCCCCAGACCTCACGATGTGAGATTTCACTGGGTTGTTGTTGTTGTTGAGCTTTGTCTTATTTGGTAAACAATTGTCTTATTTAACTGTTGGACAAAGTCATTCATTGGGTAAGACTTTTCAAACTTTCTTGTGCCCGTGAATTGGTTCCTTTTTTTAACAGAGAATTGGTTCTTTATTACCTCAATATTCTAATGGATTTTATGTAAACTATATGTAATTTTACTCTACTATTAGTAACAAAGAAACCCACTTTTGAATTAGAAGAATTGCAATATGTAGTACTTCATATAGTTTTCAAATATCTAAATTTTAATTTTAAAATATTAAGTTAATCTAATTCAATTTGGCTTCGAAGATTAGTTAAACTTAAATTGACAAGAGAAGCGAAACATCATACGTATTTTATGCCAGAGAAAGTGCAATAAGATAACTTGCAATAAGATAACTTTATTTTTTAATTATAATTTAGTGGCATACTTTAAGAATTGATTGAATTTGTGTTTACTAATAATGTCACAATTTGCATATGATCACAAACACATGTAATAATCAAAGATTTCACTTGGGTAAATTCTAAATTAAAATAAATAAATTATAACATTGTTAAATACTTTTAAAAAGTATCAAAAATGTAAATCTTAGTTTTTCCGTCTCAATCAAACAAAGGTTTTCAAAGTATGAAAGTTAACTAATCTAATTTTACGTGCACACTCTTTTAGCATAAATTTACCTAATAAATGACTACATTGAAACCCGACTATAAAGTATTGTTTTCGTATATATTTTGAAATGTTTGAAAAATTATAGTTATAAAAATAAAACAATTTAACTCTTCAAATGACAATAATACTAAAAACTGAAAAAGTTAAAATTTCACATTTTTTAATATTGAAATATTTTGCAAAATGGGACAATCGATGTGTTACATAATTTAGGGGGAAATGGTTTAACTTTCTTTTGGAAGGAAAAAGAAAGTTTATAAAGTAAGAAAAAATAAATATTTGCATGAACTTTCCAAAAAATGATTTTGTTGTTTAATTTGAAGAAACGCTAAAAAATATTTTGCAATACCAGAACTTATACTAATTATCTAACTTAAAATTCGATATTTGTTTATCAATTACTTCATTGATTTCATCACATTTCAATAATATTTATAGCATTAAATATGTTTGATGTAGGCCCAGGCCAAATACCACTAGTATATATATAAGACAGTACTGGTCTGTAACTAAAGTTAAAGCAGTGTTTTAAAAGGCGGGGGGGCGTTTTATGTCTGCCTCAGCGAGGCGTAAGCCCCGAGGCACGAGGCGTAAGCCTCATGGGACTTTAATTTTTAGTATTTTATAAAATGATATAATTATAATAAATACTTTTAAATTGGTTAAATAACGTAAAAATTTGAAGAAAACAATAAATAAGTGATATATATATATATATACACACACACATATACATACTCCACCCCCACAAAAAAACTAATTAGAACAATCTATTATACGTACTTACAAGTTTAAGTGACTGCTCGTTACTTTTTTGAGATAGTAGAAGACAAGATAAATAATTGGAAAAGAACATATATTAGGCATTCTAGCAATAAAAAAAGGTCTTGACTTTTAAATTTAATGTTTCAGTTCCTTTTTAAAATATTTGAGTAATTACATGTTGACTTTTGAAAATTTGGGCATTATACTAAGGACTTATTTAACAAATTTCGTTTTAGTTTGAAGAAGTTTTCTGGACTTACGCCCCAACAAAAAAAAACTCGCCCCAAACGCCTAGGCTTACGCCCCAACAAAAAAAAAACTCGCCCCAAACGCCTGGGCGTACGCCCCAAATTGCTGGGCGTACGCCTTTGGGGACTTGCGCCCCGACCCATCGCCCCGAGGCATTTTTGGTACGCCCCGCCCTGGGGCTCGCCCCGAGGCTCGCCTCAAAAACGCCTTTTAAAACACTGAGTTAAAGCAACATGCGATAGGTGATGTTCATTTACGGTGAAGGGAGATTGAATCTGATTTGGAAAATATAAAAAGATTGAATAAGGAGTATATTCCACATAAAATGAAAGTACACGTGGTTTACAGATGCAAAATATATTTTTTCAAAACACAGGGACACGTGTTTCATTATAAGGTGACATAAAAAAACGCAATGACGAAAATACCCTTGATCCTCACATTAGCACGTAGTACAACTCATTAGAGCTGTGTTTTTCCTTCGACACCCATTTCTATATTATAGTAATGTAACTCTTTTATCTCTGAAAATTTATGTTATATTCCTTTCATCCGAATTAATGTAACCGCATTTGTTTTTACATTGAGTTCACAAAAATTGTAAAACGTATGGTCTAACATAAGCTATGGATACTTGTGGGATTATAAGTCCCATCAAAGATAAAAGTGAAGTGTTAAAATTAAACTATTCTTAAATATAAAATCCTTACTTTTTTGATAGATTAATATAAAAGAATATCACATAAAAATTGGGAAGAGATATGTAACCCTTCCTAATAGCAGAGAATGTCATTTCTCATTCCTTCGGTTAAAAAGTACTACTAAAATTAAATTTTGAAAAGAGAGAATAGCATTCTTCATTTCTGATCAGTTATTAATAAATTTTAGATTTTGGTTCTCATAATATATAATTAAGCAATTTTAGCCTTAAATAATTATACATGAAGCACGCTAGATTTGAATATTATTAAACTACAACGCCTCTCAAATATAGAGTAATTATGTAAATTTAATATAACATATAACTTGTTAAATGATTTACTAATATGTTATTTAATTCTTGAAATTTATGAAGAGTGGATCTAATACTAAAATGCGTAGCAAAATATTACAGGGAACAAAATAAGAATTTGTTTGAGGGACTAAAATTATGAATTTCCCTTTTGAAAACAAGTTAACCGCCCCATGTATTAGAATACACAATTCTAGAAGCTACCATTTCAATAACATGCCAAAAACATATTTTCTCCGTTCATTTTTACTTGTTTTGTATTAACTTAGCGCACAAGGCCGTAATTAGAATGACATACGTATCACATTTAATTATTACTAAGTCATCTAATAATTGATCAACTAAACATACTTTAAAAGTTATGTATTCATTAACAATTCATTGACGTTTCCAATTGAATAATTAATAATAAGAGAAAAATAGATATAAAATAATAAATTATTTCCTGATTTTTCAAATTAAACAAGTAGAAATTGATATCTATTTTTATTATACAGGTAAAAATTGTAGTCGGTAGTACCTGCAAAAATTGACTATTACACTTGTAAGGGCTCAAATAGCCCACGTGTATATCCACAAATATCTCACATTTGCACAATATTACCTTTATAAATATATCTCATCCCGCTAAACCATATCAAGAAACCAATCCAAAAAAAAAAAAAAAAAAAAAAAAAACCACCTTTACTCCCACCCTCAAAATCTTGAAAAAGAAAAAGTTACTCTCTTTGAAATTTTGCAAAAATTGCCACAAAAGAAATGGAAGTAGTGAGGGGTTTGGATATTAAAAGATACATGGGGAGATGGTACGAAATTGCCTCATTCCCATCATTTTTTCAGCCCAAAGATGGAGAGAACACTAGGGCCACTTACACTTTAAAAGAAGATGGGACAGTGCATGTATTAAATGAGACTTGGAGTGATGGAAAAAGAGTCTCAATTGAAGGCACTGCTTATAAAGCTGATCCTAAAAGTGATGAAGCAAAACTTAAAGTGAAATTTTATGTTCCTCCATTCTTGCCAATTATTCCAGTTATTGGAGATTATTGGGTTCTTTATATTGATGATGATTATCAATATGTTTTGGTTGGTCAGCCTAGTAAGAAATATCTTTGGGTAAGTTCTTTCGCGCTATTAAAAAATCACTATTTCTCACTGAAATTTTTCATTGAAAAATGTTCTAAGGCTATTGAATCGGTGACAAAAGAAAAAAATAGTAATGTTTTGACACGAAAAAATTAGAAAATTTTTCAATATTTCAATGAGAACATGCTTTCCATAATGTGTTTTTTTGAATTAGTTCGGTGGGAATTAGATGAAAAAATTATATTTCTAACATAGATTTTCCGCCGAATCTCGGTGGAGACCTCTGTTTCTAATGGTGTCATCATTTGCTTTTAACATTTTAAAAATGGCATGGTTTTTGCTATTTCATGTGAAACTTAATTTGGATGAGTTTCAATATAAGATAGTGCTGCTTGCTTTTAGGAA
Source organism: Lycium barbarum (assembly GCF_019175385.1). Lineage (NCBI taxonomy): Eukaryota > Viridiplantae > Streptophyta > Magnoliopsida > Solanales > Solanaceae > Lycium > Lycium barbarum. The sequence continues at coordinate 6,162,505 of NC_083343.1, forward strand.
TTGATTTTGCTTATATGAGAAGTCCTTCTCCTTTTTTTTTTTTTTTTTTTGATTTGGTAAGCTGTATGCAATGAATATAGATTTAGATACCATCCTTGCTTAGGGCTCCTTTAGGTATAAGGGATAAGGTGGGATAATTGATTCTGGAATTAAATTTGAGTTTGACATGCGTTTATCTCATTTTTAGTTGGTATAACATCGCGATATAACTAATCTCGGATGAGTGGAATAACAATCATGGAATAACAATCCCGGATAAGATAATTAGTTTTGGGATAACTTGTTCCACCACCGGACGACCCCTTAGTGTATTGGCAAAATTAAGCTTTTTCATGTGTGTCTACATTTTCACTTATTATTGTCTCTTCTCTGCGAAATTGTTCGTGCTGTTGAGCAATTGTAGGAAGGATTTGACTTATATGCATTAGTAGTGAATTAGTGTCATTTTTACGGATTATTAATGCATTTTTATCAAGAGAAACTCACACTTAACTAGTACTAATTAATTGACTCAGATTGTGGAAATATTTCTATACCGTAGATGCATAACTTGTGAACGGAGTCGTAGCCAGTGTATTATCTCTTGGTTCGGACAAATGTAATAAGTAGTAGTTTTTTATTAGACCCTATATTCTAATTAATAAATTTATTATATACAATAAATATTTAACTACAAATTCAATCATTAAATCGAGCTATAGGTTTGGTTGGAGAGTTCAGGATCCATAAACTTCAAATTTGGGCTCCGTCACTCCAATTAAGTTATATACACTAACAATTTAAATGGTTTATTTTAATTTTGTAAATTCCTAACCTGTGTTAGCAAGTTATTATTATCAGATTATCAATTGATTTTTATCGAGGGAGTTGCCTGTAATTACCTTCATTTGTTAATTAATTCCTTCAAATTATGCTTAACAATGTTGACATTTGCTTGTGGACAGATATTATGTAGGAAAGCACATATGGATGAAGAGATATACAATCAACTTGTTGAGAAGGCAAAAGAAGTAGGGTATGATGTGAGCAGACTCCACAGGACACCTCAATCTGATCATCCACCACAGAGTGAAAATGTCCCAAATGACACCAAAGGATTTTGGTGGATCAAATCTATCTTTGGAAAATAATCAATCACTAAATATGGTTATACAAAAAAAAAAACCAATAATGAAAAGTTAGTTTTGTGAAAAAAGAGTTTGTTATTTTAAATTCCCTATGTTTTTAAGGTTGTATTTTTAGGAGTGTCCTTTTGTTTTGGTACCTTGTAAAGTTGATAGTAATAAAGTGTACTTCAAGTCTTGCTGTGTGATCACCATTATGTGTTATACTGAGTGAATTTACAGGCCATTATGTGTTATACTGAGTGAATTTACAGGCCATTATGTGTTGGGCACAGCAAATGTCTTGATCATAGAGAATTTTTTTCAATGAGCTTTATTTCAGCAATTAGACGTCAAGATCATCTATGACTAATTAGTACTAACCTCATTGAAATTATCCACAGCAAATGTCTTAATTATGGAATGTTTCAATGAGGTTATTAATTACTCAGATCTTTATGTCTTAATTCTTAATACTCACTTTCATCATAATTACTTTTCTACTCTTTCGTTTAAATGTAACTCCCCCAATGTTTGAGTTTATCTGTGAAAGTTTAAGTTTGTATTCCTTTCATCTCAACTTATGTAACCGTGTTTGTTTTTACATAGTGTTTAAGAAGATTATGAAACGTATGGTCTAACATAAGTTATAGATATTTGTGTGATCATAAGTCTTATCAAGGATAAGATTGAAGTGTTAAAATTAAAAAAAAATCATAAATGACTAACTTGAAAGCCTTATTTTTGCTTTTTAGCTACATTTTATCAATTTACATCACGTAGCAAATATATAGTAAAACTTAGCACTTATTACTTATTGTATTCGCGTCGCTGTATTCATGAATACAGTCATTAAAATTTGCTGAATTTTGTATTCAATTTAAATGTATTCAAACTCAATTATATTCATTGTAGCTACTTTTACATTGTATTCACTTTATTATATTTAATCGGTTGTATACAAAACACAGAATCATGCACTAAAAAAGTTAACGAATACACTCAAAAACTGAATACAAAGAAATAAAATTCACTCTATTCATATATATACACTTCAAAATTCAATGTTTGTATACAAGAAATAAAATTAACAAAGGGAAACGGGCCTGATTTACCCCTCTACTTTGGAAAAAGGTTCATATTTACCCCTCGTTATACTATCAGGCCATTTATACCCCTACCGTTACAATAGTTGAAATATTTGCCCCTATTTTTAACGGAGGGGTAAATATGAACCTTTTCCAAAGTAGAGGGGTAAATCAGGCCCTAAAAAATAAAACACCCTAAAGTTTCCAAATAAAACTTACTTCGGGTACCTTTTCAACCCCTAAAATGACTATCCGAACGTCTACATATCCTTGATGTATTGAGCCTACATTATTGTACGCAGAAAAAATATCAGGTTCTATATAAAATATTGACGTTTCGGAGTCTTGACACACCACTAATCATTGGTCAAAGTATGAAAAAAAAAACTAAATTTTTTCAACCAAAACTTACTTCGGGTACCTTTTCAACCCCTAAAATGACGATCCGAACGTCTACGAATCCTTGATGTATTGAGCCTACATTATTGTACGCAGAAAAAAATATCAGGTACTATATAAAATATTGACATTTCGGAGCCTTGACACACGACTAATTATTAGTCAAAGTATGAAAAATAACACTAAGTGTTGCAAAAAATAAAGTTGGCCAATTTTTGTTTTTTATTCATACTTTGACCAGTGATTAGTGGTGTGTCAAGACTCCGAAACGTCAATATTTTATATAGAACCTGATATTTTTTTCTGCGTACAATAATGTAGGCTCAATACATCAAGGATTCGTAGACGTTCGGATCGTCATTTTAGGGGTTGAAAAGGTACCCGAAGTAAGTTTTGGTTGAAAAAATTTAGTTTTTTTTTCATACTTTGACCAATGATTAGTGGTGTGTCAAGACTCCGAAACGTCAATATTTTATATAGAACCTGATATTTTTTCTGCGTACAATAATGTAGGCTCAATACATCAAGGATATGTAGACGTTCGGATAGTCATTTTAGGGGTTGAAAAGGTACCCGAAGTAAGTTTTATTTGAAAACTTTAGGGTGTTTTATTTTTTAGGGCCTGATTTACCCCTCTACTTTGGAAAAGGTTCATATTTACCCCTCCGTTAAAAATAGGGGCAAATATTTCAACTATTGTAACGGTAGGGGTATAAATGGCCTGATAGTATAACGAGGGGTAAATATGAACCTTTTTCCAAAGTAGAGGGGTAAATCAGGCCCTTTTCCCATTAACAAATACACTCAAATACATAATACAAGAAATAAAATACACTCAACACTAAATTGTATGCTAAAAAAATTAATGAATACACTGAATTGTATGCTAAAAAATTAATGAATACACTAAAAAAGAAACACGATTTTTTAGAAATCTGATCGGAAAAGCCGCCGTCGGCCAGATTCCGGCAAAGCAACATCTGACCGGATCTGAGGTATACCGAATCTGACGTATACCAGATTCCGGCAAAGCAACATTTGTCGACGGTGAAGATCTGATGTATATCCGGTCAGATTCGGCCAAGATCTGACCGGATCTAACCGTCAAGTTCACCGGAGAAGGAACTGCACAACGGAAATTGCAAAACGTCATAATCCCAATATAGCGGATACGTGACATGTGGATAGCAGAAAAGAAACCTAAAGAAATTCGAATCAATAAGGAAGGGGAAAATATCTTCATGGCGGCGTCACTCTTCTCTTTAGCTTTGTTCAAATAATGCAAATCTGAGTCCTCAAATAACCCGTTGGTTTCATGGTGGCCGGCGGCAGAGCAGTGGGGGAAGATGGGAGAGACAGAGATGGGAGGGTTAGGTTGGAAGTGAATAATGTGATGATTGGGTATTTTACTTTGTGTGTGTGTGTGTATATATATATATAGCTGTAAGTTGTATTTTACTAATATAGTCTAGCCTCTCTTCTTCTTTAATCCCTTGTTTCACTCCGATATATAGCTATAAGTTGTATTTAACATATTATTATAACTATGGGATGTAATTATTTTAAACTATAGGTACTAAATATAAATATGTTGTAGAGTTAGTTATGTCATGTAGTTATTCCTAAAATTAAACTATTCTTATATATAAAATCTTTACCTTTTTGATAGATTGATATAAAAGAATATCACATAAAATTGGGAAGAGATATGTAACCCTTCCTAATAGCAGAGAATGTCATTCCTTCGGTTAAAAAGTACTACTAAAATTAATTTTTGAAAAGAGATGATATAATTCTTCATTTCTGATCAGTTATTAATAAATTTTAAATTTTGGTTCTCATAATATATAATTAAGCACTTTTAACCTTAAATAATTGTATAGGAAGCACTCTAGATTTGAATATTATTAAACTATAATGCTCTCGAATATAGAGTAATTATGTAAATTTAATATAACATATAAGTTGTTAAATGATTTGCTAATATGGTATTTAATTCTTGAAATTTATGAAGAGTGGATCTAAGACTAAAATGCGTAGCAAAATATCACAGGGAACGAAATAAGAATTTGTTTGAGGGACTAAAATTATGAATTTCCCTTTTGAAAACAAGTTAACCGCCCCATGTATCAGAATACACAATTCTAGAAGCTACCATTTTTTCAATAACATGCAAAAACATATTCTTCGTTCATTTTTACTTAACTTAGCGCAGGGCCGTAAATAGAATGACATAATATATCACTCTTAATTATTATTAAATCATCTAATGATTGAAATCAATCAAACATACTTTAAAAGTTATTCATCCACTAAATTTTCAATTCAAATTAATAATAAGAGAAAAATAGATACAAAATAATAAATTATTTCCTTAATTTTAAATTAAATAAGTAAAAATTAATACTTATTTTTATTATACATGACAGGCCTGCAAAAATCCATTATTATAAGGTCCTCAGATAGCCCACTTGTATATCCACAAATATCTCAATATCACCTTTATATATTCTCACCCCACTGAACCTTATCAAGAAACCAATCCAAAAAACAAAACAAAAAAACCTTTACTCCAACCCTCAAAATCTTGAAGAAAAAAAAAAGTTACTTTGTCTGAGTATTTGCAAAAATGACCACAAAAGAAATGGAAGTAGTGAAGAATTTGGATATTGAAAAATACATGGGGAGATGGTATGAAATTGCTTCATTTCCATCAATAACTCAGCCCAAAAATGGAGAGAACACTAGGGCCACTTACACTTTAAACCCAGATGGGACAGTACATGTATTAAATGAAACATGGACTAATGGAAAAAGAGCTTCAATTGAAGGCAGTGCTTATATAGCTGATCCTAAAAGTGATGAAGCAAAACTCAAAGTGAAATTTTATGTTCCTCCATTCTTACCAATAATTCCAGTTACTGCTGATTATTGGGTTCTTTATATTGATGATGGTTATCAATATGTTTTGGTTGGTCAGCCTAGTAAGAAGTCTCTTTGGGTAAGTTCATTAATTTGTTTTTTTAACATTCTAAAAATAGCATGGTTGAATATGAATATTTTGGATGTGGTTTGAGTGTTATATAATTTCTTTTGCTTATATAACACTACAAGAAAGTATAGAAATCGCAACAATTTTTTTTATATTTGACAATAATTTAGTTTTATTATTGGCAAATGATTTTTTTGTTGCCAAAAAATTTAATTTTGTTGCTATAGTATTGATTATTGTTGCAAATAGTATTTTTGGCTAACAAAAAAAAAAATTGTTGCATGTTGTTACAATAACAGCGGTTGGGAAAAATTCATGCAACAAAATATTTTTTTATGTTGCTAAAAGTACTTTTTGAAACAATAATCAATCTATGTCAATTAAAAAAAATTTGTTGCCAAATATAAATTTTCTTGTGGTGTGAAATGATTGTTTATAGGAGCATTAAGGGTTTTTTCCTTATTATTTTTTTTTTTACATTGCATGAGGACACTATCAGTATGTGCTGGAGTTAGTTCAGTTTTGAGACTAGGCATATCTATAGCATTTGATAAATGTTTTGCCAACTTAACCCCCACCTCCACACACACAAACAAGGTATGGATACCTGCGAACTCACACTAGCATAGATATCGGTTAACTCTGTTTTAATTAGTAACTCCCGATAGAGTTCAAGTATAGGAAACTCCGTCTAGACTTAGCCGCTTGGCATAGGTATTGATCAACTCTGTTTTAGGCTTGTGGAAAAAAATTACCTAATAACATTATTATATGGTGGTATGTTGGGTATTATTTTTATCTTATAAACCATTTAATTCATTAAGGATCTATAGATTTTTTTATACTATTAGTGAAATTTTAAGAGACTATCCATTAATGGTTATCAAATAAGTGTAAACATTTGTTACCCGGTGGGTAGAACTTAAATTCATTAGTTAAATTCTTCTAAGTTTGAAGGTATATACACCATCGGTGACGAGAACTTTTACACCTTACGTGACACATTTACCTGTTGTAGTAGGTGATTTTTTAAGACTATAAATTTCACATTTGTAGGAGGCTTACTTGTAAATATATTTCAGTTGACTCTTTTAAAAAAAAAAAAAAAAGTTTCTTACTCCGTGATGTATAAATTCAACCATCTTGTATTATGCTTATAACAAAATGTTCTTGGTTGGCAGATATTATGTAGGCAAACACATCTTGATGAAGAGATATACAACCAACTTATTGAGAAGGCTAAAGAAGTAGGGTATGATGTGAGCAAACTTCACAAGACACCTCAATCTGATCCTCCACCAGGTGAAGAGGCCCCAAAGGACAAAGGATTTTGGTGGATCAAATCTATCTTTGGAAAATAATCATATCAGTAAATATGTTTTTAATAAAAAAGGATCTTCTACCAATGTAAACAATCATGAAAAGTTGTATTGTAAAAAAGAGTGTTGTTTGTTTTCGTTCCAAATGTTTAAGGTTGTTCTTCTAGAACCTTGTAAAGTTGATAATAGTGGTGTGTGTGCTCTTGTAAGAGTTTGTCGTCAATTTTGCATTTGAATTTTATGGATGAGATGTTGAATGTTATTTGGTTGTTTCTTTGGCATGAAGTTTCTTGAAATTTTACCTACTTAGGTCCCGTTTGGACATAATTTTTTTTTTCTTTGATCATATATTATTTCGACTTTTCACTCCAAAGTTGAGAGGAGGAAACACTAATCTGAACGGATTTTTCAAGTAAAAAAATATCCTCAAGAAATGATGGATCAAATCAATCTTTGGAAGAGCAGCCAGCAAAAATGGTAAAAGGAAAGTGTACAATCTGCAGTATAAACAATGAAAAGTAATTTTGTTAAAAAGAGAATGAAAAGTAATCTCGTAAAATAGAGTCTTTTCTGTCAAAGCTCGCCGTACAAGGCTTATTTTAATTTTCGATCTATTGCATAATGAGCGGGTTGCTCAGTGTGTTTACCTTAACTTTTGATCTATTATGATTCAATCTATTGCATAATGAGCGGGTTGCTCAGTGCGCTTACGTTAATTTCCGATATATTCAAACTTGCTCAGTGCGCTGGTAAGGGGTAAGAGCTGACAGAAAAAGAGAGTGTTGCTTTGATTCCAAATGCTTAAGTTGTATTTTTCTCAGCAGTGTCCTTTTCTTCTTGAACTTTGTAAAGTTGATAGTAATAGTCCAAATATGTGGTGTAGGAGAGTGTTCTCAATTTGGCATTTGAATTTATGTGTATGAAATGTTGAAATCTTATTTGTTTTCTTCTTTTGCGTGAATTTTCTTGGAATTTTACATACTTCGCATCCGTTTGGACATAATCTTGTTTGTTTTTTCAATCTTCTTGTTTGGTTATATATTATTTCACTTTTTTCACTTAAAGCTTCAAAAAAGAAGAAGAAAAATTTGGTCTGAACCAATTTTGTTAAGTAAAAAGGAAATCCCTCAAAATAACGGTGCATCAAATCATATTTTTGGAATATAAGCAGTAAATATGGTTACAAAAGATCTATAATATAAACAATGAGTAGTAGTTTGTAAAAAAGGTGTGTTGTTTTAAGGTAAACTTTAAATGTTTTTTTGTCACGCCCCGAACCATGGCCTGGGCGTAACACGGCACCGGTGTCTTGCTGCATGTGACCGAGCGAACCACATGACTTGCTGAGTCTACATGAGACATGAACTGATGCGGAATATAAAGTAAACATGCATGAATTGTGAAAACATGAAGTTCAATAATCATAAGTCTGAAAATATTATTATTATTATTATTATTATTATTATTATTATTATATCATGAATGCGAAATTATGGTAATGTAGCCATTAAGGCCAACTCAACTGAACATGACAACTGACTAGTCTATGAAACCTCTGACACGAATCTGTCTGCTAAACTATTCACCGGGACAAGGCCCTCGGCATACCTTAAATGCATAGCTGAAATAAATAGAAGTAAAAACACAACCCCGAATGAGATGGGGCTCACCAAAAGCTGATACGAGCAATGTCCTAACGAGCAAATCTGCTGTCCTGTCAATCAATACCTGCATCGTGAAATGCAGTCCCCCGGGCAATAGAAAGGGGACGTCAGCACATTGAATGTACTGGTATGTAAAGCAACTGAAAGAAATAACATAGGACATGGAATAACATGATAAGAAGTGAAACTGAAAACCTGGACATGAACATGAGCATGAATACATATAAATAAAGTCTGAAAACAGTAAATCAATGGAAATACATGTATATATAACTGCTTGTAACATGGGGAGTGCTATAGTATAACCGACAACATGATCTGGTACTTGCGTCCTACCAGCAGAACACTCATATCTTGCCAGGAATATGAGATTTAAGTAATAATAAGCATGTAAGGATCTAAACTGCATAATGAATGTGTTGCCTCCTTGCTGACAACCCTTATCCTATAGTAGCTATGTAGTTTCAGGCTATTTGAGCCTTCTCGGTTAACTAAGCAAATCCCAAAAACATGAACATGTAAAATAAGTGGCACTTGCCGCTCATGGTTTTCATGAATATAACTTGCTTGTACATAGATATCATGAATTAAAGCTTGCTTCCATGAACTTGTAAAACATGTATAGTATTTTCTTGAAAATAGCATAATATATCATAAACTAGCATGCATGAACCCATGGAATGAGATATATGGGTTTTTCATATATTAGGGATAGATTCTTAATAATCATAAAGAAATATTAAGAACTCAATGATGGAACTATAACAATTCATACATAATATAATCATGGAAATAGACCTAGGGTTATCATGAGCATGGTATAGAAACCCTAGTTTTCGCAGAGAATCATAATTTATGGATTATGAGGCGTGGGGAAGAACAATAATGTTCCCACACGTAGATAGTAACTCTACATACCTTAATCGCTCCAAAACTTGAAAAAAAGTCTGAATCTTTGAAGAAGAATTCCAAAAGCTTTGAATTTGGAAATCTTGAGAGGATTTTCACTGATTTTCGTAGCTACTATTCGTGGCTCAAAGGGTACTGCTCCGGACCACCAAATCCAATCTCCACTGTTCATATTTTAGACTTATGTGTTATAAACACTCTTTTAAAATTTGGGCTTGATCCAACGGTTAGATTACCGAGAAATACCAATTAAATATGGATGGTCGGAGTGAAAGTCAACAGAAAAATACTAGGGGTTTCTCTAACTCTTTACAACTCTTGATTTTATAGGTACCGGGGTGGATGGATTTATTCTAGTGTTTAGAAACTATGTAACCTTGTATAATTCAGAGGTTCTTGATTGAATGATTTACCTTAGAGGAAACCTCAAGAAACAAGATTGTCAAACCAACTCTTGAAGGTTTCTTGATAGCAAGAATGAAATTCTTGCGGTTCTTGAAGGATTGGAGTGCATAGGTTCTTTAGATATGGAGGTAGTAGGGACATTTTTAGTTCAGAAAATAACAAAATAAGGAGTCCCAATTCGAGTAGGAAAAGGCTCAAAACGTAACCCAAAATCTGAAAATTTTGCTCCAACCAGCGTTAGCAAAACAGGTATAACTCTTAGCACAGAGCTTCATTTGAGCTTCAAAAGATACCGTTGGAAAGATATTTCAAAGTTCTACAACTTTTATGTTTTAAGTTTTCTCAAATTCTCAATAAATCAAGGGGTTATGGGTGCTCGAAGTAGGCCTGTTGACCATTTTCGCAAAACGCACAAACTTTCAAATTCTCTGCCAAAACTCTAATGATATAAGTCTAACCTTGATACGGGGTGTTACATTTTTTTTTTAATTTTTTTTTTTAAAAAACTTCAAATGTTTTAAGGTTGTATTTTTCTTACGAGAGTTTCTTGTGGAACCTAGTAAAGTTGATGGTAGTAGTGTGTAATGTTGTAAGAGAGTTTGGTATACGTGGCAAAATACAGCTTGGCATGTGTCGAAACAGTATTGGGATACGTGGCTGAGGAAGATGAAACGTTTCAGTTGCAGCATTTAATACGAGCAAAAGGCCCTGGTTGCATCCGGAGTCGAGTTACAAGGGAAAGTCACACCAAATGATTAATAGCAAAATAACGTTAGATCGGATCTGAAGGAAGCGTTATGATTCAGTATTAAAGGCAATATTAATTCATTATTATTAAATTATTAGGATTTAATTACTAATTAAAGGATCCTTGTATTTGTACTATAAAAGAAGCTTAACAGCCCAAACGAAGCATCATCGAATAACATTGATTAGACACTATTCTTACAAGCTTTATTGTTCACATTTATTCTTTTAAGTTGCTCTTTTGCTCCGGATTTGTATACTTGTTCTAGAAAGTTTAAGTGCTTTATAGTCAATCGGAGAAACCTATCAAAGGATTTGCTTCTAGGATCATTCAAGCTTTGCTTTATATTTAATTTTTTTTAGTCAATCAATTTGTCTATTATCATTCTAATTAGCCACTGCTTATAACAAAATCAAATCACATATTATTTAAATCATTAAATAAATTTTACGTTTTCTTTTTAGGATAAACAAGTTTGTTGTCAAATTTGCATTTGAAGTTATGGGTATGAAATGTTGAAATGTTATATGTTTGTTTTCTTTGTCAAGAAGCTTCTTGAATGGACATAATTGGATTTTTCATATCATATACCGTATGCCTGTATTATATGCTCGTTGAAACTTGGTGTGGAAGGAAATCGAACTTGGCTTCAAATTTTCACATCACTGTCCTGTCATATTTCACACACACACGCCACGTATTCGAACATGCAAATGCTTGGTGGGGAAAATATCACCTCTAGCCAAGTGGTAAGTCGGTAGACAGGTATTATTCCATCTCATACCGTCGACACGAAATATTTAAAATTTACTCCCTCCGTCCTAATTTATATAATATAATTTGATTAGGCATAGAGTTTAAAAAAGAAAGAAAAACTTTTGAAACTTGTAATCTAAACACATCTCCAACCTTGTATACCATTTTTTACATCAAAATGATGAAAATTAACTACAACCCATTACACTATTTTCTACACCAAAAAAGAATATTCCTTTTATATTCTTCTCTCTATTCTATATTATTATTTTCTTTTATTTAAATTTTATTTTTTTATTTCATAAAACAAATCCTTTCTTTTTTTTTTTACATATTTATCCTATGTAATTCATATTCCTTTGTTATATAATCATTTAATATAAAATTATTTTATACCATAAATTTTGAAATAATATAAATTTTTAAGCAAATATTATACGTTATACATATTAATGGATAATTCAAATAAAAGTGAAATCATTGATAAAATATAATTAAAGAAATATTACATTATGGTAAAATTTATTTTAATTTCTACATAAATATTCAACTTGCACGATTAGTATGTTGCTCCCATAAATGCTCTATTAAGGCATTACGAAGTGTAAAATGAGCATCTTTGTTCTTAATTTTCTTGTGTCGAGCTAAAAATTGTTCAAATAAGTAGTTTTCGTGTACTAACATTTCTACTGTTGGAGTTAGACCTTCCCAAGCATCTTGAATATCCTAAATTATCATGTTGTGCAGCATAATATATGTAGTTAATATATCATGTAGCACTTCTTTTCTCCAAAAACGTGACGGTCCTGCAATAATTGCAAAACTCCAAATGCACATTCAACATTTATTGCCGAATTTAGATTCTATTGATGATCCAAATATTTGTGAATTTATTCGACAAGAACAAAAACGAATAATGCATAAAAAAATCAACAATTTCAACAGCCACAACCATAACAACCCTCTGCCCCATACACTCAATATTTTAATGATATCGGTGGATTTGAAAACAACCTATCAAAGTACTAAATTATTGTTATAATTTTTAAATTATTATGTTATTTAATGTATTTTCAATTTTAATGTATTGAACATTATTATGTTATTGAACATTGTGTTATTGAAATTTGTGTTATAATTTTAATGTATTTTCAATTCTAAATTATTGTGTTATTGAACATTGTGTTATTTATTAACAACATATTATATTTTATATTTTCACTTTTCATTTTTGTGATGGTTATATTTGTTTATACAATTATAACTTATAATAAAATTAACCTACAATTTTATATAAAAATAATGTATACGAAAATTAATTTATAAAATTACACTCCAAAATTAAGATGTAAAATTAATAGTAGAAAGATATTACATAAAGAATAATTAGGTATATTAGGGACCTAAATGAAAAAATTAAAATTTATAATATGTTAAATTAAAAGCGTTATATAATAAAATATTGATGAATAGTAATGGTGTTGATGAATAGTGTTACGCCAAATTTGGTGCAACACTATTCACGCCCCAAAATGGTGTAAGAAATGGTGCAAGGTTGGAGCTCCAAAATATCAAATATTACACCAAAATAGGATTGATGTAAAAAATGGTGCAAGGTTGGATATTTGTGTGGTTGTAAAATTTTTATTAAGAGTAAAAAGGGAAGTTTTAAGTTAAATTATTTCTAAATATAAAAATATATCATTCTTTTTGGGACAAACCAAAAAGAAAAGTGTATCACATAAAGTGAGACAGAGGTAGTATGATTTATAGATATGTTATAATATGTTGTAAAGAGTTTGAAATTTATAGTTTTAACAAGTATATGGTAAAGAAATGTATGATTCTTTTTGGGACAGATAAAAAAAAATTATATCACATAAATTGAGAAAGTAGTATGATTATTATAGATATGTTAGAATATGTTAGTAGTATAAAGAGTTTGAATATTTTTTTTACAGTTTTAACAAGTATATATGGTGACATCATGTGGCTAAGACCAAAATAAGAAGTTTTAGAATTATTTATCATCACCAAGTATATTTGAAACTGACTAACAAAATGCAAAGTGAGGGTCGCAAGTGGAGGCCAATTTAGGATTTGTTGTTTATGAATTTCTACAATAAGCTCAAATTAAATAATAACTGAGTTCAAATCTAAATATTTATATGTATGTGATAAGTTTTTCAATATATGTATATAGAAGTTGAACAATTGTTATTGAGCCGCCGTGAACCCATACATTGGTTTGTAGATCTGTCACGAGTTGCAAAGATAGGTATATCTGAATACCTTCCATCGAATAATTACATTGCACATAAAAAATTGAATCAATTTATGAATGTATTATAGATGTTGAACTTTTTTCGCTTCATTGTTTATGTTAAATTTTTCTTAGTGAAACTTTTTGGCTTGATCACTATGACTTGTAAAATAATACAAACAAATTTAAAACCAAAAAAAATAAACAGCATATGCTTAAATCAAACACAACAGGTGTGAGTGGGCCCAAATAAAAAATTTATATTGAGATTATAAGGTAACTCCGAAGAAGTTACACATTAAGGCCCCGTTTGGACATGGTTTGAAACCATAGTTTGAAACATGGTTTCAAATCATGTTTGGACATACAATTGATATTTTGAGTTGTATTTTTTCTTATAGACATAAAAACTCCATAAATTGTGAAACTATCAAAACATTCTCCATTCTTATATTATCTTACCAAATGAGCAAATCATAGTTTATAACAAAATTAGTACACTACTAGAAGGCCTTTCTAAAAAATGCAACATCAATTAATCAAACTTTAGTTCAATAAAAACGAAAATTTAACATGAATAGTAATGTAACTACTCTTTAATATAATCTTCCCACATAAATTAAACGTTGGTAGACATAAATAAAGGTTGGTGAAAGTTAATGAGATTGGTAAATGATTGATGGGATAATTGTTAAAACTATCTACCAACTTATGAGTCTTTTTTTTATAAAATATAAACTTATGGGTTAAATTTTATATTTAAAAAAGTTGAAACCATGGTTTCAAACCATGACTGAAAACGCATGTCCAAACGCTGGTTTGAAACCATGGTTTGAAAATTGATGGCCAAACGCCTACTAAGGGCTAGTTTGGTATGATGGATAGAGAAAAATAGTCCTGAGATAAAAATTAGTACCGCCTTATCCCACGTTTGGTTGGAAAAAAAACTCGGGATAACTAATCCCGGGATTAGTTATCCCGGGATTAGAGTGTTTTTTTATCCCACCTTGAGGGTGGAATAACTAATCCCGGGATAACTTATCCCGGAACTAGTTATCCCGGGATAAGTTATTTCCAACCAAACGAGCCCAAGCCTATTTGGATTGGCTTATTTTGGATGCTTTTAAGTCAAAATAGTTTTCAAGCACTTCTGTAGTATTTTGGTAAAATTAAAATAAAAAATTTAAACACTTATTTTTAAGTTAAAATAATAAAAATAAATCAAAAATCATAAATTAAAATTTCTGACTTATGGCTTTTGGCTTATAAGCCAAAAGAAAAGCAATAAGACAATCCAAACAGGCTCTAAATACACTTCATTTTATTTGTGCATGTGCACTGTAATGTTTAGAAGGAAGACTCTCCTAGATCTATTTAGGAATGAACAATATAGAAATAATTCAACAAAAAGTATTTATCAAATCAACAATATTGTGATAATAATAAAATTGTTTTGTTGTCTGATCTGTCGACATTGGATCGTGAAAGGATGAGGACGAACAATTTCTTATACAACAATCAATGGCTCCCACCATGTGCTACACTTGCTGCCAATATTGCAGCATAGAAAAATATCGAGCTTAAAGCTAAGGGAGTTTTTTAATATATATTTGAGTCTAAGTTGTCATTTTCATATAATCCAAGAAGAACGAAATGGTCCCTCTTTACTTGAAATTATCTTGTTTATAGCATCTTCTCGTGGATGGGAAGTATTGTTCCTTCCTTAAGGATAGCAATTATTATGTGTGTATACTTTTTTTTTTTTTTTTAATAAAAGACCACTAGGCTTTTGGCCTAGGGCTAATTTTATAAATTTTATCAAAAAATCCAGAAGTTTGTACAACTCTAGCCAAAAGGCTAATGAAAATACAAAATTTAAACTAATGATCAAATTAAGACTTATAACTTGTCTTAATTTGATATTACAAATTGTTAAAAAATTACTAATAGAATGAAATTTGAAATAATTGCTCCATAAAGAACTTCTGTTTCTATATCTCACATGCTCTATATTTGGCCCTCTATATGCACCAAGGCAGTACATTTTCTAACTAATGACCAGTTCTCAGTAGGATGAGCATCCCGGGGTGCTAATACCACCAACTAAGAAACAACCACTAAATAGAAACTGTATGCCCATGTGTACTCAAGAGGTCTGTTGTGTTCCATGTGCTCAATCATTTGGAGTAGTAATTCCACTTCATGTCATTTGTCAAAAGTGCCTCCAACCAGTTGCAATTTATGCTGGTAAAACTTTTCAACATCCTGATTACACTGTGTTTCGCTGCTTGTTGGTATTCCTTCAGTGTGGTTGTTCTGTGGTACCTGTTGAATTAAAATCCTCCATTTATGTTAGTTTGTGTACCTGCAACCATTAGCAAACAGTTAGTCATTTGATAGTCGGAACTTATTTGTCGTAAAGTTAAGATAATAAGATGGATGTGTTCATTATTATAGTAGTGGCACGGGTCAGTTGTTCGAACACCTTCATCAGGGAATTATACAATAAAAATAGAACATATATTACTTGCATATGTAAAAATCATTTTGATACAAATATATTAAATCTTGTAGTTGATATTTAGATTTGCCACTAGCTTTCTTAGCGAAGTTATTGTTATGAATCAAAGAGAGATTACGTGGAGGGATCATACACATTCTATCACATTTCTCTATGATTTTCAATGATTTATTCATAAAACGACATGTTTTTATCCATTCAAGGAGACCTCATATTACTATTTGTTTTGACATGACAACTTAAATAAACTTTTGATAAGGCCCTGCTGGTTGGGGAAATTTGCAGCATGAATATTGCTTCTTAGATAAGTAACTTCTAGATAATCATAATTAATCGTGCTGGGACATGTCTTGAACCATCAATTCAAAAAAAAAATTCATGAATGTTTTCTTGGTATGTGTAATAGATTGATATCATATCACATTCATACACAGGAATATTAATTGTTCCCACGAGTATTTAATAATTTAAAGTTGCTTTGCTTGTGACCAGTCTTGACTCATCTTAACAATGGGGTGGAGTGGACGACCCAGCTACTTCAAATAGGAAACATTTGAAAGCCAAAATAACACATGGAAAATGGAAGAAGAACAAGAGATAGGACAACATAAAATTATCCATATGTGAAATTAAGCAAGGACCCCAGACCCCGTAAATAGTCTTTCTACCTCCCAAGGTAGGGGCAAGGTTTGCTTATACTCTACTCTCTACAGACCCCACTATGTGAGATTTCACTGGGTATGTTGTTGAAATTAAGCAAAGAACTAAGGACAATTATATTATTACCCGAGGGCCGAGGTGAATCTAGAGTTTAGATTTAATGATTTGAAAATTCTGAATTCATTGAACATAGAGTTCCAAAATTAATGCTCTTTTCCAATACTTCTCACGCATAAATTTATGAAATAAGTCAAAAATAAAGTGGATCAATTAAACTCATACTTCATACCTATGGGTCCACCACTTCTGAAGATCACAGAACTTGGCCTGAAGACACAAAAATTCTTTTTAATATGTGATTGATTGTTATTGCATCATATGATGCATAGAAAGAGTTGCATTTCTGTCGTGTAAATTACACCCTTCATTCCAATCTATGTAATGTTGTTTGTTGGTCACAAAATTAAAGACAGAAATAGAGACCTTTGACACTAATATAGTCTAAAACAACAAGAAGTACGACATTCTTTTTTGAACAGACGAAAGTAAATGATTTTAGATTTCAACTACGTTGAAGCTTAGTGTTATTTTGGATACAAATAGTAAGATTGACATGGAAAATGCCTGGATCGACGTAGCCAGTGACTCTCAAGTTGTATACGTATTTAGATACATCTAAAGAGTATTACAGTCAAGACTCTTAACATACATCAGAATTGTAACAGGCTAACACGAAGCCAATAGCAATCAGAAATAAGAAACATATCATATAGTAACTATATTTAGGTGACATCACAACTTTCAAACAACATTATCAATCTGAGACTTTTGACTCTCTCTCTTCATCCGAGATCATATTACAATAGAGAACCAAAAGAATTCGAGCTTTCAGAAATCATAAATATAAACAAACAATTCTCTGATACTTCATATGTAACATAGACACGAGTTTGTCCATGGTTTGAATCGCCCCCTTTCTTCTGAAATCATCTATAAAATCGTGCAGCATGAATTGGTTTTCTTCGCCTGCTTGTAGAACATCTGTTTGAAAATCACCAATTTACGTCAGGAATAAGTCAAAACCAATCGAGTCTCAAAGATAAATCTATAAGAGTCTGCAGCTTGTACAATATGGTACTAGAAAGAGTAACAACAACAAAAAGCTAACATAAAACCTCATTACTGCTGATTTGGATGATCCATTACCATATAACAAAAAACTATTAGTTCCACATATAAACAATAGGAGGTTCAAGGAAACACGGTCCATGTATAAAAAGACAGTTAATTCATACGACTTTTACATTCTCAGTCCACGAGCAAGTCAACAAAAGCATCGCCACGAAGCTTATTAAGCATTTCTCTTCCAGAAGAAAATTTAGCAGATAATGTCTTCTAATCTATCTAATATCTACAAGAGTTTGATTCTAATGTACATCTCAGAAAGCAAACCAATGAAGAGATATAATAAAACTGGTTAGGCAGAGAGAGAGAGAGAGAGAGAGAGCCACGACAGTAAGGAAAGAAGTAAATGCCTACAGAATCTATTTTCATACAGCGGAATACAGTAGAGTGGAGGTTGTATCTACCTTGAAATGCAGGGAAATCAGTTATTTTATTGATTTGATTTTAATCCAACGATTCAGGTTAGCCTGCTATAAATTCGCCAAAAAGAGCAATTTCCCATGCCTGGGGATTAACTACATCTGCTCGGTGAAAAAAAATTCCAAAGTCTAGTCTGCATTACTAGAACTTTTCCGGAAAAAAAAAAGTCTTCATGCCTGGAACAGTAAAAGAATCCCAAACTATTGTAGAGGATTTTATGGTTCAAATGAGGTAAAAGAAAAATATCATTGCCGAAAGGAAAGGGAAGAGGTATTGTCTTATCACAAAAACAATTCACATGAAATTGAGCTAGCAATAACTAGTTTTACAGTTCAATGAGGAATTTTCACATACAACCTGAAAAGTTAACATAGGCTAGTGCACCTTCACTTATTGTGCCATGCCCACCATGTTTGTAGAGAATGTGACCAAGTCAAATACTTAACCTAAATTAATTGCAAAATAACCTTTCCTGTGCAGCTGAATATTGAACTTAACAAGCTACTTGCATCTTTCTAGTTAAGTGAGCCATAATAATAAAAGAAAATTGAAAATATCTAAACACACAACAGTATAAATTATTTGACTTGATAAAATAAATTGATAGAAACAATAGATATCAATTGCGATTGATCACTCAAAGAAAAATGTTAACAGGGAAGAGCACGAGGGTTGCTGAAGAAGAAAGCATGACATGGAATTACATTACCATTCTCAAAAAAGAAAGAAAGCATGACATGGAATTAAGAGAACAAAAAGGTTAGGGGTTCGCATCACCATGGGATCAAAGAGGCAAAGGAACATCGTGAAGGCTAGGGAGAGGGTAGGTATAGGTTTACCAGATAAAAAGAAAAGGAAGGGGGAATCTTTGACAGATGCACTATTATAAACGTACCTGTGAAGCAGCACTGAGATCTGAACTCTTCTCAACCAAACTGTCTAGCTTCTCACCTCGTTCTAAGACACTGTCAATTGTCTTATGCTGTGTCATGAGGCAAGAGAGACCAATATCAGCACAGGTAACAGCAGCAAATAAGGCAAGCACAGTATTTTCATCCATCAATACATAAATACTTGACAAGAACAGTGCACGTTTTGGAAGAAAATCCAAAAGAAACAGAATAACTAGCGTCTTAAAAGAGAAGTTATTTCAAAACAAATACTTGATCAACGCACTGAGATGATTGTGCGATGGAAGAATAACATCCAGATTCCTAATTTTCTACTCAAATGCATTTGATATTAGGTTTCAGGATGTCCATACGTATGTTACACAAGAATTTGCTTATTATGCCCCACAAAGGTCAAACCAGTTAATATTCAAAGAAATAACCATGGGCCACAAGAGGGACAAAGTTGAAATAACTCGGAAAGCTTATGAATGAAAGAAACCCATTAAGTTACTTGGGATGACGTAACTATTATTTTATGAACTCGAAAAAAAAAAATGTAGACACCAAGGTTGAAAGGGTTATGATGACCTCATAAAATTGACTTAGGCATATGGAACATTTTTCTTTCCATATCAAAGATAGCTGAGGAGTGGCTAGCTAGTGCAATATTATAATCATATTACACATATATCCACAAGAAGCAATCAAGCTAGAAATATTTTTTGACTCTTTATCAGAAAACCTTATTCTCAAGAATGCTCAACAACTAAACGAGAGAATCGTGATCTTCAATATCCTAAAGAGAGACCTGTTCTTAAGTTTCCAAGTAAATCAACTAATGAATACGACCATAGACAATGGCCTGCAACCTAAAGAAAAACATCTTTGTACTTCCCAACAAACATTAGAGAAAAAAAGAAGAGAACACGAATATATTAATTTTAGATGATCTGTTAATGATATAGTTGAAAATTGAGCAGGACCAAATTTAAGAAGGTAGATAACTATCCACAAAAAGCAGAAACATACTTGTCATTTCAAAGTTGTCAAAAGCAAAACAACTTGAGATCAACTTTCACTGATAGCATACTTGTGGTATCTTTAACGTCCTTTATAGGTTCTTTATTAACTCTTATCATTTCTTTTTCCTTTTGTGGAGGCAAAACTGGTCCCTCGACCAAATCACTCCCCATCAACCAACAGTATGTTTAGTTCCCGAATGGCAGGGGAATGTTAAAGAAGAGAGAATCATTTACTCACTTTCCCTTTTTCCTGTTCTTTTTCATAAAGGTAATATCATTTACTCACTTCTCTTAGGTGGGGATATTCATCATTTACTTGTTTGATAAGGTTGGGATAAAAGTACAAAAGATATACTTTCCTTCTTCCTATCCAAATTGGGAGGGCTAAGAAGTAGACATAGAAGCAACCTCACTTTTACTTCCCATTCTGTTATACTTTTACCAAACAATAGCAATAACCCATAAATAAGTTAGCTCATCCTTTTCCTTTAAGAACTACGAAGACCAGCTACATCAACTTTATTTCTAATATTAAACACTCACCCACTGCGCTATATTGAAGCAGGTCAACTCAAATCAGACGTCACAGAGCAGAAAGGCATCTAAGAGTAAAATATTACATTTATTCCATCATAAATAACCATAGAGTCATGGATCAGAGATGAGTATTCATAATGAATGCAAAACCATTTCAAAACGCTATAATGATTTTCCGCGTATATACCGTGTGAACTGTGGAAACAGTCTAGTGCTCCAGAAGTAGGTTTTACGAGAAATTAAGCATAAAAAGGGTCTTGCATCCGGTCAAAATATAATGAGACAGTGCATGAGAATGAGAATGGAGCATATAAACTCTAGCCTCGGTTAAGAAAGATGCACCTTGAGCCTAACTCAACTCCAAGAAGCTAGCTTATGAGGTGAAGATTGCCCAAAAACATATAGTAAAAGACTACATCTCATATACTTCAACCAATTTGGAATACTCTTAACACCTCCCCCTCCTCTCTCCCGTGACCGAGACTGAACATCTGGAGCGCGAATAACATAACATGAGGACCCAAGAATAATAAGAATACTTACAAGAATAATTTTTGTTTCATCCAACTCTCTCTGGATTTTGAACAGCTTATCAGCCTCAGCAGGGTCCTGCAAGGGTCAACGTAACAGGACTTCAGCTCAAACATCAAGAGTTTCAAACAAAGGTGGGAAATTTTTGATTTAAAAAGAAATTCCATCATCAACCAGCAAGGAACAAAAGGGATACCTGAAATTTGGCTAGAGCTTCATTCAGATAAGGCCATGGTTGAGCATTGTCGCTTTGTGCAGTTTTCCACGACTCACCAAAATTCTTTAGATACTCGTCCAGAACCTGGGAAATCCACAATTTGACTTCACGAAATATAAAGTTGCTGCTTTCAAAGCTGAATATCTAAAATAAAGAATATATACCTGGTTGAGAAGTGAAAATGCACTTCGAACGGGATAGTGATCATCCATAAAGCCCAAAGCACATAAACCATTCCGATTGTATGAATGTACCTTGTATTCTAAAGTCAAAAAGGAAATCGAAAACACGTCAAACCTGGTGCATGTAAAAAATATATTTGAGGAATATACCGTGTCACCAGTAGATATTCCTTTTTTTCAGTTAGAAATTCAATGAATACTAGTAACATTTACAAAATACTTCCCTTTTGACTTCTCATTGATTTGACTGTAAAACTTCTTTAAAATGCACTTCTATGTGAACTTTCGCAAGCTTATAAGATAAGGTAAAGGAAAACATTGCAACATCTGTTGCGTATAAACGAATAGCCTAATCACTATCACAAAGTGGTACCAATTGTACTCAAGGTAGAGTTTGAGAAATAGAAAACGTCAAATCAAATATATGATCAACCATTTCATTTGAAGTCAACAGAGACCTATAGTTTGAGACTCTTAACATCTAGCATAAGTAAATTTCAGAAAACTTATTCCCAAAACCATAACTTATTCACCAGATTTTCATATACTTAACCCCTATTCCCTAGATAAATTCCAAATGAAGAGAAGAAAGATGGAGATCATGGCATGCAGTCAATATGAACTTTGTTAGAGTCAGCCCCTATAAGATTTCAACATCAAATGACAGAAATCTAGGAAGCATAGGATCTGAGGCCACAAGTACATATTCATAAAATGAACTTTCTTCAGAATCTTTTTTTTTTTTTTCTAAATTCAATCTCCATAGGATATTTTACTAAAATGCTATGCTAGAAATTGAATATGATGTATTAACAGCTAGACAAAATCCAACCACAATAAGGCCTTCCTTATTAAAATGGGTGATCATTACTCATCCATCTATATGATCAATCATTACTCATCCATCTATATGATCAACCAAAAGACTAGCAAAATTGAGCTACCACGCACATACTAAAACAAACCCAAATACCCAATTATGTACAAAAAATCATCAGTCTATAACGCATCTATAATCTCACCAAATCAAACATATGGTTATTTCCTCAGACCCACAATAACACAAACCCACAAAACAATTTTCAAATAAACTTTCAAAAAAGGATCAATCTTTTATACCTTCACGTTGAACAGATTGGCGTTGGCCAGGTGTGTTCCATTTAGCAACGGTTAACTGAAAAGACTAATTGGTTCTCACAATCACAATTTTCTCAACTAAGCTATTCACTACTTCTCGGGAAAACCCCAATCCCCCCCCCCCCCCAAACAAAACCACCACCCACACACACCCACAACAAAAAAATCAAAGAAAATTACAAAATTCAACAAAAATGGAACAAAACCCACCAATTTCCCAGCAAAGAAGGAAACCCCACAAATTTTCTTGGAAAAACATGTGTGGAAAATGCAACTTTGCAACATTACTCACCCATCCATATAATAATCAACCAAAAGAAACAGCTAAATTGGGCTACTACCCACACACAATCATAAAGCAAATACCCAATTCAGAACAAAAAATCATCAAATCCGTAATTTCACCAAATCAAACACATAGTTGATCAAATAAAATTTGGAAAAAGGATGAATCTTTTTATACCTTCATGTTGAACAGATTGGTGTTGTCCAGGTGGGTTACGTTTAGCAACGGTCTGACCCACAAAAACAATGAATTCCTTAACACTGGATCTTTGACAATACCCAAAATGACTAACATCCTATACTAGTTACTAATTAACTGAAAAGACTAATCAGTTCTCACAACCACAATTTTCATTAAACTATTCACTACTTCCTTCTACTTCCTAGGAAGACCCCAATACCACCATTAATCCCACCCCCAACCCCAAAAAGAAACAAAGAAAAAAAAGTACAAAACTACAACTTTGCAACATTACTCATCCATCTATATAATCAACCAAAAGAAACAGCAAAATTGAACAACCACCCACATAATTAAATAAAATGAAATTTGGAAAAAGGAAACCCAACAAATTTTCTTGGAAAAATATGTGCCAAAAATTGCAACTTTGCAACATTACTCATATATAATAACCAACCAAAAGAAACAGCAAAGTTGAACTACTACCCACATACAATCATAAAGCAAAATACCCAACAAAAAATCATCAAATCCATAACGCATCCATAATTTCACCAAATGAAACACATAGTTGATCAAATAAAATTTCGAAAAAGGATTAATCTTTTTAAACCTTCATGTTGAACAGATTGGCGTTGTCCAGGCGGGTTGCGTTTAGCAACTGTTCGACCCACAAAAACAATGAATTCCTTCTTGATCTCTAAAATACCCGAAATGACTAAAACAAAAGTATTTAGCTGAAATGACTAATCAGTTCTCACAATCACAATTTTCCCAACTAAGCTATTCACTACTCCTTCCTTCTACTTTGTAGGAAACCCACAATACCACCCACTCCCCAATCCCCCCCCCCCCTTCCTCCCCCCACACAGAGAAAAAAAGAAAAGAATTTTTTTTAACACATTCCAACAAAAATGAACAAAACCCACAAATATTGTAGCAAAAGAAGAAAACCCCACTAATTTTCTTGGAAAAAACATGTGTGAAAATTGCAACTTTGCGACATTACTCATCCATCTAAATAATCAAACAAAAAAGAAACAGCAAATTTGAGCTACCACCCACATAATTAAACATACCCAATTATGTACAAAAAAAAATCATCAAATCCATAACACATCTCCAAATTTCACCAAATCCAACTCAGAGTTGATCAAATAAATTTGGAAAAAGGATGAATCTTTTTATACCTTCATGTTGAACAGATTGACGCTGTCAAGGTGGGTTACATTCAGCAAACCAACAAAAACAATGAATTCCGTAACACTGGATCTTTGAAAATAACCGAAACGACTAAAACAAAGTACTTAACTGAATCTCACGATCATAATTTTCCCAACTAAGCTATTCACTACTCCTTCCTTCTACTTCGCGAGAAAACCCCCAATACCACCATCCCCCCCCCCCCCCCCCCCCGCGCCCCCAACCCCACCCCACACACACACACACACACCAAAAAAAAAAAAAAAAAATTACAAAATTCAACAAAAATGGAACAAAACCCAAAAATTATCTAGCAAAATAAGGAAACCCCACAAATTTCGTTGGAAAAACATGTGTGAAAATTGCAACTATGCATCATTACTCATCCATCTATATAAAAATCAACCAACAGAAAAAGCTAATTGGAGCTATCACCCACAAAATATCAGTATATCACAAGCAAAATACCCAATTAGGAACAAAAAATCATCAAAACCATAACACATCCATAATTTCACCAAATCAAACACATAGTTGATCAAATGAAATTTGGAAAAAAGGATTAATCTTTTAATACCTTCACGTTGAACAGATTGACGTTGTCCGGGTGGGTTACGTTTAGCAACAGTTCGACCAACAAAAACAATGAATTCCTTAACAAGAACCCTGGTTTAACAACAGGTGGGTTATGTCCTACGCTACACTAGTTGATAAATATCAAGAACCCTAATTTAACAAAACTAATGTTAAGGGTATGTAAACTTTCAAAAAAACTAACTGAAAAAAGCTTAATCAGTTCACACAGCAGCAAATTTACCAACTAAGCTAGTCATTACGTCATCCTTCTACTTTATGCCCAAAAATAAAACAGAAAAATCACAAAATCTCAAAGCATTAGCAGCACCTATAGGACCAAAAGCTGCAACTTGGAAACATTACTCATCCATCTATATAATCAACCAAAAGAAACAACGAAACTTAGCTACGACCCACATAATATCACAAATCAAAATACATTTAGGAACAAAAAATCAATTTCTTAACAAACCCACAAATCAATTTCAAATAAATCAAATCGAAAAAGGTCTTCGAAAAATTAAACCTTTGTGCTGAGCAGATTGGCGCTGTCAAGGCGGGTTCCGTTTTGCGACGGTCCAACCCACGAAAACAATAAATTCCTTAACGCTGGAAAGACTAATCAGTTCTCACAACCACAATGTTCCCAACTAAGCTTTTCACTACTTCGTGGGAAAACCCCAATACCACATTCCCCCACCCCCAAACACCGGGGAAAAAAATTACAAAATTTTCGTCTCAAAGCATCAGCAACAGCTGCAACTTTGCAACATTACTCATCCATCGGGTTGATTTCTCCGATGGTCACTCAACTAATAGTTATTATCTCAGAATGTCACCTTTCTTCTTGATTCTAATTTCCATTAACAAAGAAAGCGGCTTTCTGAGATAATAACTACTCCCTCCGGATCAAAAAAAGAGTCCACTTAACTTGACCAACAAAATACAAACTCCTAGTTAATTTGACCAAACTACCCCTAATTAAATAGGCATTGGGATTTGATCATATAACACTTAATAGGGGTAAATATAGAAAAACAAGGTTAATTCTTTCTTGATTTAATAAGTGGACGCTTTTCTTGACCCAAGAAAAAAAGGCCAGGTGGATACTTTTTTTTGATCCGGAGGGAGTATTAGTTAAGTGACCATCTGAGACATCAACTCCAAAATTGAGCTGCAACCCACATAATATCACAAAACAAAATGCCCAATTAGGAACAAAAAAATCATCAAATCCATAACACATCTCTAATTTCACCAGATCAAACACATAGTTAATTCCTCAGACCCACAAAACAATAATCAACCAAATCAAATAAAATTTCCAAAAAGGATCAATTTTTTATACCTTCCTGTTGAACTGATAGGCCTTGGCCAGGTGGGGTTCTATTTAGCAACGGTTAACTGAAAAGCTACGTTACTCGGACTCTTCGAAAATGGACACGGGTGCGTGTCGGATCCTCCTCCAAAAGTAGTGCATTTTTGAAGGATCCGACATGGGTGCCGCATCATTTTTGGAGAGTCCGAGCAACATAGCTGAAAAGACTAATCAGTTCTCACAATCACAATTTTCCCAACTAAGCTATTCACAACTTCTTCCTTCTACTTCGTGGAAAGCCCCAATCAGGGGCGGAGCTAGCCCTTCGGGCGTGGGTTCGGCCGAACCCAGTAGCTTTTGTCCAAACCATATATTTGTATAAATTTTTTGTCAAATATGTATAAATTATTAATGAAGAACCTAGTAACTTTAAAGAATTAGAACCCCGATCCCACAAACTTCGAATCCTGGCTCCGCCTCCTCTGGCCCCAATACCCACACACACAAAACAAAAACAAAAAATATCAAAGAAAAGAAAATTACACAGTTCAACAAAAATGGAACAAAACCCACATATTTTTGTTGGAAAAATATGTGTGAAATTGCAACTTTCACAGCAACCTACACCCTGAAAAAACAAACCTACAAAACTATTTTCAAGAAAGGATCAATCTTTCATGAATAAAAAATCATCAAATCCATAACACATGTCTAAATTTCACCAAATCAAACACATAGGATAACACAAACCAACAAAACAATTAATTCATGTTGTTTATACCTTCATGTTGAACAGATTGACGTTGTCCAGGTGGATTTCTTTTAGCAACAGTTCGACCGACAAAAACAATGAATTCCTTAACACTTGATCTTTGAAAATACCCAAAATGACTAACATCACATGCATTTGCTAAGATCACTGGATCTGAACCTTCTCCATTACATTTCAATACCATTAAAGCTGTGATCTTCATCTTTAATCTTTATCTAAATAAATAAATAAACCCCTCAGATTTCTTGAACCCAAAATAATTTGAACCCAAAATTATATTTTTTGCTATGAACTTTCAAAGAATGGAAAAGGATTTGATACTTTTTTGAGAATTTGATGTGTTTCACTATTTGAATAATATTGTTTAGTGGAGAAGGAATAAGAATATAAGAAAAAGGCAAAAAAAGGGTAATTTAGTCAAAGGGTTCTTATCCAGTGAAAAATTACTGAATTGGTATTATAAAATTACTTCTTTTTTTTCATTTTTAATTGTCCTTGTTTTAGGGTGTATTTTAATTTTTGTCATTCAATCCAATTTTCTATCTTGCGAAATTTTCTTTTTTTTTTTTTTACAGAGCTAGGTTCAAATTCAGAACTTTAGGATATTAGTTGAGGGACAAAAATTAAAAATCACTAATTTGAGGGGCAAAAATTAAAGACTAGTGCCTTTGAAGGGAAATCCACACAAAAAAAATGAACTGAATGTATGTGTGAGTTATATTAAAAATTAAGGTTTAATGCATATGCGGCCCCTTAAACTAGCTCTTTTTTTTTATTTTAAACCAAGTGTTGTTCCTATTAAACTTCTGAACTCGTCCTCGATTGTGTCTATCTAACACAATCTGATTTATATAGTATTCCATCTTCAATGTAGCAACATGCTAATATATATTCTAATTTAATTATGTCATCTTTTAGCTACAATTAGCAGCAATTGAGAGGGAAAAAAAGATTAGTTCTTAATTAAGCTGGTAGTGGAAGAGCAGAACCAGCGGAAACCAACACATCCATGACCTAAAGAATAGCTTGCCGTATGTCTAAAATATTACTCCACCTTTATTTCCCCAATTTAATTTTTGTTTCTAATAAAAAATAGATTTAGGGATTTTATAGACACACTTAAGGACGAGTTCAGGGATTTAATAGACATAATACTTAATTGAGGTGTCAAAATGAAAAAAAAAAAAAAAAAAAAAAAACAAATTTAGGAGGCGGCATATGCATTAATCCTAAAAATAAAGACCCAACAAAAGCGACTTCTACTCAACTAGACAAATTTTCAATGATAATATTGGATAAAAATTTGTTTATTTACTATCTAAAATTGAGTAATGTTGCTTACGTTATACTTTAGATTTCAAACCCAAAATAAATGTTAGAGAATCTTTGCTGTAAACTTTTTTTTTTCTCCTTCTATGACCGCCTTCAAAGAATGAAATTGATCCTTTTTTTGAGATTACCCGATATATATAATTTTGTTTCGTTATTATTTTATTGCTACTGTTGATTATTTTAGTGTAGAAGGAATAAGAATTAGAAAAAAGGAAAAGGAAAAGGGGAAATTTAGTAGAATGGTTCTAATGTTGTGGGAATTACCGAATTGGTAATACAAAATTGCAAGTGGGGTTAGAATATTGGATATGAAGAGGGAGAGGGGTTAATTGCTCGTTTACTATTTAAAGTTGATCAAATTTGCTTACGTTATACTCCCTCCGTCCCAATCTATGTGATTGAGTTTGATTAGGCACGAAATATGGAAAAAAAAATGAAAACTTTTAAAACTTGTGGTATAAAATAAACTATAGATTTAATGAAGACTTTTGAAACTTATGGTATAAAATAAGCTATAGATATTTGTGTAGTCGTAAATCATTTCATTAGGGGTAAAAGGAAAAATTTTAAGTTAAAGTATTTCTAAATATATAGATGTATCATTTTTTTAGAGACAGAGAGAGTACCTTTTATTTTATTCTGCGGATAGGAAAAAAAATCTTTTAAAAGTCCAACCTAAGAGTAAACTTAAATTTATAATAAAAAATGAATGGGTAATTTTTTTCCTCGAAAATTTCAGGTTGCAAGTCAAGTACACGGTACACTAAAAATAACAACAACAACATACCCTTTTGAATTCCACAGTGTGTGTGAGATCTGGGGAGGGTAAAGTGTACGCAGACCTTAT
Organism: Lycium barbarum; assembly: GCF_019175385.1. Taxonomy (NCBI): domain Eukaryota; kingdom Viridiplantae; phylum Streptophyta; class Magnoliopsida; order Solanales; family Solanaceae; genus Lycium; species Lycium barbarum. The sequence goes on from NC_083343.1 coordinate 6,191,970, forward strand.
CCCCACCTTGAAAGGTAGTGAGGCTGTTTCCAAAAGACACTCGGCTCAAAAGAAACGATACGCTAAAAACAAGGGTGTGAATTGATCCAAAATATAAATAAGAGTGAAATTCAACAATTTCAGATGATACAAAAGTAAATTTAAAAATAATGATGGATACAAACTGACACCTCTCGACTAGAATTATTAAGATAAATTTTGGATATTAACTCGTAATGAAATGAAAATTGAATTGGGTGTTCTCTGTCTCGTTAGAATTAATATAGGATACTTTGTTCATTTGAATTAAATCTTAATAAAGTATTAACGTCTTAACATGGTTATTATCTAGAAAATAATATCTCTTTAGGCTTTGAGCTTATTGAGGTTAAATCTTGACAGTATTAGCTTACAAATGTGCTTAAGATAGGGATAATCTATTTCAATTTTTTTTTAAAAAAATTTCAATCAAATCATGTTCGAATACTGATTAAAATAATTGAATGAACTTTATTGTAGACAAATGTAATCCCCTGTGCTAATGCATAATAGAGACAGCATTTAAATAGTGGTTTCAGAAAAGGCTTATTGTGCAAATCCCAATCTCCACTTTCCAAGCCCATTCTTAGCAGGCTTGGGCTGGCCACTGGCCCAACTGGATATTTACCAATATTTGGGCCAAATCAACCCGAAACTTGCTCAGATGCCCTCCTAATTTGAAGTTTTTGCACGGATTGTCCTTCAAACGCACTGGTCTTTAATTTTTTCCGTTCATATCTATGGTCTTTATTTTTTTCATATGCTCATTTAATAAAAATATCCAGACTTGTTTCGCTCGGCATAAGTTCTATAACATTTATCTTCCGAAATCTAACTTTCGTTTCGCTGTCATAAGTTTATAGGTAAGTTCGCTCGGCATAAATCTTGTTTTTATGGAGTTTGAAAGTTTTACCGTCGCCAGTATAACTTATGTGATATAATCTAAATTATGCAGAACGAAATCTAAATTTATGCCACGAGGGAAGTGCTGAAGGAAAAAAAATTAAAGACCACCTCGAGATAGGGACGTTTGTGCGAACGACCCTCCTAATTTCTCAACTTAAAATAAAAAATTAAACGTCTTATAAGGACCAGGGAGGAACTTGGGCTAAAAAATTGCTATGTTACTGATAAGTCTTTATTAAAAGGGGAGGTCACATAAATACAAGTTTTTGAAAAGTAATTTAAAATCATCACAGTTACTTTCAAAAAATTACACAAATTGTTATAAAATAATAAAACAAGCAAGAAGAACAATATAGTGGGAAAGAGGAGATATCTTTATTTCTCTTGTTAGGGATTGATTTACAATGAAGAAAAACCTCTATATTTATAGGGGAAAAGTGACTTTATCCCAAAGTTACTAATCCTAATATTTCTCCTAAAGATAGACATCCACAATAATAAATAATATTTATAACACTCCCCCTTGGATGTCTATTTGATAGATAATGTGCCTCGTTAAAACCTTACTAGAAAAAACTCAGTGGAAAAAATTCTAGTGAAGGAAAAAGAGTACACATTTCTAATAATACGTCATTTGGTTGCCTCATTAAAAACCTTACAAGGAAAAACCCAGTGGGACAAAAACCTTGAAAGGGAAAAAGAGTACAACGCGTATTAACTCCCCCCGATGAGAACCTCAATCAAAAAACTTAAATCTTCACATCTCAATCTTATGCACCATCTTCTCGAAAGTTGCAGTTGGTAGAGACTTGATGAATAGATCAGTCATATTATCGCTCGAACAAATCTCTTGCACTTAGATATCACCATTATTCTAGAGCTCATGTGTGAAGAACAACTTTGGTGAAACATGCCTTGTGCTTTTATAAATCCTCTCTTTAGTTGGGCTATGTATGCTGTTGCATCTTCAGTCTTTGGATAAACTTGCATTGATATATAATATTATTGAAATCACTCCAAGTGCATTCCTGACTTGCTTTATAAATAGATGTTATCTTTATATGATTTGACTGTCATGTAGAACAACATCATATGACTATAATCCCTCATAGTCATAGCAAAATATATAAATGCATCAATTGCATAAAGATATGGCACTTCAAGACCAAAAAATTCTGCAAGTTTCTCATTTCAATAGATAATATACTGTTTTTGAGAACTCTTCAAGAGTTTCAATAATATTCAAGTAATCAACTTGCACCAACAATATGACAGATTTTGATTTTAACAAAGACGTAAGGATAAATAGAGTTATTTGTGCCCTTAGTCAGAAAATATTCATTAAGGTGATAAAATCGCGTTCACTTTGCTTAACATTCATATAAGAATTATGAACAGATTTATACAACTTGTATATGCTTCTGGCATTTAAAATTCTTCAAGAATTTTCATATAATTTTGTCAAGTAATTCATATAGGTTGTGACAATATCTATTTATATTTAAATATGTGACATCTTCTGGTGTCTGGACAGCAGGTCTAATAAACTTTACGCTTATCAAGATGCGTCATTTCACTTGATAATAATTTCTACATTATCATGCTTAATAGCCGTAGAATTTAGATCCTCACAATATTTTACAATATTGCGCTATATTGTACCAAAGATATCATCGACGATATATCATTTGTATCGGTTCGCAATGTGACATAACTTATTGAGATCTCATCACTTCCATTATTTTTAGCTACCTAAACCTCTCATGAGGTTTCATGAAATGTTATGTCGTAGGCTATTCAAGAGCACATTTCCTCCTTATAATGATCATTAATCATTTGCTCCTCTTTCTTTTCAATGATTATTGTGTTTGGAATCGATTAGTCTACCACGCTTCATGCATGCTGTAGACTCTGTCTGTTACACCTCGGAAAATTTTCCGTTGATGCACAGTGAAAGGGCATGATGCATACGATGTTTTGATAAGTAAGAAATAATATTTAATGATTCTAAATGAGGTTTCAAAGACATTTAAGGTAGGAGACGAAAGTTGTTAAGGAAAGCAAGGTATATGTTGTGTGTCGGGCAAGAATTACGAGTATCGAATTAATGATGTCTTAATGACAATTTGGAGAAGAGTTATAATATCCCTTATATTGGTAATGAAGTGGTAAGTAAGTTTCAAGAAGGATCCATAAGCCAAATATGGGCATAAGCCATCCCAAAAGGGCGATTTAAGAAAACATTTTCGGATGATCTGACTTGGAGGGGACAAAACGCCATTATAAGTTTGGAATTTGGAAAAATCTCTAGATATGAAAGTTGTAGATAATTGAAAGATCTTTCCAACCATAGGTCGTGGGCCTTCACAGTATATCGGGATCAAAAGTTATGGTCATTCTACGACAGACAGTTCGGGGCGAAATATCACATTCTGGCGCACTTTGCGGCGCAACATACGGCTCGCAAGTACGACATGCGGCTACGCAGTTCCACCGCAAAGTGTGCCAGTGAGAGTTTGTCGGCTGGCAAGATTTGCGACCCAACATGTGGCTCGCAGAGCATGCTTTGCGTTTCGCAAAGCGCGCCGCATGTTGTGTCAGTCCAGAATCTTCTGGACCATTATATATAGACCCAATTTCGTTTCTAACTCATTATTTCACCATTTTTGGTCCTAAAAACCTCTAGAACCCTCTCTAACATTTCATCCACAAGAAAAATCAAAGGAAACCAAGATTAACAACATCAAATTCATGAACCCAAGTGTGTGAAACTCAAGTAGGATTCATCTTCTTCAAGAAAATCCTAAGGAAGGTGAAGAAGGGTTTTGGTGATAAAGGGAGGATCCAACTCTAAGCTTGTTCCACCACCATCTAAGGTAGAGACGTGAGCATTGAAGGAGAACGAGCAAGCAATAGAATAGCTAAACGACAAAGGTATGCAAGGCTAGTCCCTTCTTTCTAAGGCATGAATCCTATGATGTGATATTCCTTCCTTCTTCATGATTTTCCTATGAATCCAAAACTATGAGTCTACGATTATAAAGAGCATCACAAGATCAAAAAAAGAGACACGTTACGAGCATGACGATGTTGATGATGAATCCAAGTCTAGAAGTCATAAAGTTCATGATATGATATTCCTACGAAGTTAATGATCCTTATATGATTCCTATGATAGTATTTTCCTTACCTCTCCATGACTTTCCTACTTTCCGGAAAACTAAGAGCCTATGTTCATGAATAGTCATATGGGATAAGATAAGAGGCATGTTACGAATGCGATAACGATGATGATGAGTCTAAGTCTAAAGATACTAAGGCCTATAATATCATGGTTCTACAAGGTTAATGATCCACATTGCGATCCGTTGATATTGTTCATTGACTATGCTCACCTTATATGCTAATTCCTTCAAGGTGAGGCATAATGCTTATGAATTCTCCATAATGGACTCGGGGGTTCTCGACCTTATGTCACCCCGACATTGTTATAGATTGACCATAAGCCTTAATGCACGTCCTATGACCAATGTTCCGCAAAGATTACGAGTCTATGTTCATAAAAGATTTCATATGAGATAAATGTGAGAGATATGCTATAGAAACGATAATGGTAATGATGAGCTTAAGACGAAAAGATTATAAAGACTATCATACGATACTTATACGAAATTCGTGCTACGAATATGATGTGATTTTCATAGATTGTCTTTGAATTTAAATATGTGCATTAATGAGAGGTTACGATACGCTTATGAGATGTATGTGATGACAATTATGATAATGAGATATACCGATCCATGTTATGATGTATGTAATATGGTCGAGCCACTACGTGGCCGAATACGGATACTGTCGAGCCACTACGTGGCCGAATACGGATATTGTCGAGCCCTACGTGGCCGAATACGGATAATATTTTATGTGTATGAGCAGATACGGTATTACGATGATGAATTATGTGACATGATGATGTATACGCTATGATGATTCATGTACGACGATTATGTGTATGTGATATATATATATATATATATCGCGCATGTTTTGCCTTCACCTTATGACTTATGATTTCTCTATCATGTTTATTTCTTTCATGCCTTACATACTCAGTACAATATTCGTACTGACGTCCATTTTCTTTGGACACTGTGTTCATGCCCACAGGTAGACCGGGAGACGGCGCAGACCTTTAGGAGCTATCAGCAGATTTGCAGAAGCACTCCATTATTCCGGAGGTGCTAATCGGGTTTATACTTTTGTATATATGTATATATGTATATGTATTTTGGGCACGACGGGGTCTTGTCCCGGCCATATGTATAGTACTCTAGTAGAGGCTCGTAGATACGTACGTGTGGGTAATATGGTCTCACGATATTACTATGGTGTATATGTTATTATTTTGATAGCTGAAGGGCGTATGTATCTAAAATCAATTATGTTTTTAAATGAAAAACGATTGTCTAATGATTATGATTTGAATATAATTTGATAAAAGAGCGTAAATGAGTATGACGAGTAATAGAACGAGCGGTGCTCGGTGGTTAGCCCCGGGTACCCATCGCGGCCCCTAGTCGGGTCGTGACACTGTCCTTCAGGGACATGAATTTAATAGGAGCATGTTGCAGCTGAAATTAGAAATTAATTTTGGGTCAGCAAATGCTTCTAGCATTTTAGTTGAATTATCTTTTGAATGAGGATCATACTAATGATAATTTATAACATATTCCTCAGCTGCTTATTCTCTCCCCCTTGTGTTAGAAAAACTAACATATATCCCATCTTCTTTGGGGAAATCCATCTTTGTGCATCATGGTAGATTAATTAATCATATACCACATATAAAAAATTGTTAGATGGAAATATCTGGTTCCTAACCCTGAACCAATTGTGAGGGGAGAATTTATCATAATTTATTGGTGTAAAGCATACAAGTGATGTTTTATACAATATATCATATCTCAGACTAGCACATGAAGCTTTGTTCTCATAAACAATGGTTTAGCTATTTAGTAGAGACATTTTATGCCAAACCAACTTGGATATAAACCAGCGTTATCAAGATGGATTGTCTTGATTACATAATCTGAAAATTGTGCCCTTAACTCAATTATTTTGAGCAAGTAATTTTGTAAATGTCAAACTGCAGGTTGACAATAAACGCACACGTGACTATCTCATTGATGCATCTATTTAAGATATCACTTAACCAGTGAACGGGCCCATATTCACCTTTTATATTTTTCCAGAATTTAGGGAATTCAATCCCAACATTAGCCAGTATAATCAACTTATCATGAGAACAAGCAACACAAATAAATTCTTGAAGAATCTTCTAGTTCTTCAATCTATGTCGAATATTCAATCTGCACATCATATTTGAATCGGGATCACCAAATTGCTCATGCCAACTGATAAAATTATCTATACTAGTAAACTTCAGGCTTACCATGCCATGTGATATTTGTTTTAGTAAACTTCTGATTTGCTATGACATGAATTCTTTTTCGCATCAATAAACTTCTGGTTACCGTGACATGTGATTTCATCATGCTTATATTGTAGTACAATTTGGAGAATAAGGCGTGTAACCTTTCACATAGATATTTCATGCCCACTATGATTTTGAAGATATTTAATCCTAACATCATTTATAGCTTCAATATGACAACTATATACTTTAGTAAACTTCGGGTTTACTACAACTTGTGTTTCGATCATAACGACTTCGTGTATTATAATCTAGAAGGAATGCCATAATAGTATATAAGCTCTTCAGGAGCCTTTAATTTATTCTCCATAATCACACATTGTTTGGACAGTACTAGTGCCATGATCTTCTAGATAAATAGTTAGCTCTTCTAGAGCCCTTAATTGATTTTGTACTATCAAATATTACCTTCAAATCGTTGGTGTCATGACAAAAAAAACGTTGCAACCAAATGAATATTATAATGGCATTCTTAAATTCATACATGACAAAACGTAAACATTAAGTTATACAGTCTTTGGTACTTCTATCATCAACTTCTATGGTAAATATCTCCTTCAGGGAGAATACCCACTAACATCCGAATATTTTATATCAAAGGGACAACCACATAGCTATTTCTTTCTTCAGGAAAGTTTTTGTATGAATTGTTATTTCCTTCTGGAAAAACAGTAAGTAAACATAATATCTTAATGTGGTTATAGGAGAAAGTATTCTACAAAATTTGTATCATTTTGCCTTAGATTGATACATAATAAAAATATCCAAGATGATTTGACGTATGACATGTACGAGTAGCAATGACCTTCATACCACAAAATAACATTTATATTCTTCGTTGTTTTATCTCTTCAGGAGGTGTGTCGTGGTATTTCTTCATTCATTTCGGGGAATGAAACTTGATCATGTAGATGAGCTTTATACATAACTTTCAATAGCTCATTATTTCTCTCAACCACAAGAAACATATTGAAATACCACCACTTCTGATGATTATGAGCATAAATTTAACACCACGTCTATAAGAAAATTCATAATTAACAATTATGGATAAGCAAATCACAATAAACTTCAAGCAGATTAAAAGTAGCACAAGCATATTTTGATCTCAATTAATAAATTGGTCCTCTCTTGCAACTGCCTCTAAGAATAATTATCTAGGATTACTGATCAAAAGAGTTACTATTTGAATTGGTTTCTATCTTCACTTTTTGGCATCTACGTTCTTGCCTTTTGGATCTGCCTAAGTTATTCAACTCAATTACAAGTTTCTATATCTAGATGAGACCTTCACACCCGTGCAACTTATTGGAGCACTCGTCACAGAGGCTGCACTATGAATGGTTATCAACAAAGTTAACTTCCTCGATACGGTTCAAAGTCTTACTACAGTCAAGAGTAAATTTCAAAATCTTATTACTTTAGGAGTAAATTTCAGACTTACTAAATTTCAGACTTACTACTTCAAGAGTAAATTTCAGAGTCTTTCTACTCTGAGAGTATATCTTTCTACTTTGAGAGTATATTTACTATTTCAAGAGTAGAGTTTAAAGTTTTATTACTTCAGAAATAAAGTTCAAAATTTGCTACTTCGGGAACAGATTTCAGAGTTTGCTACTTCGGGAGCAGATTCCTGAGTTTCTTACTTCAGCAATATAACATAGAATATTTTTTCTCAATTATTTTATCTCTTCTGGGGATGAGTCATTATAACTCCACAATCAAATGCACATCTGTATTTATAAGCTTTATTACATGCTCTCATATTCACTTCAGGAAATGATCTGTATTTATAATATTTATCAAAAATTCTCATTCTTCGAGAATGTAATATAATCATTTGAACTTGCCTTAACCATATCATATTTATGATAGCTTAGTATCTCTTTAAAGATGTTGCTACTTCTGGAGCAAATCGAGGCATACATATATAATATAGAGAATTTCTCTTTAACATGTCTTTCACAATAATCATAATAAACCTGTGAAAATATTATCACTTCTAGTAATTAATGGAGACATGAGATATATAATAACTTCGGGTGGTTGTACACCTAAATCCTTGTAATAAGGAGCCTTCCGAGATAAATTAAAAATCAAAGATAGAGAATGATTTAATATATTGCTAAAATGGTAAACCAGAAGCTGTGATAATAATCTTACTTGCTACATCAGTACTTGAAGAATAATGCGTGGCAATAAAATTTTAAATATATCACACAATAATCATATAGCCATAAAGTTACTGTCATAAATATGCTTATGGTTGATTTATCATACTTACCTTCATAATAGTCCAATGTCCATTGCAAACATATATTTACATAGTAATGACATAGTAATATGTAATTGGCGTTGTTAGAATGCATCAAAATACATGACCACGTAGATCCAAATACTGCAGCATATAGCATATAAAATTTAACATGACAAGGAATATATTTACTCCACGAGAGAATTAACATAAATAATTAATGTTGAACCTTTACTTAAAAACGACAATTAGGAGATAAAAATATACTACTAATTATCACACTGAATAAGATATGTCATTAGAATCAGCTACTTTATCAACAAATTCTCTGGCAGACATGCGCTGAAAAAATATATATAACCCATTATCAAATTAAAATGGTTTCTGGGAAGCGTACCAGGCATAAGGATGGCAAACCGAATTGTTGGTTGGTATGCTCAACCAATACATCACGGTGGAGATTGAAAATTAATTGAGAATCGTGCTGATAACGTGTTATAAAATAATAAAACAAGCAAGAAGAACAATATAGTGGAAAAGAGAAGAGATATCTTTTATTTCTCTTGTTAGAGATTGATTTACAATGAAGAAGAACCTCTATATTTATAGGGAAAAAGTGACTTGATCCCAAAATTACTAACCCTAATATTTCTCCTAAAGATAGACATTACAATAACAAATAATATTTATAACACAAATACAATTTACTTCAATTTACTACCATTAATGTATAAACTTTTTACTTTCTCTTCTTTTCAAATATGGAGAGGACATGAGAGAGAATTAATGTAGCTTTCCAAATAAAACAAAATTAGATGAATCTTACTTTTTAATACACCTTTAAATCCAACATCTATCATTTTGAAAAGATTCCTTTTCAATTCCTTCTTCTTTTTTTCCTTTTACTTTTCACTAGATGCAATTATTATTTATGACTAAAAGAAATTATTTAAACATATTAATATTAATAAAAGTACATGAATATACAGTAATTATTATCCACGCTTCAGCATAAATTGGTAGCTTATTAAAAATTGCGAAAGACCAAAATTAAATTGGTAGCTTACGATGTAGAACACAAAAAATGACCTGATAAAATATTCCTGAACCAAAAAATGCGAGCGTATATTTATGTCCATTTGAAGTTTCAATCTTTTTCATTTAATTTTCAATAACCTTGCTAATTTTGAAAGATCGTTATTTTATCTGACAATTTGATGGTAGCACCAATTATTCAAGGAGAGAGGTAGGACATTATGAGGTGGTTAAAGTTACCTAGGTTTGATGCCTTGTAAAGAGTTACGAAAGTGTCAAAGATAGGTGCAAGCTAAGAATTAGGAAATTCACAGGAATGCCCTTATTTTGGGGTGTTCTTTAATTTTTTCACTCAAATTGGTGGTCTTTAATTTTTGCCTTCGCCTAATACCATGAGATTTGGGTTCGAATCCTGGCTCAGTAAAAAAAAAAATTGCAAGACAACGTTTTGTAGCAAAGTTAGGTCTATTCTGGCCAAAGTTAGGCCTGTAGGCAGAATTTTGCCTCCTTCAGGCAGAGTTTCAAACTCTACATAAGGCAAAATTCGATCTTGCGTTTTTTTTTTTTACTGAGCTGAGTTTAAACCCAGAACTTCGAGATATTAGGCAAAAGGCAAAAATTAAAGACCACTCCAACAGAAGGACAACCCGCGCAAAAGAAATGCTAAGAATTCACTTGTGACACATAATCTCTTTAGTGAAGGGCTGGTGCCTTATAAAGATTAAAGAGTTACGAAAATGTTTCAAGCTAAGATTTCACTTATGAGTGTAATAAAATAATGGAAAAAAGACACTGTGTATCCACTCAGCCAAACTAATCCCACATTTAACTATTGTTTGGGCTTAATTCCATTAGGTGTCCGGTCGGCCCAAAATAATGCCAAGGCTGGCCGGCCCAACAAACCAGGCGTTAAAAAAAAAAGAAAAAAAAGACTTTTTGTGGCGACTCATCGCCACTAAAGGGCTGCTACAGCATATATACATATGTTGGAATTATATATACACTTTATATACAAGAATTATATAGTTTATATACATATGCTGGAATTAATCATATATTTATTATACATAAATTATACGTTAATTATACATTTACTATACACATATTATACAATAATGATATGATATTTATTTTTAACATATACAATAGTGATACATATTATATACCACAATGATACAGTTTCTATAATATATTTTTTATACGTATGATACACTTTTTATACAAGACTGATACCGTTTATATACACATGTTGGAATTATATATACACTTTCTATACAAGAATGATACAATTTATATACATATGATACATTTTATATACATACAGGGATACATATTATATACACATATGATACAGTTTCTATACATATGATATATTTTATATACATATACAGCAGGGATACATATTATATACACATATGATACAGTTTCCATACATCAAAGATTTTTCAGTCCTGCAATGGCGTCTTCATATGAATCCTCTGCCATTTTCGTAACCTGCAACTCCCAAAAAACGACAATCATATGTGTACTTTCGTACGTGCTCCCTTATGAATTGTTGATTTTTTATCTTTTGCACTTGTTCGTATATTTTACTCATTCTTCCTTTTGTTTATTTTGTACTATTTTATTCGCTTCTTCAATCTGCTTATTTAAAATTTGGAGCTACATGGCTCTAGATATTACGTTTGGTTTGTCATTTGTCAGTTTTGATCTTTGATGAGGTAAACATTTTCCTGTAAAAGTAATCTGTATCAAATAAAATTGAAAGGCATCCTCTCAAGGCATCAAATAAAATTGGAGAAGAAGGTGGAAGAGGAAAGAGGAGGAGAAGATGGAGAAGAAGGTGGAAGAGGAAGAAGAAAAATAGAGAAGGCAGAAGAAGAAAAATGGAGAAGGCAGAAAAAGAAAGGAAAGTGACTAACGACTGGAATTATTTTGGTGACTATAATTTGGATTTGTACAAAGTTAGGCCATTGGGTGGGATAAGTTTGGGCCGACCGGCCATTTGTGTCCTTTCCCCTAAAATAATCTCTCTAATGGTAAGTCAACTGGTCAAATTATAAAATGAAAGTCGACTATTGTAGTCAGAGAGTTTCCTTTACGTCTTAGATTTAAAAGTTCTTTTTTGTTTTTTGAAAAGCTAACATTTTTTAAAAATTTGCTTTAGATTTAAAAAAAGAATTAATTCTATAAGCCCTATCTTGAAAATAAAGAGGATATATTTGATTCATGTATTGAATTACCCTATAACTACGTAATAACAACTCGATAAGTTATGTTATTTTGGGTTTTGATTCGAGAAACCAGATATGTTTTTAGAGGAACCAGATGAGATCAGGTTCTAGACGTTGCAGGTCAACTCTACAACTGTAAAGCTGTTGATACTGTACTAACTGGCAGCAGCACAACTGCAATTCGCTAGTGACCAAAACAAAATGAAATGTCACTTTCATATCAACCCACTTGCTCCACTTATATAAACTAGGAATGGGCGTTCGGTTATTCGGTTCAGTTTTATCAAACTTCGGTTCGGCTATTTCGGTTTCTGTTTTTTGAAGGTGGACACCGAACACCGAACCAAACTAGTTTGGTTCGGTTCTTTCGGTTTCGATTTTTTGAAGTTCGGTTCGGTTTCGGTGTTTTCAATTCGTTTTTTTATATGATATTAGAAGCGATTTCATTTACACTAATTCATATTCTCAAAAGCAATAAAACATAAAACTGATAAATTGAAATCAAAATCAAACAAACAGGGTACACAAGAGCACAAAACCATAACCGTGATATAGGATTACTAGGTGTTAAATACATACAGTAAGAATAACTAAGAAAACACATAAAATGACATATATTAATTCTAAAGACACATCCTAGTCACCTTCCTTTGTTAAGGATATTTGATTTTCTCAACTGAAGTGGAAAATTAGGAATACAAAAGCAAAAGAGGGCTCGTTACAATTGGGTATTTTTTTGGGTTTAAACTTAATGGGCCTGGACTATTTTAATTTTTTTGGGTAATGTATTAAATTTCGGTGTGCGTTCAGTTCTTCGGTTCGGTTTTATCAAACTTCGGTTCGGCTATTTCGGTTTTTTTAAGGTGGACACCGAACACCGAACCTAACTAGTTCGGTTCGGTTCTTTCGGTTTCGATTTTTTGAAGTTCTGTTCGGTTCAATTCGGTCCGATTTTTCGATTTTCGGTATTTATGCCTATCCCTAATTATAAACAACATGTTTCAAGTGAAAACTTAACACTTGCAAACCTGAAAATATCTCATATCTCAAGTGCAAGCCGCTGCCTCTCAAAGTGCTCTCAAGAAAAAGGCTGCAACAAACAGAAGGACCAGTTCCCAAGCACTGAAAATGTCTTAAGTCCTTAGGTGTGTTGAGTCTTTGTCTTTTGTTCTTTATCTTGTATTCCTACACTGCTTTCAAGAAGTGTCATAGTAGGACAGATTCTCAACTATTCTGAGTTGTTCACTTGGCTAGAGTTAGTCAAGGTGTGTCTTTGCAATAGCGTTATTGTAAGGGTCTTGTAATAGAGTTATTGTAAGGGAGAAAGATTAAGAGTTTAATTCCTTGGTTGCAATAGTTTGTACTATGAAGTTTGCTCGGTTATGGTAAAGTTTGAGCAAAATCCTACTGCAATGGGTCGTGGTTTTACTCCCTTGAGCCAGGAGGTTTCCATGTAAATATCTTGTGTTATTTACTCTGTGTCTGACTTAAGGGAACAAATAGAGAACTTGTTTCTCTATATTGTTTGGTGGACTCATATATTCTATCACAACTTACTCCCAATAATAAATTTTGAAAGAAGGTATCTTTAGAACGAGTCTTAAAGAAATTTTTGTTAGGAACTAGTCTAGAACAAGCAACACATTTCAACAAGTCTTTGGGAAAGTCTTTTTTTTTTTTGGCCAATGTAAAAGAATTAAGAGTAGTGAAATTAGAAAAAGATCGAATGTAGAAAAAGATCACATTCGAGGACTTAAATTAAGTGTACCTATATTGCTACTTTTGCTTTGCTATCATTATGATTGTTATACCGACACATCCCATATGTTTAACCAAACTTGAGTAGGACGTATCGCTAGGACAGTTTAATGACCAGTCACAATCGAGTTACTCAAAAAATTAAAATTTAGTGGCAAGATATGTTAATTTGCGTTTACGGGATCTGAATGATTCAGAAGACAACTCACATGATTGAATGCATTTATTCTTTTTTAAGATTTTAATTAATGGATTTAAGTAAATATGAATCATTCGGATTGACTATTATTACTTAAGAGGCTATTTAAATATTTTTATAAGGATATATGTTGATCACAATCATCCCAAGCCAACACTCAATGTTGGTAATAATACAATAGAAAATACAATTACAATTGAAAAATCAAATGAAGAAATAAAGGTATCTTCTGAAGGCGTGAATATCTCGCTCTTTAAGGAGATTCAAGTCCACTGCAGCAAATCTTTACCGGTCCAGCAATAATCTTCCTGACTTGTTCCCTCTAGGATACAACAGCCCGATCACGTCGTACAACGCAACAAACTCTGGATAAGATGTTGAGTCCAAAGCTCCACAAAAAAGAACACCTTCCTTCCACTAATACACTCTCTTTTATTTCCTCACTTTTTCAAAACTCTCAATGTATATTTTTCTCTACACACATAAAGTAAGGATGTCAAACTATTTATAGTTGAAGAATTCATCCTTGTAAATTGAATTGGATGAAAATAGTGAATTAGTGGGATAATAAAGTAGTGTGAATATGGAGAGTAAAGGCTAGAAGGTTACAAATGAAATAAAGTGACCATTATGAGCCATTAACGAGTAGGAGTAATGAATAATGGTTATGAAAATTTCAAAGGAACTTATGTCCACATTCATCCATTTACTCAAATGAGTAATTAGGGAAATAATGCTCCTAACGTGAATTGTAAATGCAGCATAGTGACAAGGAAGCAATGACACACCTTAATATAATTATAATAATATTAAAATGGTCAAAATGTCCTTCAATCCCCCACTCATTTTAATATTAATATAAGAGAGTTTATCAGCTGAAGGTAGACTATTATGCATAATGAAGGTGTGCTCTGTATTGAACCTCCACTTAGTAAAACAATAATCTTTACTCCAGAGTCGTAGTGATCTTAGACTTGAACTATGACTGCTTGAGGAAAATAAAGAATTACTGCTTACACATAATAATTAAGGTGTTGACATGAGCTTTCACAGCCAGCACATTACGGCCTTGTGCTATCCCGGTTTCATGACTGCTTTTGAGATCGAGCCCAATTCTCATAGGACCGGCCTATTTCCACACTCACATAGGTGAAATCTGTCAAGGGTGCTTCTGTAGCTTAATACCCCACTCATACGAGCTACAAAATTTCATTAAGAGCTTATAAACTCAACCTCCACAAATTGTTACAGAATAATGCACTCACACTATAAGGAGGAAATAAATAAATAGTGCATTTTTCTCAACAAGTCATCATACGATTCGTTTTTCCCATTGAACCTGGTTATAGGATCCCTAGTCCTCAGGTTGGGTTTCCTCATATATGACTTATGAATTTATAGGCTTCAATCCCATCCCCCTCGATGTACTCAAGACCCTTTCTCTTGCCAAGGCCGTTAGTTAGTGGATCTGCAAGATTATCACAAGATTTGACATAATCAACATTAATGGTACCACTTGTCAAATATGATCTCACAGTACTGTGTTTTCTCCTTATAGGTCTGGATTTACCGTTGTAATAACGGTTTTGAACTCTACCAATGGCAGCGGTGCTATCACAATGAATTAAAATATGAGGAATTGATTTTTCAAAATAAGGTATTTGAAATAATAAATCTCTAACCAATTCGCTTCTTCACTAGCTGAAGCTAAAGCAATTAGTTCAGCCTCCATGGTAGAGTTAGCAATAATAGTTTGCTTTTTTGATTTCCAACAAATAGCACCACCTCCAAAAGTAAAAATATAGCCAATGGTAGAACAGGAATCACCAGATAAAGTGTTCCAATCTTCATCAGAAAAGCCTTCAAGTACAGGAGGATATTTTTTATAAAACAAGCCATAAGATTTTGTACCAACTAAATATTTTATAACTCTCATTATGGCCTGTCAATATTCATTACCTGGCTTGCTTGTAAACTTGCTATCCAACTGCATACGCAATATCAGGCCTAGTGCTATTAGTCACATATCTCAAACTTCCAATCAGGCTAGCATATTCCTTTTGATTTATCACATTATTTTCACTTTGTACATGAAACAAGTAAACACTTGAATCAAAAGGAGTTACAACATGCTTGCAATCAAGAAAGTTATATTTTTCAAAATTTTCTCAACATAATGTGATTGGTCAAGGAAAATTCCATCACATGTTTTAGTAATTTTTATTCCAAGAATAAAGTTTGCCTCACCAAGATCTTTCATATCAAAATGGCTTCTAAGGATACTTTTAGTTTCACCAATAACAATCATGTTAGAGCCAAAGTTCAATAAATCATCATCAACATAGAGGCAAACAATAACATGTAAATTATTCCAAGACTTATGATAGATGCACTTATCACACTCGTTTGTTTTAAAATCATTTTCATATCATGCAGGAATCAAATTTCTCATGCCATTGCTTTGGTGCCTGTTTCAAGCCATATAGGGCTTTAGTAAGTTTACATACTTTGCTTTCTTGGCCTGCTTCAACAAAACTTTCGGGTTGTTCCATATAAATTTCCTCATTTAGGTCCCCATTTAAAAAAATAGTTTTTACATCCACTTGGTGAATATTGAAAAAAAATTGCAGCAATAGCAATTAAAAGTCTTATGGATGTAATTCTAGTTACCGGAGAAAAACCATCAAAAAATAGGCCTTCTAGTTGTTTAAAACCTTTAGCAACTAGATTAGCCTTGTATTTATCAACAGAACCATCCGATTTTAACTTTTTTCTTAGGACCCATTTACACCCAATTATTTTACAATCCGATGATAAATCAACTAACTTTCAAGTTTTATTGAAAATTAAGTGATTCCATTTCATTATTTACAGCCTCTTTACAAAATATAGCATCCTATAAAGATAAAGCTTTTTGTAAAGTGAGAGGGTCACCTCTAACATTAAAAACATAAAAATCAAGACCAAATTTTTTTTCTACTCTAGCTCTTTTACTTCTCCGTATCTCAAAATCATCATTTTCTTTATTTTTCAAAACAGAAGTAAAGAACTAGATAGTGATAAAATATTTTCTTCAGTCCTATGACCCCCGCTATTTTTAGAATCAAATGAAAATTTATTTTCATGAAAAATAGCATCACCTGATTCTATTATTATACTATCTTCAAGATTAAAAAATTTATAGGCTGTACTATTTGAAGCAAAACCAAGAAAAGTATAAGTAGTAACTTTTTTACCCAACTTAGAAATTTTGAAATCCATTAGCCTTACATAAGCTAAACAACGCCAAACTCTTAAATATCCCAAATTTGGCTTGTGACCTTTCCACAACTCAAATGGTGTTAATTTTGTCTTTTTATGAGACACACGATTTGAAACATAACAAGCAGTCAAAATAGTTTCACCCCAAAAATTTAGAGGTGCACTAGACTTAATAAGCATGACATTAGTTAACTCAACCAAAGTTCTATTTTTTCTCTCCGCTACATCGTTAGACGCAGGAGAAGAAGGTGGAGTAGTTTCATGAATTATTCTCAATGATCTAACAAAAGAATTAAACTCATTAGACCCATATTCACGACCTCTATCACTTCTAATTCTTTTTATTTTTTCTACCAAACTGATTTTCAACTTCATGGAGATAAATTTTCAAATTTTCAAAAGCATCACTTTTATTTTTCAACAAGAAAACATATGTATACTTAGAAAAATCGTCAATAAAGGTGATAAAATATTTATTTCCTCCATGAGTTAAAATTTCTCCAAGTTCACAAATATCAGTATGAATTAACTCTAACAATTCAGTTTTTCTTTCAACTTGAAAATGAGGCCTTTTAGTGATTTGGCCGTACTGCAAGCCTCATACTTTTCAAAATCTTTTTTAATCAATGGAATTAATCCTAGACTACTCATGATTCCACATAATGATTATTAATATGACACAAACGAGCATGCTAAAAATTAGTATAAGAAAGCATGTAAATAGAATTAGTAACTTTATTCATCTCAACATTCAACTTGAACATCTCATCACAAGCATACCCCTTTCCCACAAAAATATCTTTTTTCACTATTACATATTGATCAGACTCAATAATTTGTTTGAAGCCAACTCGACATATCCCTTTCCAAGCACTTGAGTAGTGTAAGAATCACCAAGCATGATGGTTTTGGGCTCCTCAAATGGAGTATATACTTTGAACCAATCTTTGTCATAACAAACATGAGGGTTTGCACTAGAATCAGTCCACCATCCATCAACATTTTCAACCATATTTATGCCTGTTATCATCGCCACAAGTGGCTCTTCGGTAACGTTCGCCTGAGCTGTAGGACCACGTTTCTGAAACTTGCAAAATCGAGCAATATGCCCACTCTTGCCACAGACAAAGCATGGTCCTCCATTTTGTGCTTGGTTATTACCACCATTATTTTTCTTGAATATTTTCTTCTCAGGCTTCATAGAGGTATTTTTGTTAGTATTAGGAGCGACATTATTTGAAGTAATTAAATTTACCTTGTTTGTGACGGGTTGTAAGGTGCTCTCTTTCGTTTGCAAAAGTACATCTTGGCCCCTTGCCTCTTCTTCCATACGGATTCGCATAATCAACGTCTCAAGTGAAGTTTCCTTTTTTTTTTTTTTTTTTTTTTTTTTTTTTTGTGGCGCATAGTTTTTTGAAATTCGTTACATGAAGGTGAAAGTTTTTCTAATATGCCACAAACAATAAGGTTATCTCCAATTTTTATCTCCTCGGACCTGAGCTCTCCAACGATCATTATAAAGTCTTGAGCTTGGTCTACCACTGATTTGTTGTCCACCATTTGAAAACGAAAAAATCTACTAGCAGCATATTTTTTCGCTCCAGCCTCCTCGGTATTATATTTACTCTGCAATGCTTTCCAAATTTTCTTTTCAGTAGAGTAAGTTCTTGTTGGAAATCTTATGGAAAATACTTGATCACGAATCTTGTCGAAAAATACTTGATCACGAACTTTGCAGGAAATTCTTCAAAGCTTGAGGCATGTCAATTAAGACACTGTCCTTAAAGATATTTCACCCGGTATGGGTGTATCCCCCAGGATCCAACAAGCTCTTTTAGTACAAAATTAAGAGGCAGAATCTAACAAAGATTTAACCAAAAGAAAAACCCAGCACTAAAAGAAAATCGGAAGAGGAAAGTCTGTTTCTTGGTTTTTTCATTCTCTAGATGAACACACATAAGATAGCATACATAGTCTAAATCCCAAAGAAGAGAACTGATTATCTGCAATAAAAAGCCAAAAAGGCTATTAATTCAATTGTCAAAATAAATAAGAAATAATGCTTAATCAAGGCCAGTGAATGGCTGGAAATAAACGTTTGGCAACAGCCAATTCTTATCATAATTGTAAGCCATTAAAGTAGTATCAATTAAAGACATGAAAATTATTTTGATATATTAACAAATATTTTTTCAATAGTTCTATCATAATAATCATAAAAATTATCGAATAGACAATTAAGTAGATAATACCAACACTTGCATGAATCTTCATCGTACTTTTCATCTTTTTCTTGAAGAGAAATAAGTTCTTCATCATTCATGGAAGAGTTGTCTACTTTATTTGGGTTCTTCTTAGTTAACACATAAGAAACATTGAGAAGACTTAAGTAGAAAAGTACTTTACCCTTCCATCTCTTGAAATGAGTACCGTTGAACCGAAATGGCTTGTTAAGATCTCCCACTTTGACATCTGCAGATTTTTCAATAGTAGCCATGAATCTCCTTAAAATCGTTGGTGATAATATAATAGAAAATTCAATTACAATTGAAAAATCAAATGATGAAATAAAGGTATCTTTAGACTGAGACGTGAATATCTCGCTCTCTTTAAGTAGATTCAAGTCCACTGCAGTAAATTTTTACCGTTCCAGCAGGAATCTTCCTAACTTGTCCCCTCCAGGATGCAATAGCTCAATCACGTCGTACAACTCGACAAACTCTGGACGAGATGTTGAGTCCAAAGCTCCACCAAAAAGAACACCTTCCTTCCACTAATAAACTCTCTTTTATTTTCCTCACTTTTTCAAGAACTCTCCATTGTATATTTTTCTCTACACACATAAAGTAAGGATGATAAATTATTTATAGTTGAAGAATTCATTCTTGTAAATTGAATTAGATGAAAATAGTGGATTAGTGGGACAATAAAATGGTGTGAATATGGAGAATAATGATTCGAAGGTTACAAAGAAAATAAAGTGACCATTATGAGCCATTAAAGTGCAGGAGTAATGAACAGTGGTTATGAAAATTCAAAAGAACTTATGTCCACATTCATCCATTTACTCAAATGAGAAATTAGGGAAATAATGGTCCTAACGTGAATGGTAAATGCAGCATAATGGATAAGGAATCAAATAACAAACTTTAATATAATTATAATAATATTAAAATGATCAAAATATCCTTCACTCAACAATCACCATAGTTAACAATTACCATCTTTATGCCACCACCACCAAACACTATATCATCAATCATCTCCACCGTCTTAACTATCACCGCTGCCAACCATCATTATTGCTCCTCAACTACTACCACCATTTTTAGGCACTACTATGTCGAAAAGGTCCCAATATGTAGTGGGATCGTTTGGATTATCACAACTCTAGCAGGTGATTTGAAATTGATTCTAAAAGAACCCAAAAATGGAACGAACCAATTTAACTTTTATGAGTGTAAGGAATAAAACCTAACAATCAACTTACCGCTTTTGTTGGCATATTAGATGTCATTGAACATAGTTCATGAAAAGCATCTATCTACAGTAATAGTTATCTATAGCCTTGACTACAGTCTCCACCACATCTGTTTTCTACCCGCTTGTACTAGCGTACCACACCAACCATCTTCTCCATTCACAAGTTTAGACAAAATATTATACCATCTTATGCATGCAACCAAACTAACCTAAAGAATTATGAATGACTCACCGTCATAGTAATATATTTTAAATAGCTTGTGATATCGTTATGTGTGTTTGTGGATAAAATGTCCTATTTGGCAAGTGGATAAATAGAGATAATGGATGGTAAGACCCAGGATTTATTTTATTTAAAAATGTCATTATCCCTCCCTTTTCTTGTCATTATGTTAATTTATACCCAACTGTATATTAGAGTCTGAAAAGGCATAGAGGAGAATTATAGGTAGACATATGGAATCTTTGAATATTTGATTGTAAGTCCTTTTCATCGTTTAAATCAATTCAAGAGGCTAAAACTATACTTATAATAATACAAAAAGGCCTAGGACCCATAGTACTAACTCCTAATTACCAATTTCCTGTCTTTTCGACTGTCAATATAACATACTGATTAATGTCATTGACCCTTTGGTAGAGGGTTTCATATCCGATATTGCTTCATAAAACAATTATGTATGTATGTGAGCATAGGTGATATATTTCCTTGTTGATAAATAGCTCTGTGATCTCTTAAAGGACTTGTCTAACAGAAGTCCAGATTAGTTCGAACGGCGGATTTTAGATATCAGATACAATCATAACAACTACTATGTTTTAATCTTAAATACTTCGTGGTAAACTATATAAATTACCATATGATTTTATATAAACTCATCTCAGACCAATATACATGAAAATATAAATAAAAAGTAGTACTAGAAGTTCATTTATATATATTTTTTATTGACGTATAAATATGTGAAAAACTAAACAACTTCTCAAAAGGCAATTAATGTAAAGTAAAAATGTTAACATGACTAAAGCGTACTCTCAATTAATTGATATTGTTTATATAGATTTTTCTCTCATCATACCCTATCTTTTGCAAAGTGAGTATGAACCTCAAGAGATTGTAGTTTTTTCAAGACAAATTTCTTCGAAGTGAATTTTAGATATTGATCGAATGCTTCAAGAAAAGAGGCTCCAAAACGAGAACTATTTGGGGCATTGAATGATCTTGACAATCCAAGTAGTTATCATGGGTTGCGGTGAGATGGACATAATTCCTTTAGATGTCTCTGACATCGAAACCTAAGAATGAAAAAAAAATCTTAGTAGAGAACCCCTCTCTCCTTTATTGAGCCTTATACGAAAAGACTTTGGTTTAGTTAGGACCCAAAGATACCAAATGTCCGGTGAAAAACAAACTAACTACTAATTGGTAAGAATCACTTAAATACTTGCCTATTTCTATTAACCTCCAAGGATATTTTCCCAAATTTGAAAATTGTAAATGTTCAAAGCAAGTACATAAGCCAAGAATTGTGAAATGTTACCATATATACCCCTTATCCTTCTTCATGTTATGACAAAGTAGAATGATACAAAAAGCCTTAAGGATTCAGAATCATCCAAAAAATACCAAGAACTTTAGGTAACAACTTTTTCAGTAAAGCCAGTATATAAGTTACCAAGAAAAAGACACTAGTGATGCAAATATCCTCATCCTCATCAAGAACTAAGAAAATATCCATGGCATCTTCTTCTCTATTTTTCTTGCTTCTACTTTTCATAATCTCTATTGCATCTGCAGAAATCAAGTCAAATTATCTTCCAGGAACTTACCAATCTTCACTAGTAAAGAAACATGAAAAGACAAAACTACCCTTCAAAACTCATTACTTCCCTCAAATTCTTGATCATTTCACTTTTCTACCAAAGAGTTCTAAAGTGTTTTATCAAAAGCACCTCATAAATGATAAATATTGGCATAAAGGAGGACCAATATTTGTCTACACTGGCAATGAAGGAAATATTGATTGGTTTGCTGCAAACACCGGATATATGCTTGATATTGCTCCCAAGTTCCATGCTCTTCTAGTCTTCATTGAAGTATGTGCACAATCTTGAAATGCTTTCATATGTACTTTGTAGGGAAAATGTTTTTTTTTTTTACTGTACGAAATATCTTAATTTTATATTCTATTATATTTTGGTGTCCCTCGTATTCTTGTTACTATTAGAAATGGTCTCATCTTTACCATTTTTTGTTTAATGTAGCTCTAACGTGGTTGGGTAGATTTCATGTGTCAAAATACTTTAAAAAACTTTAAATTCTATTCATTTCCTTTTGACTATGGTTTAAAATTATCTTCTCTTATCAAAGCTCTCCTAATCAGGATTGGTGCTAAAGTGGTGGAAGGGGGTCATCTAAATCTCCATCTCCACAAATCAAATAGTATATACAAGTTTATTTTAATGTATATATGGCATATGATGAACCTCTAGTGAAAATTCTGTCTTTGCCACTGTCTCTAACCATATTAGAACTCCGTCAAGGGAAATATGAAAAACTATTTGTTAGCGACAAGACTATACATGACTCCAAAATATAGCGGAGGGTAATATTAACATATTTCGTATAGTAAATGAGTACTTTTGACTCTTTTCTGTTTTTTTCTTAAATCTCTTTTCTCATTTATCTTTTTAGTGGGAATGAAATTAATGACAATGTTTTTTTTTTTTTTTATTTGGAATTTTTTAGCACAGGTTTTATGGGGATTCAATGCCATTTGGAAATAAATCTTACAAGTCAGCAAAGACACTGGGATACTTGAATTCACAACAAGCACTTGCTGATTATGCTGTTCTGATAAGGAGCTTGAAGCAGAATCTTTCTTCTGAATCATCACCAGTTGTGGCTTTTGGTGGCTCTTATGGAGGAAGTAAGTAAGATTGAAGAACCCCACAAAACAAACAAACAAAAAAAGAAAAGAAAAGTGAAAACATAAGTGAAAACGTTTCAACTTTTAGCTGATAATTTGCCTATTATAGATGGAAATGACATGACATTACATGAGTGGACCTATTGAGTGTCCAATCCATGTGAATCACTAGACAGTACAAAAACATGCCAATTTCTGACGGAAATGTTCGAGGCAAGTTTGTCATAAGCTGAAATTTCCTATCGGACATCGTTGGAAATTCACATTTTTTAAATAGTGAGAATTTGCATTCTATGGTTGCTAAATACTATTCTTTCACTTACAACGTTTGTCAGTAGGGCGGAGGTACAAACATCTAAGGGTGATTAGTTGAACATTCTTCGTCAAAAAATTATACTGTGTATATAGATTAATACTGTACTTCTTAAATATAGAAATATTGAACGTCCTTAGTAAATTTCCCGAATTCGCCACTATTTGTCAAGTATATAGTGGAACAATTCATATATAGATTTCATTCTTAAATACTAGTTTGTCTTTAATTCCTCTTCAATTTTTTTTCCTTTTTTTTTTCCAACAGTGCTGGCTGCTTGGTTTAGACTAAAGTATCCTCATATAGCCATTGGTGCAGTGGCATCTTCAGCACCAATTCTGCAGTTTGACAAAATCACTCCTTGGTCAAGCTTCTATGATGCTGTTTCCCAAGATTTCAAGGTTTGTGATTCTAAGCCTAAACAACAGATTAAGCCCTTCTTAAAATCCTTTGATCCAACATGTCTACACTCAGATTGTTGGGAATAAACTCGCCACAGAAATAATATTCACGGTATTAACAGCGGAATAATAAAGTAGCACCGTGATACGATTAATCAACAAGAATAATAAAAAGCGATAATGACACCAAGATTTTTACGTGGAAACCCAAAAGGGAAAAAATTACAGGCCAAGAGGAGCAACTGATATCACTATAGCATGGATTTTACACTTTGTAGGTCTGAATAAAATACTCCAAAACCACTACACACTCAAAAGAAATAACCCTCTTTTAAGATTTCACACCTTACTATAATATCGCTCACACTCTCTATTTTTCCTCACCTCACAGACAATTTCTAACCCTGTCTGTGATGCCTCATTCTTTCTCTCTTTTCGTTGGTGTGTCAAATGAGAAGAGGAGCAACTCCTTTTATAGGTGAGAGCACCACCCTATGGACCAATCAGAATTGAGGATGCATTGCAATTTGCAATTTGCAAAAGTCCGTGACTAGTTATGCAAGTGGGCAACTTGTCACAATACAAGTCTAGACTTCACTCTTTCCTATTCTTTTTGTTATCTGTTTTTCTTTTTCTTTTTATTTCATTAATGGGTATGGACCCCATCAATCTCCCCCTCCAGACCTATTTACTGGAAGGAGGTAACACCAGACTTCTAGTTTGAGTGCATGCCGACAAATTTTTTGCACTACACGAACTTATCTCTTGGTACCACCTTGGTCAACATATCTGTAGGATTCTCAATTGTAGAGATCTTCTCAACCCGCATAGATTCGTCTTCTATCTTTTCTCATCTTCTCATTGAGTAGAAGAGCTAATGTGACATCCTTCTGCTCAATTGAGTCCTTACCATGCAAGATGCTTATTGCCAAATTGTCATAAGATGATGGTAACGAGTTCAGAAGCACGATGGCTTTATCTTCCTCCACGATCTTTACTCCAAGGTTGGCCAGCTGCGTGATTAATCCATTAAGCACATTTAAATGTGACAAAAAATTCGTACCTTCACCCATATGTAGAGCGTATAACTGTTTCTTTAGGTACAATTTATTTGTTAGCGTCTTGGACATGTATAGGTTTTCCAACCTTGTCCAAACACCACATGCGCTCTCTTCATCGATGATGTTATTGACCATATCATCAGTTAAGTGCAACCTGATTGCACTAGCTGCCTTTTCATCCATTTCTTCCCAATCCTCAACTTTCATAGATTCAGGCTTTTTGGATTTCCCACTAGTGCCTTGTGCAACCCTTGTTGGATGAGCAGATCCCTCATCCTTCTCTGCCGTGTTGAGAAAACACTATCACCTTTGAATTTTGCTACCTTTTATTTTACTTGAGACATTTTCTTTTCACCAAGTATAGTATGGCCCACCGCAAAAAATATTTCTGTAAATAAGCAGAACATGTACTCTGATACCAGTTGTTGGGAATAAACTCACCACAGAAATAATATTCATGGTATTAACAGCGGAATAATAAAGTAGCACCGTGATCCGATTAATCAAGAAGAATAATAAAAAGCAATAATGACACCAAAATTTTTACGTGGAAACCCAAAAGGGAAAAACCCACAGGCCAAGAGGAGCAACTGCTATCACTATAGCAAGGATTTTACACTTTGTAGGTTTGAGTAAAATACTCTAAAGACCACTACACACTCAAAATAAATAACCCTCTTTTAAGATTTCACACCTCACTACAATATCGCTCACACTCTCTATTTTTCCTTGCAGACAATTTCTAACCCTGTCTGTGATGCCTCATTCTTTCTCTCTTTTCGTTGGTGTGTCAAATGAGAAGAAGAGCAACTCCTTTTATAGGTGAGAGCACCACCCTATGGACCAATCAGAATTGAGGATACATTGCAATTTGCAATTTGCCAAAGTCCGGGACTAGTTATGCAAGGGGCCAACTTGTCATAATACAAGTCTAGACTTCACTCTTTCCTATTCTTTTTGTTATCTGTATTTCTTTTTCTTTTTATTTCATTAATGGGTATGCACCTCATTAGACGGAAGGGGGTTGCGAAATCACACTTTTGGCGTATTTTTTTTTTATGTATATATAGTAGATGATAAATCTTCTAATTCAGAATCTTGTCTCCGCCACTGGCCACACTCATGCACCCTATGCTCCTTTAAGAATAGGATTCAACTTGATTATATACACAAACAGTAAGAGGCGGCAACTATTGCCTTATTCATTGGATTAAGCTGAACTCGAAACATTTGACACGAAGTATAAGTATATGTGAAAAATTAGTAATGTTTCAGCAAATATTAAATTATGAACGCATAGCTTTAGAAGTTCAATAACAGTTTGAACTTAAAGCTTTGAACCCATCAAATTTAAATTCTGAATCCGCCTCTATTGAATAATAAACAAGTTTTTATACTACCAATGTTTTCAACCTATTATAACAGGTAACTTGCCTTATTTTCCAGCTTATGTAATTTATTATGGACATCTACATTAATTATATTTTAGATGATATCATAATGTAAAAATTCATTCACTATCACAGAGTTTAAATGCGAATAAGATTTATTCATAAAATCTTTGTTTCTTTTTTTTCCCCCCCTCACAATAGGAGGCAAGCTTGAATTGTTATAAAGTGATAAAGGGGAGTTGGGCAGAGTTGGATGCTTTATCTGCACATGAAGAAGGATTGACTGAAGTTAGTAAACTTTTCAGAACTTGCAAGTAAGTCTCCTAAAACAAAAATGAACAAGAGATAAAAAAAATTCATTATAGCATATTACAAGATCAATTTAAAAGTCATTAAAATAATACTATGATTTATACATATTTCAGAGGTTTGCATTCAGT
The DNA here is from genome assembly GCF_019175385.1 of Lycium barbarum. Classification (NCBI taxonomy): domain Eukaryota; kingdom Viridiplantae; phylum Streptophyta; class Magnoliopsida; order Solanales; family Solanaceae; genus Lycium; species Lycium barbarum. Next base: position 6,219,148 of record NC_083343.1, read on the forward strand.
TTATTCAGCTAGGGACTGGCTATGGGAAGCTTTTGTATACACAGCAATGGTGAATTATCCTACTGAGGCTAACTTTATGATGCCATTGCCAGCATATCCGGTAGAAGAGGTACCTAATTCTGCTTAACTTATCAGTTAGATTTGTATGCAATTATCTTATGAGTAATTTGATTGTACTGTTAGTGCATATATATAGGGAAAGGTCTAAAATAACGAGTATGGTTTGCAAAATGATCTACTTTTGCACTCCTTTAAAATGTTGGGGTTCAACTATGACCTCACTATTACCAAATTGCACACATTTGCTTGTATTTCCAACTCAACTAACGGAATCGTCACAAAATAATAAAAGGTCCAAAGTTGTGGTTTGTAACGATTCCATTAGCTTAGTTGAAAAATAAGGGTAAATATGTGACAATTTTATAAAGGCAAGCTAGGCATAATTGGCCCCAACTTTAAACGGATGACAAAAGTAGACAATTTCGCTAACAATGTGTATTTTCTTGCTTGCACAATCAGTGTAGTTTAAACCTATTATAGCAGGTTAATTACCTTTTTTTTTTCTTATTAATTTGCCAATTAAAATTAATGCTTGCCATATATTTATTTGTAATGACTTCATAAGTGAACTGATTGTTAATATTTTTATATCGTCAGTTGTAAAGCTCAAACTTTTTTCCTTTTGAATTAAGATGTGCAAGATAATTGATGGATTGCCAAAAGGAGCTTCAAAACTCAGTCGGGCATTTGCTGCAGCAAGTTTATATTACAATTATACACAAACAGAAAAATGTTTCAATTTAGAAGGTGATACTGATGCTCATGGCCTTCATGGTTGGGACTGGCAGGTACGTAAAACTTTACACAATACACGTCTTAATCTTTTCCAATTAGATTATCCACCGAATTTATTAGTGGCAGGTCCAGCATTTAAACGACTGATGACTGCAGAACCGGTGAACTTCAAGTTGGATTTCCCACTAATACTTCTATTAAATTTGATTGAGAAAATGATCAAATTTATCCAAATATTATTAGAGATTGAACAATTTTTTCCTCTGCTAAACTTTTGATCTAGTATTATCCTGTTACTAGGAAGTTTAATAGCACCCCCTTTTTTGTCTTTCATTTAAGGGTAATTTTAAACCATAATCAAAGGGGTAAATTTGGGCATTTTTCCTCAAAAAATTTGGACACTTGTAGTCCATCCATTTATCGTGAGGTTCCCGTTATAGGAAAGGACAAATACGAAATAATTTGCTAAAGGCAAGAGTATGAATAAACTAAAAGTTTAACGGTGAGCAAAATTGAACTATTTCAGATAGCATAGCGGCAAATTTGAATCTTTTCCCATCTTATTTGGTTATGATTTGATTAAAAAATGGTTCTTGAATTCTTGGTCCAATTAATACAGACCTAATTGATTGACTGTTTAGTCCTGATTTCTGAGTTTCAGGCATGTACAGAAATGGTTATGCCAATGACTTGTTCAAATGAAAGCATGTTTCCTCCATCTTCCTATAGCTACAAGGAGTTCAGACAAGATTGCAAGAAAAGATATGGAGTTGAGCCTAGACCACATTGGATCACTACCGAATTTGGTGGTTATGTGAGTTCTCTCACTTGTTTTTTTTTTTTAAATTTTTTTATTTTTGTTTTCAGTCCTTGTTGCTCCGATTTTTCAAAAGTGTTGCTGCACTCGTGTCAGATCCACAAGAAATGCACTTATTTTGGAGAATTCGACACACATCTTGCGACATTTTTGAAGAGTCTGACCAATACAGTCTCAACTTAACATTTTATGCAAATGTTCTTTGCATATTTTGGTTTTCATTCTAATAAGAATAAAGAATGTCTATAATTTCAGAGAATTGAACAAGTCCTTAAGAGATTTGGCAGCAACATGATATTCTCTAATGGAATGCAAGATCCATGGAGCAGAGGAGGGTAAGTTTGAATATAACTTCTATACAATGACAGTGTAAAGAGTATCAATTTACTTAACTGATAACTACAGTCTACATACCTGAAAAATAAGACAAGTTACTTGTTTATAGTTTAAAAATATGTTGATAGTATAAAAGTTCTTTTCAACTGTTGGTATATATAAGTTAAATTCTACTCAGCCTAAATCTATATAAAATTCTCACATGGTCCATGCGCTGAATTTTATGCTGCAACAGAGAGTTTTGTGTGATTATAAATCTTTTTCTTTTCTTCATTCATTTATTCCTTTATTTCACCCCAAAAAGGTTCAAAATAATTTCTTGTGGATGTTAATGTTAGAGGCGGATCTGAGACGGACTCTGTTGGTTTTAGTTGAATGCATAGGCTTGAACTTTGTATACATATGCGAAAATTTTAAAATGTATATATATCTAATAAGAACATACTCATTGTAAAACCTACAAACTCTATAAATCTTGAATTTGTCTGTGATTACCGTTACTCAAATTGATTTTTTTCTGTTCTCCTTATGACAGTGTGCTGAAAAATATATCAGCTAGCATTGTGGCTCTGGTAACTCAGAAAGGTATCATATGCTTCTGTATATCATCATCTTAATTAGAGACATTGATTTATTTTACAAGTAATAGTTTCATGTTTTAATTTTTCTAATTATTTAGGTGCACACCATGTTGACTTTCGATCTGAGACAAAGAATGATCCAGACTGGTTAATCATGCAAAGGAAGCAAGAAATGGCTATTATTCACAAGTGGCTAGAAGAGTACTACACAGATCTCAAACAAAATTAGATATGATATGCATATTAGTCACTTCTTTCAAGGCACATGCATTATGTCACTTTGGACACAGTAGAAGAGAATAAAAAGGTGTTATGAGAAAAAAGAGAAACTATATTGAATTTCTACAAACTGAAGTCACATATAACTGCATATAATGAGTTTGAACTAATTACCTGAAATATAAGACGGACAATCTGCTACTGCAAGCATGTAAAGTTGAATTAAAATGTAAAAATAATATGTACAATTGGTATTATGTATATCAAATCCAGCATAAAAACACAAGGAATATTATAAATGAGGATTATGGTCACATATATTTAAACCTGTTAACCAGTTTGAACCGGACCGTATCGGACCGGACACCGGCTAACAAACCGGCTGGTTTCCGGTTAAAAAACCGGAACCGGCCACCGGTTCTGGTTTATCGGTTAAAAACCCGAAACCGGAACCGGTCCGATTCAAACACGTCCAAAACCTCTTTTTTTTTTTTTTTTTTTGTATAGTATATATATTATAGTATTTATTAGTATATTGTAGGTATATTTACATATGTTATATAAGTTTATAAGTAAATTTTATATATTTACTGACTAACAGGCTAACAGCAAGTCAACAATACAACATATACGTGTATATATATATATATAAAGTTATATGCTTAAGTTATACCTAAAATATAGTAAGAATATACTTATATATATCAATATACTTAGGTTATATATATATATATATATATATATATGTTTAAGTATACTATATATACTTATAACTTAAGTTATTTATAGCTTAATTTTTTTCTAAGTTTATAAATTCGTATATACGTGTATACATATATATATATGTGTGTGTGTGTGTGTGTGTGTTTAAGTTATATGTATACTATACATTATAAGTATATTCTTAATATATTTTAGTTATTTTTCAAGTATATAACTTTCTAGTTTTTAATTTAAGTAGATGTATAGTATAAGTATATTCTTAGTATATTTTAGGTATATTCCTAACTTAATATAAGTAAAAATATGAACACAAGTAAATAGAAGAAAACTCAATGAGCCATCTATTTTATTGATATTATATTTGTTGTGAACTTGTTGTATGAGAATCCTATACTCATATGCTTGTTGTAGCATAATGTAAGTGTAGTTTCACCTAGTCTCAATTTCTACTTGAATTTTTTTAGGTCTAAGGTTATTTTCCACACAACAATTCTTAAAATCTCTAAGTCTTCCCCTATTAGCATTACAAAAAAAAAAAAAAACGCAACCGCATCTCTAATTTTTGAATAGAATCGTCAAAACACACAAGACCATCTTAAACAATTAAGTTTAAAATGTGACAACTACATCTCACATGAAAAATATTTTTTAGCGGAGGGTTTAATTCTCTTTTTAAAAGACCAATCGCCTTTGTATTATTAGAAGCATTATCTAAAGCAATACAAAGTGTTTTTCTATAAATGTTAAAAAATCTCATAATAGTAGACATTGAATCCACTAAAAAATTTCCATTGTGACGACCTTTTCCTTCATCATATAAAAAAGCTATAATTCCTTTTTGTATAACCCAATTGTCATCAACCCAATGACATGTAATAGCAAAAAAATCTAACTTGTTAAGACTAAGACCCAAATCAGCGGTAAGAGAAACATTACAATTTAAAGAATTAAATACATGGCGCAAATAAAATCTATATTTTTTTATACAAATCTATAACATCCGCTCTACAAGTACTTCTAGGAATACCCTCAAATAACGGATTATAACAACGTTGAATGTAAGTAACAAACCCCAAACCCGAAGGAAAGGAAAATGGTAAACAATCATAAGCTACCATTTTAGCTATTTCTACATGCTCTTTTTTCTTGTCATACTTAAAAATTTTACCGGTTCATGGATCTATCGTCATTTGAATACCCCCCACATTTGAACCCATTTGCTCTCCCCAAACATCCATATGTTTCTTTCTTATATGACCATTTAGTGTACCCGTTCCACCATCCTTACTAGTTCCTTGCCTAAAAGCAAATACTTGTTCACATAGGGTACATTTAACTGTTTAGCTTTCTCTATCCTTAGTCATAAATTTCCAAATTTTAGCGGTTGGCTTACGAGTTCTAGGCGGTTTGTCTTGTGTATGTAATTGTGCAGGACATGTATCTCCTATGGGATTTTCGGGGGCTTGTGTTCAATCATCATCATCATCAATTTCATTAAAAGTGTCGGTATAATGCTGTTGCATTGCCTTATGACCTAAACGTGGATTATTTCCACCAACATCAATACCCAAATTAGGTGTTTCTTCCACAAATGTTTTCTCATTAAGCCCACTCTTAACAATACCACTACTACCGGCACCACGTCTAAATCTCTTCGGCATTATTAAATAGAATTAATTTAAATCACACTCAAATAAATCACAAGAAAATAAATTGCAACAAATTAAATTGCATAAATTAAATTGCGAAAAATAAAGATAGAGTTGGAACGAAGGTACCAAATTGCCGGACTAATTTCCAACAAAGTGAAGGCGGCTAGAATTGCAAATCCACCAAAGCTACTTCGGATTGTTGCAAAATCACCAACTCCACCAACAATATTATAATTGCAAAATTAATAATTGAAACTATAATAAGACTTTATAATATTTATTTGGGAGAAATTTAAAGTGGCTAATTGTTGCAAAGTAACTATAATTGAGAGATTGAGATTTGAGAGAAAAAAAAGAGTTAATTGGTGTGGATTAAAATGGAAATGGAGAGGGGTTTATATAGGGGTGGGGGATGGGCTAAAGTGTTAAAAAAAAGTTTGGGGGGGGGGGGGGGGGGGGGAATGGGTATGGGACTGTTTGGCAACGACCTTTAAAAAAAATAGAAACCGGAACCGGTAGTTAATATACAGTTAACCGGTTCCGGTTCCGGTTTTACCGGTCCAGTTACCGGTTAACCCGAACCGGTTGACGGGTTTACATATACTTGCGAAAAGTTATCACGAGCATTTGCATTTTCCTAAAAAGATTGCAAGGAGTCCTAGTCTCGAGTTCAGGTGGGGCATCATTTCATTCTCGTAATGAGAATGAGTGCACTGCATGCATGACCAAACAAGTTGCTCTCTCACCTCGCAACAACAACGTCTCTCTTTTAAGTTAAGTCATTTCCTAAGACGGTTCCTCTTATTCAAAGATAATCCAAGCTGCGGCGGTACCTCACGAACTTCTTACTGGGCCAGTACCGTAATAGGAATATGAGAGTGTTTGTATGCACGTGTTTTTTCATATACAATTACCTCTTAGATCGTCTAATGTCTCGTCTGGGTATCGTCTTTTCTCTCGATCGACTCTAATTACAACTTACTAGTGAATTTTGAGAGTCAACCACTTCCTCGCTCTAGCTAAAAAAAGCCTCTTTGAATTATTGTAATTGTCGAAATGAGTGTTAAATCTATTTTATTTTCACTAAGAATTCAGTTTGATATAATCTGAATTTTTCCTACCACGAAAATTATAATTCGAAATGCAATATGACATATTTGGAAGTACAAATAAATGCATCCAAAAGATCATATGAAATGCTTCATCTTAATTGCATATTTTCCATGTGTGTCTAAATCCTCCACAAATGCCAGCCAAGACAAATTGTCCGTGCTTCTTTGTTCTTATCCAATCACAATCAACCACTGTCCTATAATTCTACCATTAAGGAAATTACTTCAACTAGAATTCTTAATTCATTTTATTTGTACTTGAAATTCTACTAGTAAATGAGAATTAACTTCTTAGAAATGTAACGCAATATAAGAAGAGCTAAACATCCTCATAATCAGTCTGATTTGCAATATGCCAAAAAAAATTGTATTTGCTTAATGCACTAACACAGAATATTCTGTCGTGTTATTTTTTGATTGACGTCTGAATTTGAATCACTTAATTAAAACTGTAAATCGTTTTTGCTTTTACAATCATTATTTGTTCTGGACAAGTCTCTATTTACTCAAATCTAGTGCACATTCTTAGTGTATCACTAAAGCGACATTTTCTTCATGTGAATATGACATTTTACCACTATTCTATGCATTACAACCCACAACAATCTCCAAATCGATAACTACTACGGCTACCTTCAGCCTTTCCCTTGCGCTAGCGAACACAACACAACCATGATCACCAACTAACCAATCATGAGCCACATCCATCATCAACTACCACTACTGATATATCTCCTTTAACAAACGCATAATCACCATGTTGTCGATTACGCGCAATAACTACTATCATCAACTATCACCACTAGCCATAACCATAACCATCACACATTTTTAGCCACCCCCTACACAACTAGCTCTAGCCACATCACTAGACTCCTCAATGACTACCACTAACAAACACCCATTATCGTCGACCACCGTTGTTATTACTATTTTCTCTAGATTTTAGAGTATATTTCATCAAACAAACAATTTCTTTACGACACCACGTAAATTACGAATTTTTTTAATACTTTGTAAATATAACATCTATTATAAATTTTGTTTTGGATTTTATTTATATTAGTTTTTGAATAAAGATGAATATAATTATATATTTAGATGTTGAGAAAATAAACAATCATTAAGTATTTAAGTTTAGAAAACGCTTAATAGTCAAGCATGTAATCATATTCAGATATCTTAATCTTCAAAAATACGATCCTTTTCTCATTTAAAAAATGAAAAAAAGGAAAGAGAAACATTGCTCCCAACCAAAATTTTATTAGAGAAAGAAGAGAATAATCGACCAATTTGAACATGCCTATAATCTGCTTCGATCTGTCTTGAATGAAGGAATTAAGACGGGATGTAATTAAATTAATTTGCTTGATTATAATGAATCTTTTATATTATCAAATATAATATTAATATGTTACTTATCATTTATTTAAATTATTAATTAACATTAATTATAATAGTTTTGTAAATGATTTAACTATAAAATATTTTGTATATAACGCATATACTTCCTTCATCTCAAATTATTTGTCTTGTTTTGGTTTACACGCTCCTTACGGAATTTAGAAGGAGTATTTGACTGACTTCCCCTTATTAATGTCTAAGTTATAGTTGTCTCCATTAAATATTTTACTTTATTCATGTATAATGTATCATCTCCATTAATAACAAAATTCTACGAAGGATAAAATGAGAACAAATAATTAATTGTGTCTTGAACTCCTAAAACAACTAATAATTTGAAATAATTTTTTTCAGTAACCACGACACATAATTTGAGATGGTGAGTAAGTTAAAAAGCATTTAAAAAAAGGCTTAATGCATATGCGACCCCTTAAACTTGACCCTTTTTTCCATTTTGGCACCTTAACTAAGAGTTGTTCCTATTGAACCCATGAATTCGTCCTCGAGTGTGTCTATCAAACCGCCTAAATCTGATTTTTATTAGAAGAACAAATTAAATTGAGGAAAGAAGGTGGAATAATATTTTAGACATGTGGTAAGCTATGCTTTAGGTCATGGATATGTCGATTTCTGCTGGTTCTGCTCTTCCACCATCAGCTTAATTAAGAGCTACTCTTTTTTTTTTCCCTCACAATTGCTGCTAATCTTAGCTAAAAGATGGTATAATTAATAGAATATATATTAACATGTTGCTACATTAAAGATGAAATACTATATAAATCGAATTGTGTTTCCTAGACACACCTAAAGACAAATTCAAGAATTCGATAAAAATAATACTGTTACACCCCACACTTTCAGAGCATGAGCATGTCATGTACATCACTATAGTAATGGAGTATCGGAGACGTCCCATGATGTTTTGGAAGGTACAAGCCATGGGAAGTATGTAACAATGAAGTAAAGGATGAATTACGATCTTGTAAGTCATAATCGGGAAAGACTATTTTGAAACACAAGAACATGGCCATTATCAAGTATAATAAATGATAAATATCATGTAGGGGGAGTTTTGGAAGATTCCGGGACCAAGCAAATCAAATAAAATAAGTTTGTCGAAAATTTGGAAAAGTTGGCAGAATTAAGGACAAAATTTTGGATCAACTTTGGAGGGGTATATCTCCAGGCATATTAGGAGTTTTAAGGTATTTCAAAAGCCTAAAATGAAGTTCGTCGAGTCTAGTTTCTAACGCAACAAACCGCTCATCAATAGGACATCGGAGTAGAGAATTATGAACGTTACAAATCAGGCTGACAGAGCAGAAACGCGTGCTACAGTAACCGACCTGCTACAGTGAAATGCTACAGTGAACCCGACCCTAATTTGACCCTTATAAAAAGGGTAAGAACCCTTTTTTTTTACCAGATTTTAGCCCAGATTTGCCCAGAAAATTCTAGAAAATTGGAAGAGGGAGTGAGGGAATAAAAAAGTAAGCCATTTTCAAGTGACAGAGTATTAATCGAAGCTTGGATAAACGCATAGATGTGATTCTAGTATGGTTTTGCGGCGGATTCAAGGTGGATAGTGAAGATATCGTTGTTTTAACAAAAATAAGGTATGAATCTCTTCTTATTAATATTACTTTTGGTTTATTTACGAAGATAGAGTGATGAAATGGTTGTATAATAAAGTTGTTCGCTGAGAAATTGGACAAACATCGCGTGAGATGTTTTATGGAATATTTTGGTATTGATGATGATGTTGTTGATGTTGGTGCTGTTGTAGTTGTTATTTTGTTGGTATTGTGATTTCGGGCTAGACATATAAACAGGGGAGGTGCTGCCCCAATTTTGGCAGATTATAAATGGATTTATTTGAAGGACTAAGACAAGCGTATAACGATGAGTCTAACGATTGTGTGAATCCTCTTAAATGTAGACTCATGAATTCGGACGAATAAGTGTGGATAACTGGAGGTTGAACAGGTATGTTAAGGCTAGTCCCTTTCTTCTAAAGGCATGATTCCTTTCTTATGAATCCAATAGGTGTTTTCCAAATGTCCCAGAATCCCTTTCTGTGAATCCGTAAATGTTTTCCAAGAATATTCTTATTCTCAAAAGCTAGAGATTCATGATTCATAGAGTTCATATGATGCTAAAGATAAACATGTTTTATGATGACGATGATCCTATTTCTAGAAACTCCTATGTTATAATTCCCTACATATGTTTCATAACCTCCTTACTCCCAAAAGTTAGAGTTCATGATTCAAAGGCATGACTTCTTTCTTGATAATCCATAAATGTTTTCCAAAATGCCTTTATTTTTCAAGTCAAAGATTTATGATTCTATAAGCTTTTATGACAACAACAACAACAGACATGTTTTTACAATCTTAATGACGATGTTAACGATGAGAATGTTTCTATGATGATTACGACGACGATGATGATTTCATGTTTAAAAGTCCCAAGCTTATGATTTCAATGTGAATATGAGAATGTTGAGTTATTTTTGTGATTTTCTTAATTTTTATTCATTGTTGTTGATCTCGCCTTATAATAATTGTTCCTTCAAGGTAAGATAGAGCGATGATGATTATTCCATAATATAATCGGAGGTTACCGACCTTACGTCACTCCGATGTATTTATAGCTTTTATTTGGCTCTCATGCATGCTTTATATATATGTATGTATTTTCTCACACCGCGCCGCGCTATAGTCGGCCGGGCATGGCACGTAGATGTGCACACCACTGCAGTGGGCATGTTATGATATTGCCCCGGACGCGGGCTAATGATGATAACACCGAGCCTCAATGGCCGGGCATGATACTATATATATGACACCGAGCCTTAATGGTCGGGCATGGTACTATGTATATGTATAAAATGTTTTTTTAAGGCTAAGCATGCATGTCATCCGCCTTATGAGGCATCCAGATGTACAGGTTATCTCTCATATTCCATGTTACCTTTCATATCTATATTATGTTGGTATTCGTGCCTTACATACTCAGTACATTATTCGTACTGACGTCCCTTCTTGTGGACGCTGCGCTCATGCCCGCAGGTAGGCAGGGAGACGGATCAGACCCGCAGGTCTTCTATGAGCGGACTCTCAGGAACACTCCACTTTCTTCGGAGCTGCAGTTTATTTGGTATTGTCCTTATGATCATTTGTATTCCACGTAGAGGCTCGTAGACGTGTGTGTACAGTTAGATGTTTTGTAGCTCCACCGGTTCATATTATGGTATAATATAATGGTGGCCTTGTCGGCCTTGTTTTGAGCTCTTGATACTTTACTGTTAGCCTTGCCGGCTTTATGATATACGCTATGTTGTGGCGACCTTGTCGGTCCGCATATGTACATATGTGCTGAATGATCGGATATTACTATGTTGGGCCTTTTCTGCGTGCAGATGTTCTTTGAGTTATGGTTTATAATGTTCAAAGTAATGAATAAGTCAGGTGGTTCCCGGCCTACGGGTCGGAGCTCGTCTTACTCCTGATAGGGGTGTGACAAATACCTAATTAAAATATCACAAAAAAAAAAAGAAGAAGCAAATTTAGGGAGCAGGCATTAAGCCTTAAAAAGAAAAAATACCCCGCAAAATAAGGAAACGAGTGAAGAGCAAAAAGCCAAAAAAGGAAACTATAGTGAAACATAGATGTTAACCCAAAAAAAAAAAAAACAAAGAGAGAGAAACTTGACGGTGGACTTTCAACAAACTTGTTAATCCAAATGCCAATTTTCACCACATAGCCGACAGCGCACTCCCACTAAACCAAAAATAAAAAACAGTGGATATTTACTCTAACACCTTCAAGAAAGTAGATCCAAAGTATGCAGTACTAAAGTAGTAAATTAATCACTACCCATTTTAGCTCACATCAATATGAAAATCCCCCGTTAACCCATTACAGTAGATCCATTTTGCCTTATAGATCTCACTTCCAAAGGTAGAAAAAACCCCAAAAGAAAAAATGGCAAGGCAATCTGGGAATTGTTTAAGATGTTGTTTAGTGATATTTGCTGTAGTTTCTGCACTTTGTGTATCTGGCCCTGCTATTTATTGGAAATTCAAGAAACTAAGAGTAAAAGCTGCACAATCTTGTATGCCTTGTAATTGTCATTGTTCTCCTCCTCTTTCCCTTCTTGAAGTTGCTCCTGGTATGTAAAAAGATCCTATTTTTGTGCTTTTATTTATCTAAAGATCCTATTTTTATGCTTTGTTACTTGGTTTCCTTTTGTGGGGTTTCTTTATTTGATTCATTCTTTATGTTTATGCTTTAGTTACTTGGCTTTCTTTAGTGGATTCATTCTCTTGCCTGGTGTTAGTTTGATTGTAAATTTTGAGGATCTTGTCTTTGGTGATTTGTGTTCTTGGGTGTTTTCTTAGGTTAAGGTTGGCTGTAGATTTCTTGTTACATGTAGAGAGTTTATTAAGTAACCTTTTCATTATTATGTGCACTGTTATATTTTGCTTCAAACAAAAAACTGCTCTAGTGCCCTTTGATTGCCAAGTTTCAATCTATTTTCATGCTTTACTTATCTAAAGTATGCAGTACTTGTAAATTAATCAATACCCATTTCAGCTCAAATACTTCCCAATATGAAAAAACCCAGTTAATCCATTAAACTAGTGGTTTAGTAGATCCATTTTGCTTTGTAGATCTCAGTTCCAATTGCCCTCAAAGTAAAGAGAGAAACGGAAAAACTAAAGATGGCAAGTCAATCTGGGAATTGTTTAAGATGTTGTTTAGTGATATTTGCTGTAGTGTCTGCACTCTGTATATCTGGTCCTGCTATTTATTGGAAATTCAAGAAACTAAGAGTTATAAAAGCTGCTCAATCTTGTATGCCTTGTAAATGTGTGATTGCACCCCTCCTCTTTCCCTTCTTGCAGTTGCTCCTGGTGTGTGATTTCAGCTTTTTTTTAGATCCAAGATCCTATTTTTATGCTTTATTTATGTAAAGATTCTATTTTTATGCTTTGTTACTTGGTTTCCTTTTGTAGGGTTTCTTTATTTGATTTATTCTTTATGTTTATACATATGTTACTTGGTTTCCTTTTCTGTGTTTTCCTTGTTTGATTCATTCTTTTGAATGGTGTTAGTTTTATTGTAAGTTTTGAAGATCTTGTCTTTGGTGATTTGTGTTACGGAGCTGTTATATGGGCATCAATACCTATTTTTCCTTGGGTGTTGTCTTAGGTTGAGGTTGGATTGGGGGTTATGATATTTAGATTGATGGTAGATGTTTGGTTACATGTAAAGAGTTTATTAAGTTACCTCTTAATTATCATGTTCACTGTTATGTTTTGCTTCAACAAACTGCTCTAGTGCTTCAAATTTCGACCTATTTTTATGCTTTACTTATCAAAAGATCCTATTTTTATGCTGTACTTATCAAAAGATCGTATTTTTATACGTTGGGTGTGTGATTTCCTTTTTTGGGTTTTCTTTGTTTGATTCATTCTTTTGCGTGGGGTTAGTTTTGTTGTGAGTTTTGAGGGTCAAGTTTGAGATTGTCTTTAGTATCGGATTTGGTCGATGTTATCCTTTAAACTAGCCTCGGAGGCTGGTAGAAATGTTAAAGGTGCATGACGGGGTGTGTTCTGCTTTTGCATTTTGGTTAAATCCAGAAAGCAGATGAATCAATGCTTTCATTAACTAACTTGTTCCGCTTGCACCTTATCAGAAACTTGTCCTTCTCGCTCAAAGTGGGGATGAAGGTCTTGCCTCTAAAAGGATCAGACATTGTTTAGATAATTAAATGGAAGATCTTATGCTTATTGCTCGAGCTTAGTAAAGATTGAGGTCAGATCGGATGTAGTAGAAACTTAAGTGAAACTTTGATTGACAAGCTCTGATACCATGTAGGAAAATAAGTAAGCCGTGTTGTTAGCTACTGTCACAAGGAGCTCTCTGCTACTATTTTTCTTTCATGGTTTCAAAGTTTGTTGATTAGGCCTCACCTTAAGTTTCTACTTTTTTGGCCCCATAATTAAGCAAACTATGAAGAAAACGAGAGAAATCCTTTTATCCCCCTCGTGAAACTTGAGTTTCTTAAAAGACAAACTATTGAGTATTTGGATGAAGCGAAATGGGTATAGTGGTTTTTGTTTATAAGTACAAGGTAGTTTATTGATATTTCTCCCAAATATTGATCTGGTACAGAGAGCGGAATGGGTACATAGGATGTTGTGAATGGGCCTGGACCAGTATTGGCAAAGCACTCCAACATTGGGTTAGTGACAATGTTTGGGATCTGAGTTGATAAATAGCGACTTATGGGAGCATAATAGGCTTATGCGTATTGTTGAGAAAATGTCTAATGTAACAAAGCAAATCACACAAACTTCTAATACTTCAACAGTGAGAAGGATATTACAACTCAACTCAAACTACTACAGGATTTAGAAATACTAAACTGAAATACAACACTAAGGAGGAACAGATAGGGATGAGAAGAGGGAAGATACACAAATAGAAGTATGGAGATGAGAAGCTTAGATTCAGAGGAAGGGGATGAGAGGAACAAACATTTTCTCCACAGTACGCATAAGCCTTTCCTCCCATAAGTTGCTATTTATCAACCCGGATCCCAAACGCAGTCACTTAATCCAGTGTTGGGCCGCTTTGCCAATACTGGTCCAGGCCCATTCACAACATAGGATCTATGTGGACGACACCTACTAGTTTTGGTTGAGGCATAGTTATTGTTGTTGTAGAGGTTCAAAAATCTATCTTTGCTGAAAAGTAAGGGCTGAAGAATGTGGACACAATTACATGCAACATATATCCGACGTTCATTAATTACTCCTTATATTCTTTTCCAAATGCCTCTTAAAGTACGATGCAAAGTTTCCATCCTGCATTGTACTTTTTTAAAAAGTACTATGCAGAGTCTCCGTCGTGTATCGACTTTTCAGTTCTTCTTGAGAAACTGAGGTAATTCTGCAAAGTACTAAGCACTGTACCTCCTCATTGGTTCCTTTTGACTAATAGACGATGTCAAATTCCGTGCAAAAACATAGGCTTCAAAGTTTATTATCCTAATGACTGTTAGCTGCTTAGACTTCGCTGAAAGGTAGGTTATTGTTTCTAGAGTTTAAGTTATATACACCGTCGGTGTAAATAATTTTTACACTATCAGGTCATTTTACCTTTGTAGCAGGTAAATATCTTATTTTTAAGATTTCAAATCTCACATTTTAAGGAAGCTTTTCTATTGATAGCTTTTGAATGACCTGATGGTGTGAAGAATTATTTACATTGACGATGTATAGAACTTAAACTCTTGTTTCCATAGCTGGTAGAGCTGTTAAACTGAACTCTGTGACTTAGCTGCTTTATTATTTTTTTTTTCTTTTTTCGGGTATGTCTTCACTATGGAATATACTAGTGTTCAATGTTTTTTGGTATTTCAACTCTTCGTGATAGTTTCTATAGATGTAATTTATAAGGTCCAGTTGATGGAATCTGAATACCAATTAAACTAACATTGTCCTGCTCTTGGTTTCCACTTGTGCAGGCTTGGCCAACCTTACAATCACAGGTGAGCTTTCTATTCGGACTCCTCTTCACTATTTAATATTTACCCTTTATTCTTCTCTTCAAGAAAGAATGCTATGTACTTATGTAACATTTTCACAAGAAAACTTGGAATTTTTCGACCCTTTAATCCAATTAATTCTATGGTTATGCATACCCCAGTGCATTCTGATGAATACAAAAAACTATAGTCCTTGAGAACAAGGCTAATTAGAGCACCCAAGGGTATGCCCAAGTGGTCAATGAAGTGGGTTGTGAACCATGAGATCTCAGGTTCAATTCCCAATTGAGGAAAAAACTAGTTGAGTTTCTTCCCATCTGTCCAAGACTTGATCGATAGAGTTACTCGGTAGCTTTGCAGGTAGGAGTAGCGGGTACCTCGTGTAATTAAGCGCAAGCTGGCCCAGACACTACGGTCATTAAAAAAGAAAGAACAAAGCTAAGACGAAGAAAGAACAAAGCTAAGATGATACTGACGAACAACACTACTGATTATCACCTGGACGATGGATCGGATTTGCGTTTTCCCTTAAACTAAGTTGGACCTTAAACCAAGTTATTTGCTAAGTGAGCACTTCATGACTATAACCCTTTTATAGAGATGCTGCCTAAATCCTTTTTCTGCAACTTTGTCAGTTCCTATAGCATATTTTGGACCCTCAGATACGATTATGAACAACTATGGAGTGTATAGTGCATAAACCAGTAAGTCTCAGAAGTGGGGAAAAAAGCTGCTTTGGTTGAAGGAACATGCTCTATGTAATTTACAATGCAATAAATATGTTCCCGTGCCACCAATATAGTTTAGAGATATTAGTTGTGATTTCTTTGTGCAGAGTGCCTTCCACTTTTCCATGTTACAAACTCAAAAGTCTATTCATACTGCTCACACCCAAGAGTGTGGCTTAGTGGTGAACGAAGTTGGATGAGAACCATGAGGTCTCTGGTTCAAATCCTAGTGGAGACAAAAGTACTAGGTGTGATATCTTTCATCTGTCTAAGCCTTGGTGGACGGAGTTATCTGGTACCCGTGTTGATGGGAGGTAGTAGGTACACCGTACCAATTAGTTGAGGAGCGCGCAAGCTGGCCTAGACACAATGGTTATAAAAAAGAAACATTCATACTGCTTTTGGATGTATTGCTTCTATTAGAGCTTGCTTACCTAGAACTTCTGCAAAAAATTATTTTAAGCTGAAATCATGACATGCTACATTGTAATGTTTCACATTGGCATAATCAGACTGCGGGAAAGATGATCCAGATCTTAAGGAAGAGATGGAAAAACAATTTGTGGATTTATTATCCGAAGAGCTGAAATTGCAGGAGGCTGTCGATAAGGAGCACGTCCATCATATGAACATCACCTTTGTGGAGGCGAGAAGGTTAGCTAACGAGTACCAAAAGGAGGCCGAGAAATGCATTGCCACAACCGAAACTTGTGAAGTCGGGAGAGAAAGAGCTGTCGTGTTGTATGCCAAGGAAAAAAAGTTGACTTCCCTCTGGGAGAAAAGAGCGCGCCAAGCTGGTTGGAAAGGAGAATAAAAAACCCCACCGGTGAAGAACTCTTTTTTAGTTTCAAATTTTGTTGTCCACTTTGTAGCTTTACGTTAGTTGTATTCTCTCTATGAGCACAAAATTGCTCATATTTCTTCATCTATATATGTATTTACTTACTCTCTTGTACCCTGTCATGATCATATGAAATATAAACTTTCCCATTATAGTTCCATGATCTGCATTGATTGAATTAGAACCCTTTATTGATTCCATTATGCACTTTTTAAAGCCATTTACAATAATCCCTAGCCAAAGTGAAGTTCTATGATCTGAAGTTCTCGAGTTTGAGCCATGAAGATTGAGAATCTTTCGATGAGGGAAAGGTATACCCCCTTGGTGCTCGGCCTGAATTCAGATTAATTGATAGTGTATGTCGAATAATTGATGATTAGAAAAAAAAAAAATCTAAATGCCACGTTAATTTGATTATTAATATAAATAAAGTTTGTGAATGCATCGATTGTGTTCACAATTTTTGTAGAGAATAAAAAATACATAAGAGTGAAAATTTAATCTGGATGGTCGATAAGTGAGTCTAGGTTGAGCATCTCCACCATTTGGGTATGTTGAAGATTTGAGTCACCCTGGAGGGTATGATGGGAACACTATTGATCGTTATGTTAATATTTTGTCGGAGTTTAAAATGAAATTGCAAAATAACCATTTTTAAGGCGAACTAACCACTCAATTTCATGGGTGGTACCAATATAAAAGTAGTATGCTTTTATATATAAGAGATTAGGAATGGTTATCAAAATATGTATTGCTATCTTATCAGTGGTGTACATTATTTCAAACAGCAAAAGGCCAAAAGTATTCTTAAAATAACTCTCAAATTAACACCTAAACTTGATGACCTTTAAAAAAAAACACATGACTTATTATGATTGACCGCATATATTATTTAATTTAAAAATTAAACCCACCTACTTTTGAACAAAAACTCTTCAACCCGTTTAATCTAACATGTTATTTTAATCTAGACCCATATTTCATTCTTATTTGGACGCAACATTCAGCTCCCTGACGCTTAACCTTCTTGTTCTAGTTCATGGACTCTTGGCGAGCCCAAGTGATTGGACGTATGCTCCATCAACCTCTGTAAGGTTTTAGTGGAAGATCTGCTTGTGCTCACGTCCAATCACTTGGCTCGCCAAGATGCTATGAACAAGAACAAGAAGGTTAAGCCCAGGGGCTGAATGTTGCGTCTAAAATCAGAATGGAATGTGGATTTAGGTTTAAATAAAGGGGTTAGTGGGTTTGGATTAAAAAGTGGGCGGATTGAATTTATAAATTAAATAATATATGTGGTCAATCATAATAAGTCATGAGACTTTTAAATAAGAAAAGGTCATCAAGTTTAACGTCTTAGTTTGAGAGTTCGGAACCTAAATGACCCAAAAAAAAAAGAAATAAACCAAAATACCCGGAAAAAAAAAGTGGAATCAAAGTACCTTTAACGCAGCTTTTTTGTGCGTTATATAAAAGTGAGTTAACGTCTCCCATTAAAATCCGTTACCCAAATTTTCTTTAAAAATAAAAATAAAAAACTAAATTACATAACACACAATTTTAGTGTGCTATGATTTTAAAGAAGTACAAACATAAGACAAAAGTTGAGAACGTAAGGGTAAAATAGACATTTAAAAAAGTCAATTAGGATAAAGGAGGAGAATGTATATTGTTCAAAGTTGAGAGCAGAGGGGCGGAGGGGGGGGGGGGGGGGGGGGAATGATTTTTAAAGCATAGTTGAGGTGCATTTTCACCCAATTCTTTTTTATTGTCAGTCTTTCAAAAACAGTCTCCCTATATTTTAGGGGTAAGGTCTGCGTACACTTTACCCTCCCCAGACCCCACATTGTGAGATTTCACTGGTTACGTTGTTATTGTCTTTTTTATTGTTCATGCTAGTATAACTATTCGATCATATTAAATTCACATATTCTTATATGACATAATCAAATAATCGAAAAATTAAATTGAATTAAAAAGAAAAAAAATCGAACTAAACCAAATTTATTTTGGTTGGAACTGAATATTATTTTCTCAAAACTGAAAGATCAAAATCAAATAATGTAAAATCAAATTGAAAAATCGAATAAAGACCCTAACTAGCTATTAAGAACCCGTTTGGATTGGCCTATAAGTTGCTTATAAGCTGTTTTCAGCTTTTTTGAGTGTTTGGCTGGCCAACTTAAAGTCATTTGTGCTTAAAATAAGCTCAAAAAAATAATTGGATCCATTTGACTTAACTTATCTAAAGCAGCTTATAAGCTGAAAATAGCTTATAAGCCAAAAAAAAATAAGTTAGACTACCCCAACTTATTTTTTTTCATTTTTTTGCGCGGATTGCCCTTCGTTTGGGGTGGTCTTTAAATTTTGCCCCTCAAATCTGTGGTCTTTAAATTTTGCCCTTCATATTTGTGGTCTTTAAATTTTGCCCTTTGCTTGGAAAGATGGGCGAATACATGAAGTTCTGGGTTCGAACTCCCGCTCAGGCATAAAATAAAAAAATAATTTCGCAAGGCAGGACTGGAAGAGTGCATGCCAGATCCAGCATGCAATCTTTAAGAAAAAGTTAAAGTTATGCCGGATCCGACATAACTAAAAGTCTGCCCCTCAAGGCAAAGTCTGCCGGAGGGGGCATACAAAATTTAAACTTTGCCTTATAAGGCAAACTTTTAGTTATGCCTTAAGGAAAACTTACGTCTTATGGGGCATACTTTTAGTTATGTTTTATGGACACACTTTTAGTTAAGGCATTACTAAAGGTTTACCTTGAAAAGTTAAAAAAAAATACATATATATGCTTCAAGGCAAAGTTTGCCCATAAGGCATAAGTATGCCCCCATCGGCATAAGTTTGGTAATTCCTTAACAAGTTTATGCCGATGGGGGTATACTTTTAATGGGCAAACTTTTATGCCGGATCCGGCATAAACTTGTGAAGGAATTATCAAAGTTATGCCGGAACCAGCATACTTATGCCAAGTATGCCCATAAGGCATACGTATGCCGGGTCCGGCATAACTTTGCTAATTCCTTCACAAGTGTATGCCGATGAGGGCATAGCGAAATTTAAACTTCGCCTTGCGATTTTTTTTTAAAATTTTGACTGTGTGGGGGTTCGAACCTGAAACCCATGAGATTTAGCGAAGGGCAAAATTTAAAGATTTCAAATATGAGGGGCAAAATTTAAAGACCACCCCAAAAGAAGAATTGCCCATTTTTTTTAGCTTATAAGCTGTTAAGCCCATCCAAACAGGAATTGCATCCGCTGATCAAGTAAAAGTGTACTACATTCAAATATTGTGGGCGGCCAATTGCTGCTGCTGTTTTTTCTTTAGAAGCGTTTCTGTTCGCGGTTTATCATCGTAGTAGTCAAAAGTGTCCCTACAAATGTAAATTCTGGACCTACATGGCTAACTCATGCAGTCAGTTCTTTATTTGTATTACTTTACTACTATATAGAAGCATGAGTTAAACCCATGCTTCGTAGTCCGTTAAACATTATAGAAGCATGGGTTAAACTCATGCTTCGTCGTCCGTTAAGCATTAAAAATGAAAAGTGTGGTCCCCATATTAAACACCAACCAATATTAAAAAAAATAGAACCCACCATCTCCAAGCTCACGGGAAAAAAAAAGTGGACCTCATATTAACAAAATCAAGCATTATAAAACAAAAGTGAATCCCATATTAAAAAAAACAAACAATGTCAAAAAAAAAAACGTGCAGACTTTGTATTTGTAACAAACACTAATATAATAAAGTTTTAGATACGGAGCACAAACTACAATATTATATTAATCGTGTTTTGAACATAGTATCCCATATTGACACAATCAAGCAATATAAAAAAAAAAGTGAATCCCATATTAAAAAAACAAACAATGTCAAAAAAAAAGTGCAGACTTTGTATTCGTAGCAAACACTAATATAATAAAGCTTTAGATACAAAAAAAATAAAATTGTGGGCCCCATATTATACACTAAAGGTGTCAACCGGTTCATTGTAACCGGTTTTAACCGGTAACCGGACCGGTTAAACCGGAACTGGAACCGGAACCGGTATAACCGGTTAACCGGTTCCGGTTAACCGGATATTAGTTTACCGGTCCGGTTCCAAATATTTTTTAACCGGAACCGGACCGGTTAAACCGGTTAAAAAAAAGGAAAGAGCCGTTGGGCCTCGGTAATGGACCGTTGGCAACGGTCCATTTGCAAAAATGGCCGTTGCCAAACGGTCATTTTCTTAATTTTTGGCCCCCAATTTTTTTTTTTTAACACTTTAACCCCTCCCCCACCCCTATATAAATCCTTCTTCATTTTCATTTCAATTCACTCTTCTTCATCTTTCTCTCAAATCTCAATCTCTCAATTATAGTTACTTTGCAATAATTAGCCACAAAGTCTTATTATAGTTTCAACTTTCAATTATTAATTTTGCAATTATAATATTGTTGGTGGAGTTGGTGATTTTGCAACAATCTGAAGTAGCTTTGGTGGATTTGCAATTCTAGCCGCCTTCGCTTTGTTGGAAATTAATCCGGCAATTTGGTACCTTCGTTCCAACTCTATCTTTAATTTTCGCAATTTAATTCTAGCAATTTATTTTTCGAAATTTAATTTACGCAATTTAATTCTAGCAAATTTAATTTGTTGTAATTTATTTTCTTGTGATTTAAATTATTTCTATTTAATAATGTCAAAGAGATTAAGGCGTGGTGCCGGTAGTAGTAGTCGTACTGTTAGGGGTGCGCTTAATGAGGAAACATTTGTGGAAGAAACACCTAATTTAGGTATTGATGTTGGTGGAAATAATCCACTTTTAGGTCATGAGGCAATGCAACAACATTTTACCGACACTTTTAATGAAGACTTAGATGATGATGATGATGTGAAACACAACCCCCTGAAAATCCCATAGGAGATACAGGTCCTGCACAATCACATACACAAGACAAACCGCCTAGAACTCGTAAGCCAACAGCTAAAGTTTGGAAATTTATGACTAAGGATAGGGAAAACCAATCAGTTACGTGTACCCTATGTGGACAAGTATTTAGTTTTAAGCAAGGAACTGGTAAGGATGGTGGAACGGGTACACTAAATGCTCATATGAGAACCAAACATATGGATGTTTGGGGAGAGCAAACGGGTTCAAATGTGGGGGGGATTCAAATGACGATAGACCCACGAACCGGTAGAAATTTTAAGTATGACAAGAAAAAAAAACGCGTAGAAATAGCTAAAATGGTAGCTTATGATTGTTTACCATTTTCCTTTCCCTCGGGTTTGGGGTTTGTTACTTACATTCAACGTTGTTATAACCCGTTATTTGAGGGTATTCCTAGAAGTACTTGTAGAGCCGATGTTATAGATTTGTTTAAAAAATATAGATTTTATTTGCGCCATGTATTTAATTCTTTAAATTGTAATGTTTGTCTTACCGCTGATTTGAGTCTTAGTATTAACCATTTAGATTTTTTTGCTATTACATGTCATTGGGTTGATGACAACTGGGTTATGCAAAAAATAATTATAACTTTTTTATACGACGAAGGAAAAGGTCGTCACGATGGAAAAATTTTAGCCGATTCAATGTCTACTATAATGAGATTTTTTAACATTTATAGAAAAACACTTTGTATTGCTTTAGATAATGCTTCTAATAATACAAAGGCAATTGGTCTTTTAAAAAGAGAAATAAACCCTCCTCTAAGAAATATTTTTCATGTAAGATGTAGTTGTCACATTTTAAATTTAATTGTTAAAGATGGTCTTATGCATTTTGATGATTCTGTTCAAAAAGTTAGAAATGCTGTTGCGTTTCTTTTTTGTAATGCTAATAGGGGAAGAATTAGAGATTTTAAGAATGCTTGTGTGGAAAATAACCTTAGACCTAGGAAAATTCAAGTAGAAATTGAGACTAGGTGGAACTACACTTACATTATGCTACAACAAGCATATGAGTATAGGATTCCCATACAACAAGTTCACAACAAATATAATATTGATAGTGAGGATTGGTTAACTTTTAGGCATTGGGAAGATGTTAAAGAATGTATTGAACTCTTAGAAAATTTTTATAATGCAACTCTTGCTTTTTCTAGACAATTCTATCCCACGGTAACCGGAATTTTAGCCTACTTAGCGGAAATAGCTAGAGTTTTACAAGAGTATAAATATAAACCCGATTATCAAGTGGCTATTTTTGAAATGATAATCAAATTTAAGAAGTATTTTTTTCCCATCCCAACTTTATTTATATTGGGTTCCCTTTTAAATCCTTGTTTAAAAGTGTCTTATACTAAAAATTTGGTTAGTCAAATTTATACATTTTTAGAAATTGAAGAGGGAGTTCAACCATCTTTAGCTGAAGCCGATCTCGCTATTGATAATGAGTTTAGAAAAGTTTTTACTCATTATTCTAGTTTGGAAGAACGTGCTACACCCGTTGCTCCACGCCCTACTACTTCTCAGAGTAGCAAAAAGGGCTTGTCGGGTTTAAAATTTTTACATTCACAGCCAACTTCTTCTTCTACTGCAAACTTTGATGAATTTAACTTTTATTTGATGCAGCCAAATGTGGATATCAAGGATGACTTGGACGTCTTAGCATGGTGGAAGAAGTACAAGGCAAGCTATTCGGTACTTTCAAGAATGACTCGAGATATCCTTACGGTTCAAGTATCAACCGTGGCTTCGGAGAGCGCATTTAGCCAAGGAAGACAACAAATTGGAGACCATAGACATTCATTATCCGGCTTTAGCTTGCAAGTACTAGTGTGCATTCGAGATTGGATTAGATCGGAGCGACGCAACCAAAACTCAGAAGCGGAGCAAGGCGAAGAGGAAGAAATTGAAGATTTGATAGCTAGTGGACCGGACCAAATGGAAGACTTTGAAGATATTTCCATGACCGAATATGATGTGGGGGAAATTAACGAAATGGTTCAAAATTGGTGATTTTATTATTCTACTATTTTTGTATAACTCATGTATTATTTGCAAGTTAAAAAAAAATACAACTTGCAAATAAATGTTATCTAAGAATGAATAAAATATATGGCTCATTGAGCTTTCTTCTATTTACTTGTGTTCATATTTTTACTTTTATTAAGTTAGGAATATAAGTATATATAGTATATAAGTAAGTATATATAGTATATAGTACATATATACAAGTATATATAGTATATATAGTATATAGTACATATATATATACTATATATATTAAGTTATACACATATATAAGTATATATAGTAGTAAGTGTATATAGTATATAAGTAAGTATATATAGTATATAGTACATATATATAAGTATATATAGTATATATACTATATATATTAAGTTATACACATATATAAGTATATATAGTATATAAATATATATAGTATATATATTAAGTATATATTGTATATATAGTAGATATGTATATATAGTATATATATTAAGTTATACCTATATATAGATATTAAGCTATACCTATATATAGTATATAAGTATATGTAAGTTATACATATATATGTGTACGAAAAGCACTATTCTGTATTGCTGACTTGCTGTTAGGCTGTTAGTCAGTAAATATTTAAACTTTAATTATAAAGTTGTATAACATATGTAAATATACCTACAATATACAAATAAATACTATAATATATATATATAATACAAAAAACAAAAAAAAAAAATTTTAACCAATCCAAACCGGACCGGTTCCGGTTTGGACTTTAAAACCGGTTAACCGGAACCGGTTAGGCGGTTCCGGTTTCCTAACCGGTTCCCAGTCCGGTTCCGGTTGGAACCGGTTGACAGGCATATTATACACCAATATTAAAAAAATTGTGGGCCCCATATTAAACACCAACCAATATTAAAAAAAAAAAAAAAAAAAAAAAAAGTGGAACCCACCACCTCCAAACTCACGGGAAAAAAAAGTGGACCCTATATTAACAAAATCAAACAATATTAAAAAAAAAAGTGAATCCCATATTAAAAAAATAAATAATGTCTAAAAAAAAAAGAGAAGAAAAAAAAGTGGAACCCACCACCTCCATACTCACGGGAAAAAAAAGTCGACCTCATATTAACAAAATCAAGCAATTTAAAAAAAAAAAAAAAGTGAATCCCATATTTAAAAAACAAATAATGTAAAAAAAAAAGTGCATCCTATATTAAAAACTCAAACAATATTCATGTAATTTCCAAAGTATCTCATTAAATCAATAATGATGGATTCATTGCCACAGCGTATCAACCCATTAGTGGGAGCAAATGAAATTATTGTATATAGCAACATACTTAAAATACTTATATATTAAAATAAGATAGAATTTAATTACTTTTTTATTTTTTCCTTACTCTAATAAATGTGAAAAGAGATTAATGTCATAAAAAATAAATATTAAATGGAGATCAAATAATGAATAAGGTAAATTAGTGAAATTATAATTCTAATTGACGTTTCCTTAAAAAAATCATGTAAAAGACAGCATGACAAGTAAAACGAGTTAAACAAAAAATATTTACTAAAATTTAAAAAATAGAAGTTCTTCATTTAAATAGGAAATTAAATTTCTACTTTGTTTCATTTTAAACATGTAAAATTAATATAATAATTTGAATTAGAATTATCCAAATCAAAATTTGATTAAAAAATCATAGGTATTGTTTAGGCCCAATCTACATACATTAACAATAGAATATTTTACACCTTTAAATTAATCGAATCAAAATTCAAAGTATCAACTGATGCTTAAATATTGTTGTTGTTTTATGTCAAAGAGAGAAAAATAGTTTCCTTTTAAATAAGTCTTCTCTTTTAAAAAGTATTAATACATTTTTGCCAACTTTGTATTTGTAGCAAACACTAATATAATAAAGTTTTGGATACAGAGCACAAAATACAATGTTATATTAATTGTGTTTTGAACATAATATATGTATTACTATACTATTACTACTATATAGAAGAGCCGGTTTATAGAGGCAAGATCGCCGTCCGTGTTCGGTCCCACTTTTTTATTTAAGGGCAAAAAAATGACATTTTATGCTTTATATTACCAACTCTTCTAAAAAGTAGATAGAAATACTTTATTATATTTCTATTTTTCTACTATATAGAAGCATCGGTTTATCCATGCTTCGTCGTCAGTCACTCTTAAAAAAAAAAGAAAAAAAAGTGGACTCTACGCTCTCCAAACTCATGAAAAAAAAGTGGACCTCACCCTCTCCAAACTCATGAAAAAAAAAGTGGACCCCATATTAAAAAAAAAGGCAACGTAAAAAAAAAAAAGTGCATCCCATATATTAAAAAAATCAAACAATATTCATGTAATTCCCAAAGTATCCCCATCAAGTCAATAATAGTGGATTCATTACCACATGCATATTAACCCATTAGTGGGAGCAAGTGAAATTATTGCACAGCAAAAAATATGGACCCCATATTATTACGTTTCTTCAAAATATTTAATTGTTGTATTTGCTATTCCTCCATGTCATTTATTTGTTATGTTTACTAAAATAAATATACTTAAAATATATATATTTAAAAAATAAGATACAATTTAATTACTTTTTTATTTTTATTCTTACTCTAATAAATGTGAAAAGAGATTAATATCAAATGAAAATCAAATAATGAATAAGATAAATTAGTCAAATTATAATTCTAATTCGCGTTTCCTTAAAAAACCATGCAAAAGACAACATGACAAGTAAAATGAGTTAAACCGAGAATATTTGCCAAAAATTAAAAAATAGCATTTCTTCGTTTAAATAGAAAATCAATTTCTACTTTGTTTCGTTTTAAACATGTAAATTAATTTAATAATTTGAATTAGAATTATCCAAATCAAAATTTGATCTAGTACTATATAGAAGAGCCGGTTGGCTCAACTTTTTCGTCATCCGTTCCAATTTTTTTTTTTGTTTAAATTGTGGGCCCCATAGAGAAGAAAAAAAAGTTGAACCCACTACCTCCAAACTCACGGGAAAAAAAAAATTGGACCTCATATATAACAAAATCAAGCAATATTAAAAAAAAAGTGAATCCCATATTAAAAAAACAAACAATGTTAAAAAAAAAAAGTGCATCCTATATTAAAAAATCAAAAAATTAAATCAATAATGATGGATTCATTGCCACATGCGTATCAACCCATTAGTGGGAGCAAATGAAATTATTGTACAACAACATACTTAAAATACTTATATATTAAAATAAGATAGAATTTAATTACTTTTTCATTTTTTCCTGACTCTAATAAATGTGAAAAGAGATTAATGTCATAAAAGAAAAATAATATTAAAAGGAGATCAAATAATTAATAAGGTAAATTAGTGAAATTATAATTCTAATTGAAGTTTCCTTAAGAAACCGTGTAAAAAACAACATGACAAGTAAAATGAGTTAAACAAAAA
Source organism: Lycium barbarum (assembly GCF_019175385.1). Taxonomy (NCBI): domain Eukaryota; kingdom Viridiplantae; phylum Streptophyta; class Magnoliopsida; order Solanales; family Solanaceae; genus Lycium; species Lycium barbarum. The sequence goes on from NC_083343.1 coordinate 6,246,339, forward strand.
ATATTTACTAAAACTAAAAAATAGAAGTTCTTCATTTAAATAGAAAATCAAATTTCTACTTTGTTTCATTTTAAACATGTAAAATTAATATAATAATTTGAATTAGAATTATCTAAATCAAAATTTGATAAAAAAATTATATGTATTACTTTACTATTACTACTATATAGAAAAGTCGGTTTATAGAGGCAAGATCGTCGTCCGTGTTCGGTCCCACTTTTTTATTTAAGGGCAAAAAAATGACGTTTTATACTTTATATTACCAACTCTTCTAAAAAGTAGATAGAAATACTTTATTATATTTCTATTTTTCTACTATATAGAAGCATCGGTTTACCCATGCTTAGTCGTCAATTACTCTTAAAAAAAAAAAAAGTGGACCCCACACTAAAAACGCCAAGTAATATTAAAAAAAAAAGGTGGACCCCATCCTCTCCAAACTCATGAAAAAAAAAGTGGACCCCACCCTCTCCAAATTCATGAAAAAAAAAAGTGGATCCCATATTAAAAAAAAAGGCAACGTCAAAAAAAAAAAAAGTGCACCCCATATATTAAAAAATCAAACAATATTCATGTAATTCCCAAAGTATACCCATCAAGTTAATAATAGTGGATTCATTGCCACATGCATATTAACCCATTAGTGGGAGCAAATGAAATTATTGCACAGCAAAAAACATGGACCCCGTATTATTACTTTTCTTCAAAATATTTAATTGCTGTATTTGCTATTCCGCCATGTCATTTATTTGTTATGTTTACTAAAATAAATATACTTAAAATATATATATTTAAAAAATAAGATACAATTTAATTATTTTTTATTTTTATTCTTACTCTAATAAATGTGAAAAGAGATTAATATCAAATGAAGATCAAATAATGAATAAGGTAAATTAGTCAAATTATAATTCTAATTCGCGTTTCCTTAAAAAACCATGCAAAAGATAACATGACAAGTAAAATGAGCTAAACCGAGAATATTTACCAAAAATTAAAAAATAGCATTTCTTCGTTTAAATAGAAAATCAATTTCTAGTTTAAATAGAAAATCAATTTCTACTTTGTTTCGTTTTAAACATGTAAAATTAATTTAATAATTTGAATTAGAATTATCCAAATCAAAATTTGATAAAAAATAATAAGTATTTTACACCTTTAAATTAATTGAATTAAAGTTGAAAGTATCAATTGATGCTTAAATGTTGCTATTATGTTATCTCAAGGAGAGGAAAATAGTTTTCTTTTAAAAAGTATTAATAAATTTTCTTAGCAAACACGAATATAATAAAGTTTTAGATACGGAGCACAAACTACAATGTTATATTAATCGTGTATATATATATATATACATATATATATATATATATATATATATATATATATATATATATATATATATTATCACTATCTAAACACAACTATATACACATAGATACACTATAATCCGAAGTGTTGAACCCGTGCGCAGCACAGGCATAGGCCATCTAGTAGTTTCTAGAGATGCAAGAATCCCGGAAGTTACAAACGGAAATGAGAAACAATCACGATTTTTTCTACTTTTATTAGAGCTGAAGCTAATAGGTACATGGATGGATGGAGTCACGAAACCGACCATAATTTTGCGAGAGACAGAGAGAGAGAGAGATTTGGGGAGAAAATAATGACCCTTTTTACATGCTGTGCATTCTGTAAAAAAATCCCCTAAATAAATATGAGGTGTAATGTATTTTATAAAATGATTAATTTCAAGTAATTTTCATTTGTCCGCACGAGCACTTCCGTTAATTTTTTTTTTTTTTGGTTTCTCACTTGGTGTTTGATCCTTTCCTAGGGCCAGACTAATTCGGATTCACACCGAAATTTTTTACTTTTGGGGACGATAACTTTTTATCAAAGAAAATTTCATTCTTATCATTCGAACACGAAACCTTTAATTAAAAAGAAAATGGTACTTATCGGTCCATCAAAACTTCGAGTGATCCCAAGATACTGCAAGTAAAGGGATTACTTTTTTCCTTTTATGTAAATTAAAGGGGTGTTTATCAAAGTTGTACTTAAACTCCAAACTCATCCTCTTGACAACTTTATCTGAGTGAACCTTTTGATCAAAAAATCCAAATTTGAGTAGGAAGTGATGATGAGCAAAGATGAAAAAGGCTAACATCGATGGGATTAAAAACTAATTTTAAATTCCGTTAAGTACTTAGGAGTAGTAGTTATTCTCCTCCCCTTAAATTCTATACTATGCATAATCCAATTAAAATTAATATCCCTTCACGATTTTACTGAAATAGAAATGTGATTGCAATTTTATTCTAACATGAAATGTACATAGTAAGGGTGGGCAAGAACAGAGAAGATTACTTAACTAGTACGTATTTTGATTTAATCAGGGACAGAGCCTACTTTCTAATATTTTATTTCTCAAAATTATTTATTTATATATATAGACCGTCATGTATATTCCGCCCTTAACCCAATAAATAAAATTGCTTAGTGAAATTTAGTATGTGTGCCCCACTAATTCAGTATTTCTATATGGACGATAATGCCTATTACAGTCAAAGCAAATACCTTTGCCTATCTAGTATGGACGATTTTATCAGAGTCTATAAATTGAGATTCTTGAAAATTTCTCAATTCACCATTTTAACAATAATGCCTGCCATAATCACAGCTCAAGAAAGTTGTTTTGTTCCTGCACTGGATGCAGGAGGAGGGTCTCAACCCAGTGTGTCCAGGGCCTTGCTTTTGTTTTCACTCTACATATTTTACAACTCTCTCATTACCGATCCAGACGACGATTGACGAAGAGTGGTTGAGGAATGTTATTAGGGATGATCCTTATTCTGAAGATTTTATTCCCAACGAAATGGACCGTTTTTTCTCAGATAATCAAATACCAAGTGGTGTCGGCCCTTTGACTTCATCTGACTTGCAAAAGATTGAATCACTGGGAAATGAAAGCAGAGAAGAAGGAACTTCTTCGTCGCGCCCAGATTTAGTAGAGGAAGATGATCATGCACTAGTGGATATGAATAATGGTTTAGAAGAGATTGAACATGGAAATCTTTATGCAGATGAAGAAAGAGTGAATATTGAAGTAATTAATTTGGATACTTTGAGTTCATCCGATTCAGGAGAAATTGAACACAATCATCGTCCAGACAACAGAGGAGCTCAAAACTAGAGTAGACCACAATTGTTCACGGGGAGCCATGAGAACAGAAAGAGAGTGCGGAATTACTCTTACGGATTTACAACAACAATATGGAAAGAAGGTTGAGGATGCTGCACAAAGTTTAGGGTCCGGAACGAAAATAACCCAAAAAAAAAAAGATATGAACCAAAATATTAAAAAAAAATAAAAATTACAAAAGTACCTTTAACGCATGAAAATCATGCATTAAAGGATTTAATAGAGACGGACCCGTTAAGTCCTTTAACGCGTGATTTTCATGCGTTATTGGATTGTTTTTTTTTTAATTATTATTATTCTTTCTTTCATTTTTCTTTTCTTCCTTTCTTTCTTTCTTTCTTTCTTTCTTTCTTTCTTTCTTTCACACTTTTTACATACTTTAGTTATAGATTAATTATGCTTCGAGACTCCAAAACTTGAATATTTTATAGAGAACCCTCTTTATTTTTGTGCGATTAATAAGGTAGGCTCAACATATCAAGAATACATAAAATTTCGGATTGTCGTTTTAGTGGTTGAAAAGTGCTCGGAGTCCATTTTTGTTTGAAGACTTATTGTCATTAGCTTTAAATTATTTATGTTTTAGGGTTACACGTTATTTTTATATTAATGTGTAACTTTATTTTTAGTGATTATAACTTTATTTTTATAATCAATTAACAAAATATCAATTCATGATCAATTATTTATGTGTATTTTTTTTTTTTTTTGCGTTATACCCTTCAACCCCCAACTAATTGGAGCCTGCCACTTAAATAACCCAAAAAGTGGATTTGGGTACCAAAATAACCCATTAAAAAATCTTTTGCGCACTAATTTATTTGTAAGTTGGTGAAATTTTAAATGGTCATAAATTTGCACTCGGATGTCCATTTGATGCGATTTTTTTTTTTGGGTATTTTTTCGAGATGTATGCGTCTGAACTGCCGCAAGGTTGTTCGCCCACCCCGAATTTTCGGAAAACGTCAGTTATCCCATTCAATTTCAATTTTTCGCCAAATTCGTGTGCAATTTTCATTTATTTCTTTTTTTAAATCTAATGGCGAAAAATATATTTCAATTTCATAATCTCGTGATAATGATGTTTTCAATGTCAATTTCAAGGTTCCAAATTCAATTTAAGAAAACAAGTTAGATAGCATTAGTGAATATACAAAATAATAAAAAGTGTTTACGTTATTACTTTAACCAACTTGGCATGGTGGTAAAGTCTTTGGCTTTTGACTTTTTTTAATCTCATCTACCAAGGATCAAACCTCAACGGGAGCGTTGAGAAGATATTATTAGTAAAAAAATGAACTAATTTATTTAACGATTAACATGGGATAAACAAGTAATTAACATGGGAAAAATAATTTCAGAAATAAATATATTAACAATGACATAATTGACAAATATTAACAATGCCATAATTAACAAATAATTAACGGAGATCCATGGAGGTGTCGTATTTGTAAATACTAAATTATTCATTATTCTTGAAATTAACTAAAAAAAATTCTCTAATTAGAACTTACTTAACTAGGATAAGTTATGGAGGATTTAATTAGTTATTTTGAATAATCCATGATATTGTATTGTTGATTATAATTTACTTAACTCATGTAGTTAAAGTAATAACGAACAAAATTTTATATTAACTAACTAATCCTTCGTCAAAAAATTATGTTAACTAACTAATCCTTTTCGGAAATTCCGTTAATGATGTTCAATCCAAAACTAAGGATTTAGCTTATCGTTTGTTATTCAGGATTTAGTTTATCGTTCGTTATTCGGGATTTAGTTTATTATTCGTTATTCGGGATTTAACTTATTGTTCGTTATTCGTTAATGGATTATTTTGGTGCCCAAACCCACTTTTGAAGTTATTTAAGTTGCGGACTCCAATTAGTTGGGTGTTGAAGGGTATAACGCAAAAAAAAAAAAAAAAAAATACACAGAAATAATTGATAGTGAATTAATATTTGTTAATTGATTATGGATTATTAATTTGTTAATTTTTTATTTATTGTTAATTTACTTATTTGTGAAATTGTCAAAATAAAGTTACGCATTAATATAAAAATAACACGAAACCCTAAAACATAAATAACTTAAAGCTAATGACAACAAGTTTTCAAACAAAAATGGACTTCGAGCACTTTTCAACCACTAAAACGACAATCCGAAGTTTTGTGTATCCTTGATGTGTTGAGCCCACCTTAGTAATCGCACAAAAATAAATAGGGTTCTATATAAAATATTCAAGTTTTGGAGTCTCGAAGCATGATTAATCTATGGCTAAAGTATGTAAAAAAGTGTGAAAGATAGGAAGAAAGAAAGAAAAGAAAAAAAGAAAAAAAGAAATAATAAAAAAAATAACAAGACAATCCAATAACGCATGAAAATCATGCGCTAAAGGACTTAACGGGTCCGTCTCTGTTAAGTCCTTTAACGCATGATTTTCATGCGTTAAAGGTACCTTTGTACCTCTTTTTTTTTCCTTGGGTATTTTGGTTCATACTCCTTTTTTTTTGGGGGTTATTTTAGTTCCGGACTCCAAAGTTTTTTTGGGATTATTTTGGTTCCGGACTCCAAACTTTTGATCAAAAAGTCCAAATTTGTGTAGGACTAGTCATTCTTGTCCCCTAAATTAAAACTTTATCTCAGTGATGATAAGTAAAGATGAAAAATGCAAGGCTAACATCCATGAGATTAAAAACTAATTTTAAATTTCATTGAATTCCACGTCGACATTACTAATCTTAATATGTACGTAGGAGGAATAGTCATTCTTGTCCCCTTAAAGTCTTTACTATGCACATTCCAATTCAAATTAATATCCCTTCACGATTTTACTGAAATAGAAATGTGGTTACATTTTATTCAACATGGAATGTACTTAGGAAGGGTGGGAAAGAATAGAGAAGATTATATCAGTATATTTTTTATTCTACTTTCTAACGTTTTTTTTCCTCTGAATTATTATATAGACAAAATGTATATCTTGCCCTTAATCCAATAGATAAAGCTGCTTAATGAAATTCTGTAAGACTAACAATTGTCAATATAGATCGATGCAAAACAATCAAGTAGCTTTTTATTACACGGTGGCCTCCCCACCTATCCTTAGTCTGCCATATAGTCCTATTTGTTGAAAAATTTTACAATAGTAGAAGCACAAGTATGACATGGTATGTGAGAGAGTTTTTAATTGATATTTTAACATGGGACCCATCACTTTTTACTCCCTCTCTCTTCCCTTCTCATCCGTCTTATATCTCCTCTTTTCTCTGTCTTTTTTTTTTCTCTTTTACTTGTGTCTTCACTCTCATTTCTCTCTCCTCTTTCCTTTTTTCCCCCTCATTTTTGTTTTCATGAATTTTAAAACTGTTTCTATTTCACACATTAGCAAACAAAATTTAGATATTCTCGATTTCATTACCTAGTTTTTAAATTCTATATTAAAAATTTAGTTAAACTCCGAACAAATTTTAAAAAAAGTAATTGACATTTGAAAAAAAATAAATTAAATTTTAATATTTAAAAATGAACTTAGGATACTTCTGAAAGTAATAGCAGCACGACAAATTTATTAAACTTCCTTTTCGTCACTTTTTATTTTGGTATATATTCAATTCAAAGTTTTTACATTCTGTACGTTAGAAATCAAAAATTAAGTGTCATCAAAGTATATTTTAAATCTAAAAGTATTAAAAATTAAATTGAACCAGCAAAATCTTCAATCACAATTGGTTTGGCCTTCCACATCTTTTCACATAGAAATATCACTTAAATATACTTAAGAATATAGTTTTAATAAGACCTTAGGTTATCGGTCCAACCGTTAATGTAAATTTAAAAATCAAAAACTGAATTAGCAGTCAAAGAAAAAATTACAAAAATATTAAAAATCATTACCCAATAACTCGATTTCGGTTATCCAATAACAATTATTGTGGTTAAGTTTATCAGTTAAACTAACTTTTAATACTCCTAAATTTAGGATTTACTTTGATGACACTTAAAATTTTAGATTTTTAGGGTACATAATGTAGAAACTTTGAATTGAATATGTACCAAAAGAAAAAGTAAAAAAAAAAAAAGGAAGTCTAATAAATTTTCAAGGTGTTTTACTTTCAGAAATATCGTAAGTTCATTTTAAGCTATCAGTTTTTATATTTAATTTTTTTAAGCGTCAATTATTTTCTTTTAAGCTTATTTGGAGTTTAATTGAATTTTTAAGATAAAATTGAAAAACAGATAATGAAGTCGAGAATATCTTATTATTATTATTTTTGCTAATGAGTAAACTAGAATTAGTTTTAAAATTGATGAAAACAAAAAATGAGAACCAAAAAAAAAGGAAAGAGGAGAGAGAACTGAGAGTGAAGACTCAAGTAAAAGAGGAAAAAAAAAAAGGACAGACGGAGAAAAGAGGAGAGATAAGACGGATGAGAAGGGAAGAGAGAAAGGGGCTGAAGAAGCGCTTTTTATTTGTGAAGATATCCAGAAAGCCATGTGCTTTAAAAGAAGCTTCTACTAAAAAGTGGTAGGTCCCATGTTAAAATATCAATTAAAAATTTCCTCACATACCATGTCAACTTGTGCCTCTACCATTGCAAAAAAATCTCTATTTGTTTGGTCAATGGTGAAAGAACCCGAAGGGTGTATTAATTAGCTAAAAAAAACATTGTGAAAAATTTAAAAATTTAGATGGACAAAACATTTATGTCTCTTCAATCTTCCTTAAAAGAGCAACAATCGATGTTCTCTGTGAATGTACCCAACAAGAAATATACTGATTAAAACCCGACATGCCAATCCCAAAAAACTCTACTCTGGGAATTTAGGAATTGATCAAACGAATTTGCGTTAGTTTTTGTTTTGTTTGAGACAAGGTAAACCTGTAGTCTCCTTTACAATAGAACAGTCAAATATAATCACTTCAGGATATGGAGACACTACGATTCATGAATATTTTTGTTTTAACAACGGCGTATCTACCACCCACCACAATCACAGATCAAGAAAGTTGTTTTTCTCCGGCACCGGATACAAGTGGTGGGTCCCAACCCACCGTGTCCAGGACGTTGCTTTTATTTTCACTATTCATATTTTGCAACTATGTCGATATGAGCTTATTTGCCAACACTGATCCTGACGCATTGGAAATTTCCTCTGACGTTGATTCTGAGCAAAACTTGTTTGCAAATGTTATTAGCAATGATCCCTCTATTTTTTTAGAATTTGTTCCCCACGAACTTGACTCACACAACCAAATACCACTTGGTATCTGCCCTTTGACTTCTTCTGAATTGCAAGAGATTGAATCACTGGCAAATGAAAGCAGAGAAGAAGGAACTACTTCGTCGCGCCCAGATTTAGTAGAGGAAGATGATCATGCACTAGTGGATATGAAGAATGGTTTAGAAGAGATTGAACATGCTGGAAATATTTATGCAGATGAAGAAAGAGTGAACATTGAAGTAATTGATTCGGATACTTTGAGTTCATCCGATTCAGGAGAAATTGAACACAATAATCGTCCAGACAACAGAGGAGCTGAAACTACAGTAGACCGCAATTGTTCACGGGGAGCCATGAGGACAGAAAGAGAGTGCGGAATTACTCTTACGGATTTACAACGACATTATGGAAAGAAGGTTGAGGATGCTGCAAAAAGTTTAGGGGGTAAGCATAAGATCACTTCAATTAATATTCGCATCAGTTATTTTAGTTTGTCAAATTTAAAACTGGAACTTTAGACGTCATTGTTCAGAATGAAAAGTTTAGCAACAAATTAACCTACTCATTTTGTTCTTGAGTAAATTTCTCAAATGGTCACTCCACTTAATGAAATCATGTAGTAAAATCACTTACTTGGACGGCCCCCATTAATTTCTACTCAAATAGTCCTTTCTTTATTTTAAAAGATACAGATACGTCTATATGTTACTACTGAAGAACTTGTGTTACTGGAGTGTCTCCATTCACGTTGGTATTTCTGTTGCCCAGCCAGAACGCCTATCTTTTAAACAAATTAAAGGCATCATAGTTTCGTACAATGTCAATATATTGTGGTTAAAAATGTCTCCTTACTTTAATTTGTGGGTGGGTATCATTCTTTCTTTTTTCTCTCTATTTTGCCAGTAATGAATACATTGGTCGAATTAGTTAAAGCTTTGGTATTGTTTCAAGTTACCATATAACATTTGGGATAAGCAGTTATAAATGTACTGCAAGAAATGTGGAAGAACTGATTATAAAGTGTTGAGTGACCATTTGAGAAATTTACTCATTTTGTTGTTTGCAGTGAGTCGAAGTACATTTAAGCGAATATGTAGAGCCAATGGCATAGACAGGTGGCCACGTAAACGACCTGCAACTTCAAGTACTCAAAGTATGGCTACAATGTTTGATCAGAGGGACAAGAGCATGAGCATAAAAGCATCTTACAATAATGTGAATGTTAAATTCCCGCTGAGTCTCTCATCGGGGAAAAAGGATTTGGAAGTCGAAGTTGAGAAGAGATTTCGGATACAAACTGGAAGTTATTGGATCAAATATGAAGATGAAGACAAAGACTGGATTCGAATAACTTGTGATAAGGATTTACATCATGGAATGCACACTCGTCTAGAAAGGGGGATAACAACAATGAAGATGCTGGTTAATTGTGACCTTGGCTGATAAGGTTACCCCCAGTAGAGTTTTTTTCCAGGGATTTTGTGATTTGTCAATTTTGTTTTAGGTAGTAATTCCTCCTTAGGAAGTACCGCGTTTATGGTTAATTATTGCAGTTAATTAATTGGATATGCATCTGTTGTAGCCCTTTAATTGTACCCCTATGGGCTTATCCTTGTTCCAATTAAAGTTCTCTTTCTGTCTTTGTTTTGAGATACAAAAAAAAGGGTTATAAAGAAATAAAAGAAAGGTTTTACATATAATGATCATATCTATCTTTGCATATATACATATAGTCCTCCCGTTGTACCATGGAATAACCTTGGTTCCTTCACAATTGAGAGCTTTCTGATTCAGCTAGAATAGAAGTGTCTTTGCGTAATAGACCGATCGACGGTCGTGTGTTTATATTCTCGTAGAGTGTTGGATTTGGGATATAACATGATGAGACAAATTGAATTCCTCTGGGACTAGAAATAGTTGAACTGGATGGATGATGCTTACTCTTAGGAGGTGGATGCAATATGGGTTTCAACCATTTCTGAAAACAGAGCATATCTGGGTGTGTGTGTGTGGAGAGGCTTACTGACTAAGGCCAAAAGAAAGAAGAGAAACCTGACGATATGTTTGTGATACCCCAAGAATGAGATGAGAGTATTTATCAGTTAATCAAAAGGTTCAAGAAAGGTTCAGAGTCAAAACAAAATGGTTCAAACAAACATGGGTGGGGTATACACTTTTATATTTTCCTTTATGCATAAAGGAAAGGAGACGACCCAAGTGGACGAGAAGCCGCGGAGGGGCTCATCATTTATTCTTACGCGTGAATAAATTGAATTCCTCTGGAACTAGAAATAGTTGAACTGGATGGATGATGCTTACTCTTAGGAGGTGAATGCAATATGGGTTTCAACCATTTCTGAAAACAGAGCATATCCGGGGGGGGGGGGGGGGGGAGGTGTGTGTGTGTGGAGAGGCTTACTGACTAAGGCCAAAAGAAAGAAGAGAAACCTGACGATATGTTTGTGATTCTCAAAACGATGGAAGGGGGTTGAATTTATAGTTAATCAAAACTCAAAAGGTTCAAGAAAGGTTCAGAGCCAAAACAAAATCGTTCAAACAAACATGGGCGGGGTCTATAATTTTATATTTTCCTTTATACATAAAGGAAAGGAGACGACCCAAGTGGACGAGAAGCCGCGGAGGGGCCCATCATTTATTCTTACGCGTGAAAACAGTAAACTTCTTTTATTTCAATTTGAATTGAAAAAAGGGGCAAATATATCTTTTAACTTCCCGATTTAGAGCAGATATATCTTTTATTAAAATATAGTGGATATATATTTTCCCGTTACAAAATAATGCAAATACACCTTTTTACTGATAAATTTTCTGTAAAAATTATTTAGCTTATTTTTTAATTTTAAAAAATGTCACGTGGCTTTAAAAAAAGGTCACACAATTTTTTTGAATAGAAATATTTTTCTAAAGCCACGTGACATTTAAAATTAAAAAATAAGCTAAATAATTGAAAAGTATTGTTATATTCTGTAAATATACCCTCTTACTATGTTTATATAAGTTTTTTTACCTTGGATAATTGAACCTCCTAACCTATTCTCTTGTTTTCAGATACTGTTTCAGACACCCTTAGTTAGGCCTCAAGCATAGTTTTGCAAGCCATCAGACTTAGTTTGCCTGCTAACTTTACTTACAGGCAGAGTTTTGCAAGCCAAAGTTAGGCCTCAGGCATAGTTTTGCAAGCTATCACGCAGAGTTTGCCTTCAGGCATAATTTTGAAGGTAAAATTCTGTCTTGTGAATCTAAGGGCCCGTTTGATCATAAGAATTATTCACTTTTTTTTCAGAATTTTTTTTCACTTTTTTCCAGAATCACCATTTGGCCATGAAAATTCCAAATACAACTTGAAGTTATATTCCGGAATTTGAAAAATAATTTTCACAACCAAAACAACTATATTTCAACAAAAAATACAATTTCAAAAACTATGGTCAAACACAACTCTAACTCCAACTCCAAAATTTCAAAAAAAGTGATTTTTTTTTGTTTCTATGGTCAAACGCCTACTAAATATCTGACTTGTGAATTTTTTTTTTTTTTTTACTGAGCTGAGGTTCGAACTCAGAACCTCGAGATATGAGGCGAAGAGTAAATATTAAAGGCCACCAATTTGAAGGGCAAAATTAAAGACCACCGCAAATGAAGGACAATCCGCGCCAAAAAAAAAAAGACTTTTTTCACGCGCAAGAATAAATGCTGTCCCCCCTCGTCTCCTTTCCTTTTAAGTGTAGACCCCAACCGTGTTTGTTTGGACCATTTTGTTTCGACTCTGAACCTTTTGAGTTTCCTATAAAGCGAGCCACCCTAAGCTTCCATCCTCAGCATCGTACAGCATGTCGTCTGGTTTCTCTTCTTTCTTTTGGCCTTAGTCAGTAAGCCTCTCCACACACACACATATTGCATTAGTCAATATGTTCTGTTTTCAGAAATGGTTGAAACCCATGTTGCATTAGTCAATATGTATCATCCATTCAGTTCAACTATTTCTAGTTCCAGAGGAATTCAATTTCTCCCATGATGTTATGTCCCAAATCCGACACTCTACGAGAATATAAACATTCAACCGTCGGTGGGCCTATTACCTAAAGAGAGTTGTATTCTAGCTGAATCAGAGAGCCCTCAATTGTGAAGGAACCAAGCTTATTCCATGGTACAACGGAAGGACTATATGTATATTATGCAAAAATAGATATGATCATTCTATGTAAAACTTCTCTTTTATTTCTTTATGTCATTTTACGATGGTAATTGTAGTTTTGCTTGTTCTTAATACAACTTCCACCTGGACCCTCCTAATTGGTGACTTGTTTGACTTTTTGTGATCTTTTGTTGAACTTTATCAGGTTATTGTTATGTTATTTTTCCTTATTAGAGTAAAATTGCAGAAACTTTGCAACAAAATTTTCTTTTCCAATTAGAGATGCATTTGTTTCCTCATATGTGCTTACATCTGTTCTAGAATCAGTTTTAGTTATAGTTTTAAATATCTTTTTACTTTATGTGCTTTAATTATTATATTTTATATCCTGATTTATATGGCACATTTTGAATTCGAGATTCAAATTTCTAAATTTTGATCATGCACCAAACATAGAATCTTTAATTTTTTTTAAAATAAAACTTATATATTTGAAAACTATGTAAAAAATATTATAAATCACAATAATTAACAACTTAAAAAATTTAAAAGGCATATAAACAAATTCCGATAAAAAAAACTTGATTGACTCTCGAAATTTCCATAAATTGGATGAAGGGAGTTACTACTCTTATAAAATTATTAAGTAATCCCTTTATATATCCGTCGAGTTCTTATATGATGAACTTACAATTAGTAATGACTTTAGGATGAATAATTAGAGTATTGAATATAGTTTTGAGTTGTTTATTGATTTCAGCTTAAAATCGATGTTTGTATTTATTTATTTTATCTCAAAATGTCTAGAAAAAAAAAAGAACAAACAAACTTGGTTCCCAACTTTACAATTAGTTGAGAGATAATTTAATAGAAGTAAAAATACCCAAAGTGATAAAGGAAAATAGAGAATAACACTTGTGGACAAAATGATTAGCTTCGTGAGTACACTCTTGCTTAGTGCCATGTCGTTTCAATTATTCTTGAATACCAAAATATCTTTCTATGATAATTTAGTGGTTAGTCAATACTGGTTTAATTCAGAAAAAAATGAGTGAAACTAATCCTGCATATAGTAAAGCTCAAGTCGAATTATTGAAGATTATATTATTAAAAACTTTCAGTAAAATAAAAAGAATTTTTTTATACCCTACATTTGCATTTGTTCGAAATAAAATGAAAAAACTCTAAAATAAGAAAAATGTTCATTTTAACTCCCAAATACTTTTGTATGATTAATTTATAGGAGTTTGTAGGAAACTACTCTTTTAAAAACTTAATGCCACAAAGAATAGACCAAAAAAATAATTAACAATTTAACTTTTAATGTCGGTTTGGGTCCGGGCTTAGCACGGACCAAATGTCACTAGTATATATATATAATGGAAAAGGTCCAAATGCTTTCGAACTATCCCAAAAGAATTAAAAATACCCTTTATCCATCTATTGGGCTAAAAATAACATCCATCCATCTATTTTGGCTCACTTATACCCTTAGACATAACAGCCCACTCCTTTTTATTATTTTTTATTAATATTTATTACATGATGCCTACTTATTGGTCGAAAATAAAAACCTACCCCACCAGCTCTTTTCCTTTGACCCGACCCATGACCCGCGACCCAATTCCCATTTTTAAGAAAAACCTCCGCACATCGCATCATTTAACTATTTAAGTGCACTGATAAAACAAATAACGTAATACCAACTACCTTCATTACCAATTCATATCATAATAACATCAAAACAAACAGTATGTGCTACTACTTTTTTGCAGTTCTTTAAAATATTAAAAAAAGGTTTCAGTTACATCAATTTAGCATGGAGAAGCAGGTTATTCATTGATACTACAACAATTCAAATAGTGAGTAATTTACTGTGAAGGAGATAATGAGTATTTTGGTGGAAAGGTGCCAACTGAAAAATCTATTTATGACTTGTTTACCGAGTAAATGCATTTGTATCAGTGTAAATATGTGTATTAGAGAAAGGAATTTGGGTGTAAAGGATGCGATGTGCGGAGGTTTTTGTTTAAAATGGGAATTGGTTGGTGGGTCATGGGTCGGGTCGAAGGAAAATATCTAGTGGGGCGGGTTTTTATTTTCGACCAATAAGTAGGCCCCATGTAATCGATATTAATAAAAAGGAGTGAGTTGTTAATTTAATGGTATAAGTGAGTCAAAATAGGTGGATAAAGGATATTTATAGCTCGATAGATAGATGAAGAGTAATTTTAAATCTTTTAGGATAGTTTAGGAGCATTTTTGAACCTTTTTTGTATATACAATGATTAATTAAGACCCGTATATAAATATACTTTCTTTCTTTTAATTTGTTTTCTCTTGTCTGTAGACTACACGTTGACTTGTGTAATTCCCTTTAACAATGGCGTTTAGCATAAACACAGCTCAGGAAAGTTGTTTAATTCTGGCACCGGATTCAGACATTGATTCAGATCTAAACTGGTTTATGACTCATTATGAAGAATTTGTTCCCAATGAAATGGGAAACCACCACGAATTTTTCTCAGATAATCAAATACCACTATCTGACTTGGAAGAGATTGAATCACTGCGAAATGAAATGGATAACAGTGAACACAATAATGTTCATTCAGTAGAGCTGGAAGATGATGCAATAGTGGAAGATAACTTCATTGATTTCAATAGTTTAGAAGAAAATGAACATATGGATCATGGCACCAAACATAATCTTCCTGTAGAGAATGGACATGAAGAAAGAGTGAATATGAATGGTTCGGAAGAAATTGAACATATGGAATATGGAAGGTGCAATCTTCGTCCAGAGAATGAAGACAGAGGAGAAACTACCGCAGATGAAGTGGACAAACAAATGCATGTCAATGAAACTACGACAGTGGACCACAACTGTTCACAGGGAGTCATAGAAAGAAGGTGTGGAATTACTCTTAAGGATTTACAACAACAATTTGGAAAGAAGGTTGCGGATGCTGCAGAAAGTTTAGGGGGTAAGCATATGATCGCTTCAATTAATATTCACATCAGTTATTTTCGTTTGTCAAATTTAAAATTGAACTTTAAAAGGCATCATATTTTCGTACAATGTCAATATATTGTGGTTAAAAATGTCTCTTTACTTTAATTTGTAGGTATCAGTCTTTCTTTTTCTCTCTATTGAATACATTGGTCAGATATATTAGTTAAAGCTTTGGTATTCTTTCAAGTTACCATATAACATTCGTAATTAGCAGTTATAAAGTGTTTTGCACGTACCATAAGAAATGTGGAAGAACTGATTAATGCATCTTTATTAGCATTGCCACCCATGTTCTGTTTTATTATATTTGTGACATGTTTATTGAAGAATCTGTATCTTTAAAATAAGTTTTTTTTTTTTTCTGGGTTATACTTGACCTAAATAGAAGATTGTAGAAAGTGATTATGTGTTTATTCATGGAAGCAGGGCGAAATTACTCTTTCACCCTTGGTCGAAACTTAAGCCTTTTCTAATATATAGTAATAGGAGCAGATGGGTCGTGATTTGGATCACAATATTTTTTTAACTCTGTGGGATGGATCCATCCAAAGTCAGTTTTGAACATTTGAGAAATTTACTCATTTTGTTGTTTGCAGTGAGTCGAAGTACATTTAAGCGAGTATGTAGAGCTAATGGCATAGCCAGGTGGTCACGTAAACAACTAGTGCAGCAACCCGCAAGTGCAAGTGCAAGTCAAAGTATGGCTACAATATTTGAGAGTGACAACAGCATGAGCATAAAAGCATCTTCCAATGGTGTCAATGTTAGATTCCCGCTCAGTCTTTCGTCGGGAAAAAGTGATTTGGAAGTCGAAGTTGAGAAGAGATTTGGGGTACGAACTGGAAGTTTTAGGATCAGCTATGAAGATGACGAGAAAGAATGGATTCGAATAACTTGTGATGAAGATTTACATCATGGAATGCACACTTGTATGGGAAGGGGGGTAAGTACAATGAAAATGCTGGTTAATTGTGATCACCTTGGCAGATTATGTGAGCCTTCTGTTTGCCCCCAGTAGAGTTTTTTCCTGGGCTTCTGTAATTTGTCAATTTTGTTTTAGGAACTGATAATTTCCTCCTAAGGTAGCACCGCTTTTATGGTTATTGCAATTAATTAATTGGATATGTATCTCTTGTATCCCTTTAATTGTATCCCTAAGGGCTTATCCTTGTTCCAATTAAAGTTCTCTTACTGTATTTGTTTGGAGACACAAAAAAAAAGTTATAAAGAAATAAAGAAAAGTTGTACATATAATGATCATATCTATTTTTGCATATATAGATATAGTCCTTCCGTTGTACCAGGGAATAACCGTGGTTCCTTCACAATTGAGGGCTTTCTGATTCTGCTAGAATAGAAGTCTTTGCGTAATAGACCGACCGACGGTTGTATGTTTATATTCTCGTAGAGTGTTGGATTTGGGACATAACATCATGGGAGAAATTCAAATCCTTTGGAACTAGAAATAGTTGAACTGGATGGATGATGCATACTCTTAGGAGGTGGATGCAATACGGGATACATATGTGTGTGTGTGTGAATGGAGGATTGCTGGTTACAACCAGGACCAAAAGAAAGAAGAAAGACACTGTATAATTTACAATACTGATGATGCATAATTTCTTGTATTTGGACTTCCGTTCTTGGCAAAATGGTAATTAGCAAAATGGATCTTCTTAGCAAAATGGTAAAAGCAGCTCCATTTTGCCAAGGTCACCTCACAAAAAATTAGGTATATATAGGAGTTTGAACCTTCAAGAGGTTCATACACTTATAATGATTTACAATACTGATGATATTGCATCAGTGGACACCCTTTCTTGACCTTCTCAGCAAAATGGATCTTCTTAGTTCTTAGCCATTAGCAGCGGAATATATTTATAGTGAAAAAAAGGTTCAGAAAGGTTCAAAGCAAAATGGTTCAAACAAACAGGGTTGGGGTCTACACTAGAGTGAAAAGGAAGGGAGACGACCCAAGTGGAACAGAAGGACAAAGACAGGGGGCCCAGCACTCTTTTTTATTTTATTTTATTTTATTTATTCTTACGCGTGGAAACATGAGTTAAAGGAACGGGAAATAGTCCAAATAGATCGAAATAAAGTGCCAAAAGAATGGTTGATGATCAATTTTTATTTATTTGTAAATTTAAAAATCATCATGTTTGATAAAGGTCCATTCCACTCTGTCAAAAGATTTTTCCAGGTCTATTTTCATTATCATGTTTGCACTCTTACCTTCCATTTCTTGAAGTGATTTATGGTTTCTTGCATAATGATGACATTATCCGAAGCCGTCTATTGGCCGGGACATATGATTTGCGGAGTAAGGGCTTGATTCTATTCACAATCATTTCATTTATGGAAAATGCTTAAATATGTTATTAAACTATGAGAAATGATTCATTTATGTCACTCGTTAATAGTTTGGCTTATTTATGCCATCGAACTATCTGGAATTACTCATTCATTTCATTTTTCAATTAAGTCGGTTTTTACAATACCAGATATGACACTTGGTCACCAATTAGAGGTCCAACGTCGTTTAATTAAGCTAGCACAAATTAAATCCTAAATTAAACTAAAACCCGACTCACAAATCTATGCTGGTTTAATTAAACGACATGGACCTCTAATTGGAGGAGAAGTGTCATATCTGGTATTGTAAAACCTTCGTTAATAAAAAATGGCATGGATGAGTCATTTGTGATAGTTTGATGGCATAAATGAGCTAAATTATTGATGAGTGACATAAATAAGCCATTTCCGATAGTTCGATGGTATGTTTGAGCCTTTTCCGTTTCATTTATAGCATCATAGAAACTCTCTAGAGGATTTATATTATTTTGGGTGATGGGTACCCACATGACATTTCAAATGGCATCTCTACTTATTTTTAGTTTATGTTTGATGCACTTTGATTGTTGACGGAGTTATTTTATTTCTCTCATTATTAATATGTTATTAATTTAATGGATTGAGTTATGCGAATATGAGCTGGGGTAGGCGTTATGTTATAATGGTTCGTCCGGTGCAAGTTGATAAGCACTGGGTGCCTCGCAATATGTTCTGGGGCGTGACATCGCTCATATGTCTAGACATCATGGAGGAGCACATGATTGGTCATGTCTTGCAACAATTTGAATGTGCGCAACGTGTACCTCGTCCTCCTAGCTGGTTGACCACACACCATGAGCGGGATGATCAAACTTCAGACATTTTTGCTTTGAAGCGAGGCATTGTCAAAGGCCAAATTTTGCATCATTTTTTCCTGAAGATTGGTCAAGCTTACCGAGGTCAAGTTCTATTGAAGGAAAGGTTGTTGATTCTGCATCAACAACATCTGCCATGGATATGTCAATTAAAGCAAGGAAGAAAGAGAAGAAAGAGACAGTAAAAATAACGAAGCAGATGACCAAGAAAAAGGCAAAGTAAAAGTGACCAGCAAAGTAAAAAAAAAAAAGTGATCAAGAAAGAGACAAAGTAAAAGGCAAAGTAAAAGTGAGGCAAAGTAAAAGTGTTTTCAGACAAATTTGCTTTGACTGAAAATGATAGCAACCAACACGGACACGTGAAAGGATTAATGCTACAGCTGTTTATTTTGGACAGTGCTGGACAGCTTTACACAAATGATGAGCATAAATGGAATATGAGTTGGTTACACATTTTGATATGTTGGATAAATAAAAATAAGACAAGTGTACATAGTACATACACTTTTCATTTGTTTCTTTATTTTATTTAAATGTACAGTTTTGTATAAAATAGCAGCAATGCCTAATGAATAACACAGAGAAAATTTCATCAATCTTTTCAATTTCTTTCATGGTATCAGAGCAGTGAAAGCTCGATCCAATCTTGCAAATTCACACATCATTTTCTGACCTCAGCTAAGATGGCTGAAACAGGCATCACCCCTGCAGCATCCAAAGAAGGAGAAAATGCTGTCACCATTGACATGAATCACCCATATCACCTTCATCCTTCAGATTCACCTGGGATGAACCTTATCAATGCAGTATTTGATGGCAGAGGTTTCCCGGGCTGGAGAAGGTCAGTTCTAATAGCTTTATCTGCAAAGAGAAAATTGGGTTTCATCAATGGGTCATGTAAAGAGCCAGATCTGGAATCAAATGAATATTTGCAGTGGTCATGTTGCAATGACATGGTCACTGCCTGGCTACTAAACTCCCTATCAAAAGAAATCAAGGACAGTGTGATCTATTCCAAAACTGCAAAGGAATTGTGGGATAGTTTACAAAGTAGATTTGGTAAATCAAATGGGGCTAAACTTTACCATCTACAAAAGGAACTAAGCAGTTTGGTACAAGGAAATGCAGACATCTCAAGCTACTTTACTAATCTCAAAAGATTGTGGGATGAATTAGACTCTCTAAATTCTGATATAATGTGCACCTGTAACTGCACATGTGAAGGAAAAGGAAAACTAACCAAATCTATGGAGGACCAGAGGCTGATTCAGTTTTTAATGGGGTTGAATGATGTTTATGCACATGCTAGAGGGAATATTTTAATGATAAACCCTTTACCTAGCATGGATCATGCTTATTCCTTACTACTCCAGGATGAAAACCAAAGAGAGATCTATGCTAATACCCATGTGTTCTCAGATTCCACTTCTTTCATGGCCACAAATCAAGGAAAGAACAATTACAAACCTGGAAATACATACAGATCAGGTAACCCATCCTACAAAGGAGGAAATAATTTTCAAAGATTTGGGAATACTGGAAATCATCCTCAAAGGTTTGGAAACAGTCAGTCTAGACCTAAAGTGAGGAAGAACAAATTCAATCCTAATGTGAGTTGTACTCATTGCTTAAGGATAGGGCATGTGATTGATGATTGCCATAAACTACATGGGTACCCTGAGGATTTTGAGTTCACCAAAGGAAAAAATTATCAAACTCCCATTAAGGGAAATGCAACACTTGGGTGTGATGACTTACAGGAACAAAAGGGAACACATCAGACCACAGATGCAAATCTATCTTTCCAACATCTCAGCAAGGAACAGAGATCAGAAATTGCTCACATGTTTCAACAGATGCAAATGCAAATGGGACAATCAAACTCACAAATAGGGAAATCAAGTTCTACTGCCCCTGATCCTCATGCTATAGCAGGTACAATCCTTAAGTATTCAGGAGTTTGTCTATCAGTTTTTAATTCCAACACTTGGATCATTGATTCAGGTGCATCAGAGCACATGTGCTTTGACTCCACCTATTTTTCTAGTTTAACTCCTCTACCTGTCCCTCTAAGCATTAGTCTACCAAATTCTTTTAAACTGATTGTTACTCATGTAGGAAGTGTTCCAATCTTGTCTAATCTCATTTTAAAAAATGTTCTTCATGTTCCTTCTTTTAAGTATAATCTGCTTTCTGTCAACAGATTATGTCAACAAATCAATTGCAACCTTTTATTCACTCCTAGTGCATGTATTTTGCAGGACCTTTTTCTGAGGAGAATAGAAGTTTTTGGTAATGTCAAAGAAGGATTGTACTTACTGCATCCTTCAATTTCTAAGTCAAATATTTGCTCTAAAGAAAATGTAGTTTCAGTTTCAAAAGGAAGTGATTCTCAGTTTGTTTCCAATTCAGTTTCCTTTCCTGTTCTTGCTAATGTTATTTCAGATGTAAGCCTTTGGCACATCAGACTTGGGCATTTGCCACTATCAGCAATGAAATATTTGAGTTTTATTAAGTCTTCCTCTTTCACTGATTGTGTATGTGATGTATGTCCTAAATCTAGACAAACTAGGACACCTTTTCCTATTAGTACAATCAAAACTAAAGGATTATTTGATCTCATTCACATTGACACTTGGGGACCTTACAAACAAGCTACTTATAATGGATATAAGTATTTCCTCACTATTGTAGATGACTTTAGTAGGTGCACTTGGACATTCTTACTTAGTACTAAGTGCAATGCTTTTCCAGTTTTGAAAAGTTATCTTGCCATGATAGAAAGGCAGTTCAACAAGAAAGTGAAATGCATTAGATCAGACAATGCACTAGAGTTGGGATCAGGTTCACAAGAGGCAGCATACCTAACTGAACAGGGTATCCTACACCAAAGAAGTTGTGTTGCTACCCCACAACAAAATGGGGTTGTGGAAAGGAAGCATAGACACCTTTTGGAAATTGCTAGGGCATTATTTTTTCAATCAAAAGTCCCTATATCCTACTGGGGAGAGTGTATACTTACAGCTACACACCTAATCAATATGCTGCCTTCAAGAGTTTTGAAAGGAAAAACCCCACATGAAATGTTGTTTAACAGAAAGCCTTCTTATCAATCTCTAAAGATTTTTGGCTGCTTGTGTTATGCTTCCACACTATCTCAAGGAAGAGGAAAGTTTGAACCTAGAGCAATAGAGTGTGTATTTTTGGGCTATCCTCAAAATCAAAAGGGGTACAAGGTTTTGGACTTAAAAACTAAGAGAGTTTTTGTTTCTAGGGATGTTCATTTTCATGAGGATAGATTTCCCTTTGCTTCTTCTACTTATCATTCTTCCACCACTAATCTGTTTTCTTCATCTTCTCCATATTTAGAAGATTTTTTCAACACTCCACACAACACTGTTTCCTCAAATCTTCCACCATCCAAATCATCTCCTTTACCTACACCTAATTCACCCTCACTTCCTAGTTTACC
The DNA here is from genome assembly GCF_019175385.1 of Lycium barbarum. NCBI lineage: Eukaryota > Viridiplantae > Streptophyta > Magnoliopsida > Solanales > Solanaceae > Lycium > Lycium barbarum. The sequence goes on from NC_083343.1 coordinate 6,268,623, forward strand.
CTTACCATTTCCTACACCTAATTCACCAAGTTTGAGTCTTCCGGATATTCCCAATTCATCTATTTTACACCCACCTAACCATCCCAATCCCAGTTCTACCACAAAATCAGGAAGAATTGTACATAGGCCTAGCTATTTGGATGATTATGTTTGCAACAATGTGTTTTTCACTAATCTTACCACTTCTTGTTTTGCTTCTCCTCCTCTTCTTCCTAGTCACTCACTCTCCACTTTAACTGTCTCTAACCAACAGTTTCTAAACTCCTTATCTTCATTATCTGAGCCTAAAAATTATTTAGAAGCTGCTGCTCATCCTGGATGGAAAACAGCCATGGACAAGGAAATTGAAGCTCTTCAACTAAACCACACTTGGGATGTAGTTGATTTGCCATCAGGAAAGAAGGCATTACCATGCAAATGGGTTTACAAAGTGAAGCAAAATTCAGATGGTTCTGTTGAAAGGCTTAAAGCACGATTAGTGGTCAGGGGGGACATCCAAAAACATGGTGTTGATTACAACGAAACGTTTTCACCAGTGGTGAAAATGACCACAATCCGATGTTTGTTGGCAGTTGCTATTAAAAAGGGATGGCATGTTTCACAATTGGATGTGAACAATGCCTTTTTACATGGGAACTTAGAAGAAGAGGTCTTTATGAAGTTTCCATCAGGTCTCATTCCACCCACACCTAACCATGTTTGCCTTCTAAGAAGGTCATTGTATGGCTTAAAGCAAGCTTCCCGGCAATGGTATGCTCGGCTTGCTGGGGCTTTGAGTTACAAAGGATATTCTGCCTCTTTAAACGACTACTCTTTATTTTTTAAGAAGAATGGTGCTCAAATCTCAATATTAGCAGTCTATGTCGACGACATTCTACTCACAGGTGATGACATTCAAGAAATTGCTGCTATTACAAGTTTTCTTCATTCAGAATTCAAAATCAAAAATCTTGGTGGCATACGATACTTCCTAGGTATGGAAATTATCAGAGAAAACAAAGGTTTTATCATGAGTCAAAGGAAATTCACCTTAGACTTGCTGACCGAATTTGATTGCACCCATCTCCCAAAGGTGTCGTCTCCTCTTGATCCTAGCATCAAATTACAAGCAGATGATGATTTCCCCATGGAAGATCCTACGATTTATCGACATCTCATTGGAAAATTAAATTACCTCACTCATACACGTCCAGATCTAGCTTTTCCAGTGCTTAAACTTAGCCAATTTTTGCAAAGGCCTTGCATTTCTCATTTTTCTGCTGCCCTTCGAGTTCTCCGGTACCTTCAACTTGACCCCGGGCAAGGTATCTTGCTCTCTTCTAACCCCTCTCTATCTCTACTCGCCTTTTGTGATGCCGATTGGGCGTCTTGCCCAGATTCTCGGCGATCCGTAACTGGTTTTTACATCACCCTTGGCGGATCTCCTATCTCTTGGAAATCGAAGAAGCAAGCTTCAATTTCGCTTTCCTCCGCCGAGGCGGAATATCGCTCCATGCGCAAGGTCACCGCAGAACTTACTTGGCTTGTGCGACTGCTCACAGATCTCTCAATTTCTCCATTTTTACCGGTACCAGTTTACTCCGACAGTCAAGCCGCGATTCATATCGCACGTAACCCAGTCTTTCATGAAAGAACGAAGCACGTGGAGCTTGACTGCCACTTTGTAAGGCAACAATACCTTTCTGGTTTAATTTCTTTGTCATTTGTTCCATCGGACAAACAGATCGCAGATCTCTTTACAAAACCTCTAACTGGGATTTCTCATCGGAATATTTTATCCAAGTTGGGGGTTCTTTCTCTCCCCTCCAACTTGAGGGGGGATATTGAAGGAAAGGTTGTTGATTCTGCATCAACAACATCTGCCATGGATATGTCAATTAAAGCAAGGAAGAAAGAGAAGAAAGAGACAGTAAAAATAACGAAGCAGATGACCAAGAAAAAGGCAAAGTAAAAGTGACCAGCAAAGTAAAAAAAAAAAAGTGATCAAGAAAGAGACAAAGTAAAAGGCAAAGTAAAAGTGAGGCAAAGTAAAAGTGTTTTCAGACAAATTTGCTTTGACTGAAAATGATAGCAACCAACACGGACACGTGAAAGGATTAATGCTACAGCTGTTTATTTTGGACAGTGCTGGACAGCTTTACACAAATGATGAGCATAAATGGAATATGAGTTGGTTACACATTTTGATATGTTGGATAAATAAAAATAAGACAAGTGTACATAGTACATACACTTTTCATTTGTTTCTTTATTTTATTTAAATGTACAGTTTTGTATAAAATAGCAGCAATGCCTAATGAATAACTAAGAGAAAACTTCATCAATCTTTTCAATTTCTTTCAAGTTCAGATATATGCCTTTAGTTTTATGATGTTATATAAATCATAATTGTCTTTATAAAAAAAAAAAAAGCAAATAAAAAAAAGAAATCTAAGCAAAAGTCTAATAAAAGTTCTAAAACTGTTAGGGAAGACATGTTTAACAGCAACTTCAGGCATTTTTGCATAGGGGTCTTTCACTAACGCCCCGTCTATAAGCCACAGTGACACATATAGCACATGATTATATGCACTATACAAACCTGTTTTAAATCCCCAGCCCTGACATCGGTCCCTGCTGGTCCCCCACTTCACTTTTAAAAAACGTCATTAAAGGCCAAAAATCGAGGCTCCACACCCAATTATGCCTCCTTTTACATAAAATTTTCAACTCAAGATTCTTAGGATATTCGAGTTAAGAAATAAAAATCTCGCCTTGAATTTCGAAAAAAAAAATGGCATTCACGGGGCCGTGCAATTGATTGGGAGTGTTGTGAAATCTTGGGGAGTAATCGGCCTTAACGATTTGCTTCGAAATTGGCTGAAATAGCTTTTAAAACAGTGACTTGTCATGATGCAGCGCTAATTCGATAAGTTAATTCTACCTTTTTATTCATTTTACTGGTTAATATTGTTAATATTTCCAACAAATAGCGCTGCCTCCTTTGCTTTCTCATAAATTCCAACCAATTACGGAAAAATCTCTCGCTCCCAGTCCTTTATTTTGTTTCCTTCACTCATGCGTGTCAATTAAAAAAAAAATATTGATTGACTCTGTGTTCTTCATAACTCATCCATTACATTTTTAAATTTAACGACAATCTATTTTAAAGTCTAAATTGTGTATTTGCATTTTAAGAAAAAATATATGTTTGAGTATATATTTGACAAGTGGTAGTTTTCCATTCCATTTACATGGTATTCCCTCCATCTCACATTACTTATCATGTTTTTGACTTTTTTTTTTACACCCTTCTGAAATTATTAAAAAAAGAATATTTTGTAGTAGTTTATTTTCTAAGAATATTTTGTAGTAGTTTATTTTCTCTCTTCAAAAATATTCACTCTATTTAAGAACAAAGCTAAACTAATATTGCTGGTATTTGAACAACCATAATATCACCAATAATAACGTAATTTCTATGCTCTAATCAATATTGATTGCTTTCAAGAACACTTAACATTAAGGATAATATGAGACAAAATTGATTAATTTCATTTTAATTTGTAGAATGACAAGTAGTTTGGAATAACTATTGTGGTAACCTTGACAATTAATAAAAGACGGAGGAAGATTTAGACTATAGCGAACGCTAACTCAAAACGCAGTGGCTCTAAATTTTACAATGAACTTTATATTTATTGCCTATTGGATTCTATTTTTTTGGGGGTCAAATTAACGTTATTAAATAGAAAATTTTATAACAAACTTTATGATTATTGCCTATTGAATTCCATTTTCGGTCAAAACAACGTTATTAAATAGAGTTACCTGAAATTATCTTTTAGATGAGTCCTATTGAGCTCATCATTTCACGTCTAATACATACATATATATATATATATATATATATATATATATATATATATATATAGCCTTTTGAATTTTCTAACAATTATTAATATTAATTAGCTTATATTCTATTATACTATATAGTTCGTTGATATTTATTTTCTCACTTTATTTATACCGTTGCTCATTTAGAAAATTTTCGCAGTATACAAAATTAATACATAATTAGGAAAATGAAAGTAACTTTACAGATATAAGTTCTTATTTTGGATTTTACATTTGTTCAAAAAAATAATTCCTCACTTTTGTTTATCCGATTATTTTTTTAATATTATTATACTATTTTAAAAAGTGAATAATATAGAAACATATTATGCTCCCGTGCTTACCTTTATTCTTATAGGGGAAACACACATGCTATAAAGAGTGAAGTTTAAGTTCCTGATGAGTGGTAAGTAGTATAAAAACTTTATCAATAAGTAGAAGACAAACGAACAATGATAAAATTTAAGTTGTTGGGCCCGTGTAGAGCATAGGTTAACGTTAACTCATCTAGTAGAATTAACATACATATATTAGACATAGGTCGTACATAGTTTTAACATATATACGACATTCATACAACTTTCATACATATATTATACACAACTTTTTCATGAACCAGATCATATGTTTTTAATCAGTTTCACTTCATAATGTATTCGAATTCAAATATATTCACTTGATTGTCCCATTTTCCACTGTGTTGTATCAATATTGAATGAACTGTGCTATCCGCCATTATTAGACCATGAAAGCTTTGATCCGAATTTTCTTGAAGTTGAATGTTTATGGATTCTGAAATCTCAATTGCGTATAATTGATTTTTTATTAGATTATGAATTGATGCTGAATAAGTAGCCTCTTCAATCAAATTGAATTCTTCAACAAAAGGACAGAGAAAAAACAAGGGGATAATACCTGCTAGTTTTTTGTTATTTCACTTTGTATTATTTTTGACACTTTGATGTTGTGTAATTGAGGATTTTTAAATGTATCGATGTTGAATCATTCATTTATTTGGAGAAAAAAAAAAACAGAAACAGGGGAAGAAGTGTGTATCGATTTTGAATATGCAATCTGCTCTTTTGAGAACCCTTGACTATCGATCATGAGAAACAATCGCCACTTATTGGATTAGATATTCTGCAATGAAATATGGAGAAACTGGGGATAAAATATCGCAGGGAAATGTTTTTGGAGAAGAAGATAATCAACAGTCCATTATAACGTGATTCATGGATTATGCTTTTACCGTGTTTTTTTTTTTTTTTTTGGTTTTACTGAATTTGTATTGATTTTGTAACTATTCTAATGTTATATTTTGTAAACTGAAAAGTATCATTATGTTTTGTTAATATACCCTCTTACAATACAATGTGTATATATATATTTACCAATTTTTACATGGATAAGCTATATTTAAGACTTAATTACCATTTCTTGTGGTAGTTTTATTCAATCACAAATATAACCTTCCTCATTTTATGCTATAATCTTCTTCATTCTCTCTCTCTCTCTCACACACACACACACAGATGGATCTAGGATTTTAAGACGGTGAGAGCACCATTATCTTAACATAAACACCAACAAAATTTTTTAATTACGGCTAAGGAATAATACTATGTCGGACTGGTCATTAATAGTGTAGCTGTGGTGAAAATACAAAGTATATAGGTCAAATATGATATTTTAGTAATAAATCAAATTAAACACGGTGAAGCAAATGCAACAGTAGCTCTGTGACTAAGGTTGTGCAACATGTGTTAACGGTGCAGGTTCGAATCTGGGCGAGCTCATTTAACGCTTATTGTTTTCCTAACAATAGGCTCAAAAAAATAATTAAAAGTGAAATTCGGGTTCGATCCGGAATGACATGTAAGGAAAGCAGCAGTTGCAACCAACGTGCACACTTTCATTTGTTAGAATGCACAATTAAATATATACTAATTTCTCAACATATATATACATAATTTTTTTTTGAAGCTAACGAGTGCACGTGCGCTCCCACCCTTCCATGTGGGTCCGCCTCTGCGCACACACACCAAGCACACTCAAGTCCAGAAAAACTCCATTAACAACCATTAAAAAACTTTAAAGCTTTAGAGTTCAAATAGATTTAGCGAAATTGTTGCTATTTATTTGAATTAAGTGTTGTTGGAAACAATTCGGAATACCATTTAGAGTTTATATGTCAATTTTGAGGGAGTTTGGTGAAGATTTGGTTTTTTTTTGTTTTTTTATTTTTTATTTTTAGAACTTCAAAATTATATGTTTTGCAGGGTTGTATATGACTATCTGTTTTGTAAAAAAGCTATCGCTGTTTTTTTTTTTTTTTCCTTTTCTTTTGCCACTTTTTTTTTTCTTTTCTTTTGCCACTTTATTTGGATGTATTTGGACAATTTTCCATTCATTTAATTCATGTTTTCACGCCTAGGAATAAATGATGGGCCCCTCCCCGGCTTCTCTTCCACTTGGGTCGTCTCCTTTCCTTTTCATGAACGGAAAATATAAAAGTGTATAGCCCACGCATGTTTGTTTGAACCATCTTGTTTTGGCTCTGAACCTTTCTTGAACCTTTAAGATTGTATAAATATTAAGTTGTATAAGCTTCAATCCTCAGTATTATAAAGCATATCGCCTGGTTTCTCTTCTTTCTTTTGGCCTCAGTCAGTAAGCCTCTCCCCACACACACACACACACATATGCTTTGTTTTCAGAAAAGGTTGAAACCCATATTGCATCCATCTCCTAAGAGTAAGCATCATCCATCCAGTTCAAAATTGACAAATCACAAAATCCCTGGAAAAAAAACTCTACCGGGAGTAACCATATGAGCCAAGGTCACAATTAACCAGCATCTTCATTGTAGTTATCCCCCTTTCTAGACAAGTGTGCATTCCATGATGTAAATCCTTATCACTAGTTATTAGAATCCAGTCTTTGTCTTCATCTTCATACTTGATCCAAAAAGCTTTAACTAATTCGATCAATGAATTCATTACTGGCAATATAGAGAGAAAAAGATTGATACCTTCAAATTAAAGTAAGGAGACATGCTTAACTACAATATATTGGCATTGAACGAAAATATGATGCCTTTAATTTGTCTACAAGATATGCGTCCCGGCTTGGCAACAGAAATACCAACGTGAATGGAGACACTTCAATAGCATAAGTTCTTCAGTAGTAACATATAGAGGAATCTGTATCTTTTAAAATAAAGAAAGGTCTATTTGAGTAGAAATTAATAGGGGCCGTCCAAGTAAGTGATTTTACCACACGATTTCATTAAGTTGAGTGACCATTTGAGAAATTTACTCAAGAACAAATTGAGTAGGTTAATTTGTTGCTAAACTTTTCATTCTGAACAATGACGTCTAAAGTTCCAGTTTTAAATTTGACAAACTAAAATAACTGATCATGTGAATTGAAGTGATCATATGCTTACCCCATAAACTTTGTGCAGCATCCTCAACCTTCTTTCCAGATTGTTGTCCTCTGTTGTCTGGACGATGATTGTGTTCAATTTCTCCTGAATTGGATGAACTCAGAGTATCCAAATCAATTATTTCCATATTCACTCTTTCTTCAACTGCATGAAGATTTCCATGATCCATATGTTCAATCTCTTCTAAACCATTCATATCCACTAGTGCATCGTCTCCATTTTCCCTTTTTTTTTTTTTTTTTTTTTTGAGCTTTCCTCCATTTTTTGAGATTTTTTTTTTTTTTTTTTTTTGCAGCTCTTCTTTTGTCGTTGTAATTTACTTGGACTTTTGCGTTTTTCACCTTTCCACTTTGTCAGCTTAGATTTTGTTAGTGAGCTCAGGGAGGTGGGGCCAAAAGAGGGATAGTGCACTTATGCACTCGAAAGTATATAGGCTAAATTGTGGTTTATCCAAAGAAAAGTTTTTAGGCTTAAAAGGGTAACAATAGGGATCACATGTCATTTGGTAGGCTTGAAAGACAAAATCGGGTCAAAGAAAGCCTACAATCCTTTCTCAAACCAAGTGTTGCTCAATATTTCGCCTCAAGAAACATTCGGGCCAAGCTCTAGATCAACAAAGCAATGTTATTGAATTTTCAATCTAAAGCTCATTACACAATGCACATGAAACGATGAGGTTGGATTAATTTTGACCATAAATTTTAGTAAAAGAATTTCTCAAGTGTCACATAGGTGTAATCAAGAGGTACCAAAAGAATCTATGGTTCACAACAAAGTTGGTCTTCTCTATCATCCAAATTATTTAACACTTGTTTTTTATCATGCACACTCCTAAATATGTTGGTATCAACCAAGTCGAGAGATTTTTTTATTCCTTTTTTTTTTGTGGGACCGAACCCAGAAGAGAAAGGTTGCCTACGTATATTGTTGAATCAAGAATCAGGTCAGACGTAGTTCAGGAAAAAAGTATACAAACATTTTAAAAAAAAATCTGAGATAAGGAAATAAAAGATTTTTTTTTGTATAAGAATAACAACTATTTTTTAGATTATTTTTTTTAAAAACAATAGGAATACTGAACCCGAGAAAGACTGCCTACGTATCTCATCGGGATGAGAATCAGATGTGCGTAGTTCGTGAAGATAATGGAAACGTATTATTTTCTTGAATTTCTCTTCTTTTTTTTCTTTATAAGAAAAGAAATTTTCTTTTTCAACATTTGAAGGAATGAACAAAGAAGGAATAAAAGAAAATATTTTTGGTATTTTTTAGTGTTTGAATTTTCTACAAAGAGTAACCCTATATATATATATATATATATATATAATAAGGTAAAATCTTATTGAATTTTCTGAATAAGGAATAAAATTCTTCTTTTTTTTAGAATTTTTTAATAACGATCACCGAACCCGAGAAGGGCTGCCTACGTATCTCATCGAGATGAGAATCAGGTGTGCGTAGTTCATGAAGATAATGGAAACGTATTATTTTCTTGAATTTCTCTTTTTTTTTCTTTATAAGAAAAGAAATTTTCTTTTTCAATATTTGAAGGAATGAACAAAGAAGGAATAAAATAAAATATTTTTGGTATTTTTTAGTGTTTGAATTTTCTACAAAGAGTAACCCTATATATATATATATATATAATAAGGTAAAATCTTATTGAATTTTCTGAATAAGGAATAAAATTCTTCTTTTTTTTAGAATTTTTTAATAACGATCACCGAACCCGAGAAGGGCTGCCTACGTATCTCATCGAGATGAGAATCAGGTGTGCGTAGTTCATGAAGATAATGGTTGAAAAGGTTGAACCTCGATAATTTAAATCGAAATCTGAATGATTAACTTGGAACTTATAGGTGAGCATGAACATCCAGTTGTCTCTTTATACGCATGCTTGTGTACTATTTTAGAGCTCATCTAATGTTGGTATTCTGCTTATGAGAATATGACCACACCAGGCTGAAATCTAAAGAGTCAGTACTGCAAAAAAATGAATTTGCAATTAAACGCTTTTTACTGTTATTTTGTGTGTCTCTCTCCTTCTTCTGGAATAGCATTGGTTTCTTTCAGAGCGCATAGTTGTTTCATGTTTTAAGATCTAGGACAAGGTGCCATAATCTGAATACTTGTTGTAAATCATTTATAGTCTCTTCTAAAGCAAGTTGAATCAGTGAAACCTACTTGCAAATGACTGTTCTCAAATTGTTCTTTTGAGTTTATAGCTAAATTCTGATGGTTAGCCTATATGACCTAATGTTGTTGCTTGATTGTTTAGTAACTTCCACCTCTGAGAATGCCCTGCCTACATGTCTGATTATTATATCTTGACCACTCAAACCGCATGTGTATCTGTTGGAAGGGACTTAAGCATAACTCGACTTGATTGAGTACCTATATATGTTTGCAATAACTTACGGAGCTAAAAATGGCCTAAAGAACCCTGTACTAGGTATCCCCAACCTGTTCCTGCCTTATACTTTCGAGCTTCAATAAAGAGGACTTATCTAATCTGCTGGGATTGTTGATAATCTGTTAAAACTCTTGGAATATAAACATACAAAAAGGAATCATGTTTTTGATGTCTCATTGTTACCATTTCCCTCAAAAATTGTTCCTACTGTTACTGTTAGATTGGTTTAGATATTAGCACATCTTCAATGTTTGTCATTACTGTATGTCCCTGTTTTAGCATAGGTTGCATGCTTTTTCATTGATGTTTTAGGTTGAATTTTAAGTATGAAGTCATATTTCGTCATTCTTGTCTCGTCGAATTAGTTTAGCATGAATCTATGTATGTGTTTGGCTTCTGTTTGGTTAGTAGATATCAAGCATGTCATTTAGGCTTAGGACTGGTCAATTGGTTTTGTTTAAATTCGATATGAGCTTAAAGCTCGGCACGTTTTGTTTAAGTTGGGTTTGAATTCCTACAGATGGGTTTCGAGATAATACAATCCATGGAATATTACATTTGAAAGTTCCTGCATTTTCTAACAGTGGGCAGAATGCATCAAATCATTAACTGGTGCATTTTGAAAGGCTAGCTGGTGTGTTTCTTGAGAGGAATGACTGTTGCATTGTTGCTGAAATTAAGCTACTGTGTTAGGCTGTGAACTAATTATTCCTACCTTTAAACCGATTATTTCTTTTGTTGTTGGAAGTTTAGAACAGATCATTACCGCTTTCTTGAGGATATTTGCTGCTTTTCTAAAACTATATGAGGTTGACATAGAATTGTTTCTCTGTTAGTTATTGTTTATTGCCTTCTTACCTTCGGAACTGTCATGAAGTCCTTAGAATTTCCAATATAATCTTGTATATATATATATCTTTATGAACGTATAGGATATGCCGAAATATACGCGATATATACACAATCTACTGATGTTTTTTTAATGTATATTTTGTGTGTTTAGTCCTATTTGTTGATCGTATGCTAATCCCTTTCTTTTCATTTTTTGCATGATATCTCGCATACGAGTCCAAATGACTCGTCTCCCTTCGCATTCGGTGTTGGGCTAAAACCCAACGCAATTTTTCTTTCAAGTCAGCCAACCTACAGCCGAACAAGGAAATAAAATTTGGGCCAAAGCCCAATCAATGTCAACAGCAAACAGACAGCCACAACAGTCCAAAATGACTGGGCCATAACCCAACAGTAGCTTAGTTACAGCAGTCATAAAAATGGGCTGGAGCCCATTTAACTTCTTCACTCTTCTATTGTTATCTTTGTGCATTTAATTTGTGTTGTGTGACTAACACTTTTGTTTATTAATCTAGATGAACTTTAGCAAATTAGTGGAGTTTAATTTAATAATGGGTAGTAATTTAAGGAAAGCTAATAATAATCAATTCCACAGAGTTTCATTTTCTTCTTTTTATATTATTAGAATCATTTATGGTATCCATAATATTTACTTTTTAGAATAATTGATCTTCAATAGCGCAAATTTATATTTATTTGAGTTAAAATAATCAAGATTCGCTCTTACTATCTTATAAATTTAAAACATTACATATTTGACACTAATGCTAACTCATTTGAGAATTAAAAAGGCAAACTAATTTAACGAATAACTCTTTCACTTTAGCTCTTTTTCAACGCTTCAAACGTATATTTATTAAAACAATCCTTACATATATATATTAAACTATTAGTCTTTATATGAAACCTTTAAAATTTATTTAACATTAATCTTACAATAACTCTTTTAATTTGTGAGTCGGCATAACTCACCTTTCTTCAAATACATATAAACATCACATGTCCTGTTTTTTTTTTTAGTTTATTTTAATTAAACTAAGTTTTACTTTAAATAACTTTAGAAATACTTATAAGGTATTTTCTTAAACATTTAAACATTACATTTACACTCAGCCTAATTAATCATAAGTCCGGTCGGTTAACCATTGTTAATGGGTCTTAAAGGGTGCCTAATACCTTCCCTTTAGACTAGTTGAACCCTTACCTAGAATCATTTGGTTTCGTAGACTTTAAAATCAACTTTAGATAAATAATAAACTTTAGGTGTCCTAATTCACCATAAATAATTAGGTGGCGACTCCTTAACATAAACACAACAAAAACAGGAATCACCAATACGTCGTACTTCTAATTTAATCTCCGGGTTAAAAAGGGGGTGTGACAGCTTGGCGACTCTGCTGGGGAGATACCTAGGTTCTAACCATAACGGACTTAGTTTAAATAGGTTGTGTGTTTATTACTTGTTAACTGTTTTTACATGCTATTAATTGTTTTGTTTGATATAAATTGTTTATGTGTTACTTGCTTTGATAAAATTGTCATTCCGTTCATATTTCCTCCACTTCTGGAAAACTCACACATATTCACACACTTGAAACGGTTTCGCGGTTCGCGCCCGTTCACTACTAAATTATCCCTTTAGTTGGATTGATCTTGTGGATTTAGTCGATCAGCGGTGCAGTCGACGGCCACGGACTTTCCACTCCCAAGTTGTCCGCTTGGGGGAACCTTGTGTCATAAGAAGCCAACTCTTAGTCAGCCTAAGATAGAGCTAAACCAACACACTTTATTAAGAACATACATTTCATAACCTAGGAGGTTTAATACCCTTGGTGTATTAAGCCCATTAGATGACTTTTACCCGAACGTCCAAGCGGGTTCACGACCCCGAGTGACACCAATCATACTTTATATGCACGTTTGAAGGATAACTGTGCCTAAATATTGACTATTTGCTCTAATTAATTAAACTTTAGGAAGGAGAGAATGACTAACGTTTCTATGACAGGTATGCATTTGCATCGGAGTACAACAAATGACGAATATCAAGGGCATCACAAATGGAGCTAGAAGTTAGGCATAGAAATTTTATTTACTTTATTTAGATTAGGAAACACTTTATGTTGTATTCATTTGACATGTAATAAATATTACATTATTTTGTACTTTATTTTTTGAGAAATAGAATATGTTTAATTAATCAAAGCAACGGGATGACATATTATGGCACACTTTACCCTTCAAACAAACGTTAGGCCTACCTCTGGCACAAAGAGGTCAAATGCATATTAGGAAGCGTTATTATTTTTTGATATAATCGTTTACATCTGTTTGACAACTTGTTTGACTCTATTTGATGAATTATTTGCCACATGCCTTACTTGACTTTACGTGATCATGACTTTACCCAGATATGTTCACGAGACTAACATTGTTTATACTTTATGTTTCTTATTCCCAAAAGAGAGTTGATTCGTGTTGACACACGATGGCCGACCATCCTTACATCACAAGGTCAAAGACATCATCGTTACCTCAACGCAGCTGGGTTGTTCAAGGAAAGGCAAATATTACGTCTGATCCAGCTGCACTTATTTCAACTGGTCCGGAAAACATCATGGTTTCTAATGATCCCCCTGAGACTTCTGAACATGGCACTACAATCCAACGGGATGAACATATCGCCCGCCTAACTCAAGAGATTGAGGATCTACGCAGAGAGCTGAATCGGGTTAGAAACATGACCAACTCATCTGTCACATTCCAAAGTCCGCCTCCTGAACCTAGGGATGTCGCACCAAACCCGCCTCGTTTTCCATCACTTGAATCTCCAGCCCCTGAACATTTTCCTCCGCAAAACACTGTACCTACCCGCAACAACTTACCTCCAACCTACACTACCCATGCTACTCCTGATCCACCACCCGTCAACCCACCAAATCAATCACTAGGTCATACTCCTTACATTCCTTTACCCATCAACACTAACCCACCACCTACAATTACTCCTCTAAACCAAGCCATTACACACCTTGACCATCCACAACAACCTTTCTACCCTTACCATTACGTTGAACCCTACCAGATTCCACTATTCCCTTACCCTGTCTACAACACCCAAGCAAATTACCACCAATATCGAGCACCTCACTATCAAAAACCACCTGTTCAAGTTCCCACTTACCAAAATCGACCACATACCGCACATAAATCCCGTCCAAACCCTGTTCTAAAAAACACCCGTAATTACACTCGGTTCGTTGAACCTTTGGCTCAACTATTTGAAAGACTGAAAGCGGCAGGCGTGGTACAACCTATTGAAGGGAAAATTCTCAATCCTATTCCAAAATGGTTTGACAGTTCCAAGAATTGTGCATATCATTCTGGAATTCCTGGGCATGCCACTGAGGATTGCTATGGCCTCAAAAACAAAATCGAAACCTTGATTAAAGAAGGAGCAATCCAGCTCACTGGAGCTCAACCCGATATGGGTGACCATCCCTTTCCCTACTCACGGAAACGCCGATGTGAACATGATAATTATCGAAAAATTAAGAGTCTGAAGGAGGCCATTGCACCAATTGGAAAAGATGGAGAGGGGCATGTCATCAACGATCGTTGCGCCTGTAAGGATGATCCGAAAACAAGTGCCAGTGAAGATTGCTGCTACAACTACTGAGACACCAACCATCCAGGGTGCAGAACCAGGAGAGACTCTGAAGAACTGGACTTGTACTCCGTCCCTGATTCGTCAGGAGTCTTGGTAGACTGAACATGTAGTGAACTTTTTTAAAAGGGCTGGAATCATGCTCAAAACTTTTGTTGCTTTGCTTCATCTTTTGGATTACAAATTTATGAATGCATTTCTGATTTTGCTTAATCATCTAATATTGTTATTTTCTACTACGTCAACTCTACGATTGTGACATGAAATGAACAAATAAACAACATACATCCCGAGAGAGTAACAAAGAAACTAGGGGACAAGACAAGATTCCACTCAAAAGAATTGAAATAACCGATAGGTGATGACATAAGCCTGAAAGCTAGCAATCCAAGAAGAGATCAAAGGACGACATTAGGTAAGACAACCTAGTTTGCAACCTTTTCTTTAACAACCAGGTACGAACTATGTTCCGACCTGATTCCCGTGGTGGGATACGTAGGCAGCCCACATAGGGTTCGGTTGCATTTAGAACAAAAAATCAAAAGATTTTGCATGCATACGAACTACGTTCTGACCTGATTCTCATGGTGAGATACGTAGGCAGCCCATATAGAGTTCGGTTGCGCTATAACAGAAAATCCAAAAAAATCCTTACACAAAGAAAACCACACAGGGCCTGATTTCCCCGGAGGAATTCGTAGACTATCAACATACAGGTCAATCATATTTAGGTAGAAAACCAACAAACCTTTTACCATTTACACAACAGAACTACGCTGACCTGATTCCCTTGGTGGGATACGTAGGCAATCCACATCAGGTTCGGTCCCTTTATTAAATTCTCAAACCATATTTTATGAACCTTACGAACTACGTTCCGACCTGATTCCCTTGGAGGGATACGTAGGCAACCTATACAAGGTTCGGTCACACCACAACATAAATTTAACATACCCTTCTGAACCCAAAACTGGGGCATATTCTGAAAATATATAGACGAAAGAACGGTTGGACATCGACAAGATTGAGGCTACCAGATAGGAAGTATTATAGACCAATTACTTTAGAAGTGTCACAATCCGAAGTTGGCAGAAATATTTTACAACTTACTTACATATATTTACACATATATATTTCCATATATACATATACTTACATAGATATCTTTCCTTATATATACACTTACATATACACTTTTTAAATGAAACACTTTCTTTCAATCATTTTCACTACTGTTCATCTATCGAGATTTGTACGGAGATCACAAGATCCAAACAAATAAGACGAATGGAGCAGCCAACAACGTCAAGCTTCGAGTCAACATGAATCAACTTCCCCCTCCCAAACTAAGAATTTTTCTTTGAGTGCAGGAACTTAAAATTGCGAGATCAACAGTCAAGTCTATCAATCAGGGCCATTGTGGCCTCGCCTAAAAAACCATACGACTTTACTTCCAACCTTATCTTTTAATTTATTTTTTATCAAAATAATTTTATAACTTTATACACTTGTTTTTGTAGGTTGACAAGATTGAAGGCGAATTAAATCAGGATTACGCGTCCTAAATTCAGCCTGTCACGATACCATCAACATCATAAGCCAAACGGCTATTCTACCGCTTTGCTCCATACTTTACCAATTACTTTATCATATACTTTACCAGCTTTAACCATTTTACTCTGAACTTTGCAGGAATTATTATCAAGTCCCCGAAGACAACCGGAGACACATCATCAAATCTCTGAAGACAACCGGAGAAGTATCATCAAGTCCCCGAAGACAACCGGAGACACGTCATCAAATCTTTGAAGACAACCGGAGATGTATCATCAAGTCCCCGAAGACAACCGGAGACGCATCATCAAATCTCTGAAGACAACCGGAGACAGATCATCAAGTCCCGAAGACAACCGGGCATCACTCGGCTATACTGCCCCATATGCATAAGCCAGACGGCTACACATCATCAACTCTAACGATTTACCTTGAACTTTACAGGAATATCATCAAGTCCCCGAAGACAACCGGAGACACAGCATCAAGTCCCCGAAGACAACCGGAGACACAACATCAAGTCCCCGAAGACAACCGGAGACACAGCATCAAGTCCCCGAAGACAACCGGAGACACATCATCAAGTCCCGAAGACAACCGGAGACATAGCATCAAGTCCCCGAAGACAACCGGAGACACAGCATCAAGTCCCCGAAGACAACCGGAGACACAACATCAAGTCCCCGAAGACAACCGGAGACACAACATCAAGTCCCCGAAGACAACCAGAGACATAGCATCAAGTCCCCGAAGACAACCGGAGACATAGCATCAAGTCCCCGAAAACAACCGGAGACATAGCATCAAGTCACCGAAAACAACCGGAGACATAGCATCAAGTCACCGAAAACAACCGGAGACATAGCATCAAGTCCCCGAAGACAACCGGAGACATCGCATGGCTATACGGCCTCATCTGCATAAGCCAAGCGGCTATACACTTGCTTTACTCCTTACTTTATTTCTTTATTTCATCATCTACTTTACCTACTTTAACGAATTTACCTTAAATTTCGCAGACATCATCGAGTCCCGGAAGACAGCCGGAGGCCTTACTACTATCATCTCCAACCGCAACTAGAGACCTTATTACATCCTCAGCATACGCATCACACATTCATTCAAGTCCCTGAAGACAACCAGAGACCACATTGGCCACACGGCTTCATCTTCATTCTCGCACTCATATTTACTATCATTTACACTCTTTATAATTTTACGCTTTCAACTTTATTACTAATTTTGACCTGAATTTCAGTTTCGGCAGAAAGTACAACCTGCATAGACGCAACACAACGTGGAACTTTATCTTACGCAGTGAACTGGGGCAAATACGCTGAAGAGGAATATCAAACTCATAAGCAAAGGTCACGGATCTACTCTCGAACTCGACTCCGCCTACGTCCACAAACATGTGATACGTAGGTTATCCAAAAATTTCCTTTCATATCCACCGCTAAAACTCTACTCAATCAACTCTTGTCACAATCTCATATTCCTTTCTACATCCCCAGCGTCTCCATAACTCAACACTGGGGCATTTTTTGGAGAATTTACATAGTGTCTAGTAGAGTCCTACTTAAAGGTGTGTTGCGCGCCACATTTATAATTAGGAGGCTATAAGCATATGCTCCATTCTTGAACGTTCTCGTCACCTATCTACAACCCCCCCCCCCCCCCCCCCGCAAGATTATGAATCCAAAAAAACTTTCGAACTACACATGGCCTGATTCTCGTGCAGCCCGAGATATGTAGGCAACTCGAAACTGAGATTCGGCCATAATTTTCCATAATTCCTTCGGTCCTCATAATATTTTCCATCAATTTTCCAAAACCGTACTTTCTTACAAATTCATATTCGTTGGACCAAACAAAATTGGCTACTACGTCAACTTCTTCGCCCGAAAACTCTTACATCGTCTCCGGTCGAAGAGGGGCATTTGTTGACACCCAATTTTGTCCCTCCTTTATTTAATTTTATTTACTCGGGCGTCTAAATATATTGGCGAGCTAAATACTTTATTTTCACTACTATTATTTTCGCTACTTTTATTCTCAACATTACGAGTATTACTTTATCACAAATTTTAAATGATTCTTCATCATTTCATTTTTTGGGTTTAAATTAATTACAGAAACAACACATTGTTAAATCCTTATTTTTACATATTAATTATTAATTGTCTTCATATATTATATATTGTATTAGTTGTTAAATTAGAAGCCCAAGAATAATTAAATAGAGGATGAAGGGTCAACAATTTCAGCCAAATAAATGGCCCAAATCATCAACTCATACTCTAATTAATTCAACCAACCCACACTATTTCCTTACCCAAAACAAATCAGCCCACATTATTTCCCTACCAGCCCATTACCTAAATCTACCCGGTCCAGCCCAACCATTTACCCGACCCGATCCAACCCTTACCCCTAAAAACAAAACCCTATCTCTCTCCTTTCTTTTCCGCCTCCTTCAAGCTCTCTCTCTCTCTCTCTCTCTCTCTCTTCTTTCTTCATCTTCACCGCCGCACCCCCTTGCCCACTTCTATCGCCTCCCTCACGCTCCTCTCTTCCCCACACCACTACCCCACTCCGCTTCTCTCTCTACCCCACTCCTCCGCTCCCCTCCACTCAACGCCGCTACCCCACTCTCCACTCACCGCTGTCCCCCCACGCCTCACACTCCTTCCACTTCTCTTTGTCTCCCACTCCTATCTCTCATACGCACCTCTCTCTCTTTTCTTAAAACCAAACGAAACCCTATAAATATGGGGGGATCTTTTCAGTTTTAGGGGGAGAAAAACAATCCTAACATCGAAGGGATCTGGAACAAAAAAAATAGAGATTTAGAATACACGAGTATTTTTTACAAAATCTTTTCTTCTTAATCTGGTCTGAACCCTTATTTACATTTGAAATTCCTGAGACAAACGGGATTTCTCCTTTTTTCAAACAAAAGTATACTGTTCTGCTTCCTGTCGAGTTTTAATTCGAAAGACTTTTTTTCGATTTTGAGTTCGTCGTATTCGAGTATAGATTCGAGACCCCGACGCCTCAGTTTCATTGCGCACAAAAAAGGTAAACATCGATACATTTATTGCTTATAGTCTTTAGTTTCTGTTTTAGTTAAAAATGTTGGCTTATTCTGCGATATTTCAGTAGTTACGTTAGTTTCTTGGCTGTCATGTTATTTGTTTGATGTTTGGGAGCTGTTAGGATAGGATATTAATCATTAATTGAATTTTAAAGGTGTCTATTGTAGTTCAAATGCTTAAGATTGAATTTCCAGGACTTAGGACACATTTAAAATTGAATATACATATGATATACAGTGGATTATCAAGATAACAAAAGATATACATTCAATATACATCCGATATACATCTGATGGTGTGTATATCTTAGGTATATTATGTATATGATTAGAACAGGCCGGCACTATCTCTCTTTTACTCTATCCTTTCAAAGAATATACCCTGTCATGAATATAATCTGCTTCGAATTGGTAGTTGCATTTCTTATTTAGTTATGTATGTGGTAGGTTCTGTTAGGAATCATGATAGGCATTAACATATTTAGATATGAGTCTTGCCTTAATATGTACTGGAAATCAAATTGGTTAGCCTGCTATCATACTTAGGTGGAAATTTGACTTAGCTGTTCAAATGATTGACTCAGAATGATTGCTTGAATACTGATTTAGACCATGTGAGCTCTTGACATAACTGTCCCCAAACTAGGAGTCTATGTAAAATGTTATTTGCTTATGTGCACTCCTAATATGATCAGTGAGGCTTGATGATTTAAAGAACCTCTGACGACTGTTGTGATGACCTCATTTAGAATCATAATAGCTCGAAGTATTTTGACCATAGAATTCTGATGACATAGTTTAGGTAGACTGAGGGGCTCATGAGGAATTTGGTTTATAAGGTTTGGTTTTCTCTTGTTCTTAAATACCCTGACCTGAGATATATATATTGTCCTTAGTCTGAATTTGCCACTTCATTTATCGTGTCAATTTGTATGAACTATTGCTGAGCTAAATGAGGAAGTTTGATTAGGATAAAGCCAGATCTAGTAAAGTCTGAGGCCTGCTTGTAAAAATCTTATAATGTGACTAGGTTGCTCGGATGTGACTAAATAAGGTTTAACTGGTTTCAAAGCACATGCTAGTTTATCTTAGTAAGTCTGCATCTGAGTTTAATAAGGTGAAAAGGTCTGAATGAGTTAGGATACCATCCTAATATGTACCATGTTTGAGCTTTCTACTGAAATAGTGAAGAAAGGAAACCACTTAGGTTAATATGAACCTTGTATGCCCTAGATGATTGAAAAGGTTGAACCTCGATAATTTAAATCGAAATCTGAATGATTAACTTGGAACTTATATGTGAGCATGAACATCCAGTTGTCTCTTTATACGCATGCTTGTGTACTATTTTAGAGCTCATCTAATGTTGGTATTCTGCTTCTAAGAATATGACCACACCAGGCTGAAATCTAAAGAGTCAGTACTGCAAAAAAATGAATTTGCAATTAAACGCTTTTTACTGTTATTTTGTGTGTCTCTCTCCTTCTGGAATAACATTGGTTTCTTTCAGAGCGCATAGTTGTTTCATGTTTTAAGATCTAGGACAAGGTGCCATAATCTGAATACTTGTTGTAAATCATTTATAGTCTCTTCTAAAGCAAGTTGAATCAGTGAAACCTACTTGCAAATGACTGTTCTCAAATTGTTCTTTTGAGTTTATAGCTAAATTCTGATGGTTAGCCTATATGACCTAATGTTGTTGCTTGATTGTTTAGTAACTTCCACCTCTGAGAATGCCCTGCCTACATGTCTGATTATTATATCTTGACCACTCAAACCGCATGTGTATCTGTTGGAAGGGACTTAAGTATAACTCGACTTGATTGAGTACCTATATATGTTTGCAATAACTTACGGAGCTAAAAATGGCCTAAAGAACCCTGTACTAGGTATCCCCAACCTGTTCCTGCCTTATACTTTCGAGCTTCAGTAAAGAGGACTTATCTAATCTGCTGGGATTGTTGATAATCTGTTAAAACTCTTGGAATATAAACATACAAAAAGGAATCATGTTTTTGATGTCTCATTGTTACCATTTCCCTCAAAAATTGTTCCTACTGTTACTGTTAGATTGGTTTAGATATTAGCACATCTTCTATGTTTGTCATTACTGTATGTCCCCGTTTTAGCATAGGTTGCATGCTTTTTCATTGATGTTTTAGGTTGAATTTTAAGTATGAAGTCATATTTCGTCATTCTTGTCTCGTCGAATTAGTTTAGCATGAATCTATGTATGTGTTTGGCTTCTGTTTGGTTAGTAGATATCAAGCATGTCATTTAGGCTTAGGACTGGTCAATTGGTTTTGTTTAAATTCGATATGAGCTTAAAGCTCGGCACGTTTTGTTTAAGTTGGGTTTGAATTCCTACAGATGGGTTTCGAGATAATACAATCCATGGAATATTACATTTGAAAGTTCCTGCATTTTCTAACAGTGGGCAGAATGCATCAAATCATTAACTGGTGCATTTTGAAAGGCTAGCTGGTGTGTTTCTTGAGAGGAATGACTGTTGCATTGTTGCTGAAATTAAGCTACTGTGTTAGGCTGTGAACTAATTATTCCTACCTTTAAACCGATTATTTCTTTTGTTGTTGGAAGTTTAGAACAGATCATTACCGCTTTCTTGAGGATATTTTCTGCTTTTCTAAAACTATATGAGGTTGACATAGAATTGTTTCTCTGTTAGTTATTGTTTGTTGCCTTCTTACCTTCAGAACTGTCATGAAGTCCTTAGAATTTCCAATATAATCTTGTATATATATATCTTTATGAACGTATAGGATATGCCAAAATATACGCGATATATACACAATCTACTGATGTTTTTTTAATGTATATTTTGTGTGTTTAGTCCTATTTGTTGATCGTATGCTAATCCTTTTCTTTTCATTTTTTGCATGATATCTCGCATACGAGTCCAAATGACTCGTCTCCCTCCGCATTCGGTGTTGGGCTAAAACCCAACACAATTTTTCTTTCAAGTCAGCCAACCTACAGCCGAACAAGGAAATAAAATTTGGGCCAAAGCCCAATCAATGTCAACAGCAAACAGACAGCCACAACAGTCCAAAATGACTGGGCCATAACCCAACAGTAGCTTAGTTACAGCAGTCATAAAAATGGGCTGGAGCCCATTTAACTTCTTCACTCTTCTATTGTTATCTTTGTGCATTTAATTTGTGTTGTGTGACTAACACTTTTGTTTATTAATCTAGATGAACTTTAGCAAATTAGTGGAGTTTAATTTAATAATGGGTAGTAATTTAAGGAAAGCTAATAATAATCAATTCCACAGAGTTTCATTTTCTTCTTTTTATATTATTAGAATCATTTATGGTATCCATAATATTTACTTTTTAGAATAATTGATCTTCAATAGCGCAAATTTATATTTATTTGAGTTAAAAGAATCAAGATTCGCTCTTACTATCTTATAAATTTAAAACATTACATATTTGACACTAATGCTAACTCATTTGAGAAATAAAAAGGCAAACTAATTTAACGAATAACTCTTTCACTTTAGCTCTTTTTCAACGCTTCAAACGTATATTTATTAAAACAATCCTTACATATATATATTAAACTATTAGTCTTTATATGAAACCTTTAAAATTTATTTAACATTAATCTTACAATAACTCTTTTAATTTGTGAGTCGGCATAACTCACTTTTCTTCAAATACATATAAACATCACATGTCCTGTTTTTTTTTTAGTTTATTTTAATTAAACTAAGTTTTACTTTAAATAACTTTAGAAATACTTATAAGGTATTTTCTTAAACATTTAAACATTACATTTACACTCAGCCTAATTAATCATAAGTCCGGTCGGTTAACCATTGTTAATGGGTCTTAAAGGGTGCCTAATACCTTCCCTTTAGACTAGTTGAACCCTTACCTAGAATCATTTGGTTTCGTAGACTTTAAAATCAACTTTAGATAAATAATAAACTTTAGGTGTCCTAATTCACCATAAATAATTAGGTGGCGACTCCTTAACATAAACACAACAAAAACAGGAATCACCAATACGTCGTACTTCTAATTTAATCTCCGGGTTAAAAAGGGGGTGTGACATTTAGCACACTCAGTATATGATTAATTTAAAATGGGTCTCGTATGTAAATTTAGAAGCCAAACTATTTCTTCCATCGAGCCCAATATTTTAAAACAACCAGCCCAAATCAGTTAACCCATTATTTTCATCCGCCCAGCCCACATTTTCAGCCAATTCAGCCTAAAAGAAAATTGACCCAGTCCATTAACCGACAACCCGACCCAATTCGCATTTAACAAAGTAAACCCTAAAAGGGTTTCCCTCATTTCCCTCATCTTCATCAGCCGCACACCCCTTCCTCCCTCTCTCTTCTTTCACCTTTTCTCTCTCCCACGCCTCTGTCCCCCACTTTCCCCTGTCCCCGCTCCTCTCTCTCTCTCCCGCTCCTCCTTCTCTCTTCCTTCAAACAAAGCGAAAAACCTATAAAGAGGGTGAAGTTGAATCGTTGAAGGGCGACAGCTGGAACCCGAAATCCCTAAAAATAAAGAGGATTTTTCGATTCACAAAATTCCCCAAGAACAAGTTCTTGAGCAGCAAAAATCCCCTTACAAAGACATAGTTTTTTTTTAGTCGCCGAAATCCTCTACAAAAAGAGGTTTTTAATCGCAGAAATTCCCTAAGAATCAAAGTTCTTGAATCGCCAAATTTCCCTTGAAAAATACAAGTCTTTAATTGTTCCAGTTCCCCTTTAAAAAATCGGCTTTTAATTTTCTCGATATCATGATAAAATATTAAATCCTGTTCTGTTTTTGCTGTGGATGTTCGTTTGAATCCGAGCATACGCGAGTTCGAATTTCAAAGTGTTTCGAGGTACATCGGAAGCTCGAACCCCATTTCGTTGCACTCGAAAAAGGTCGGTAATCTTCCTCCTTCATTTCTCAGTTCCGTTTTCAATGTAATTTTTAGTAATCTGGTTTTTTTTTTTAGTTCATAGTTTTTGCTTCTATTCTAGATTTATTTATAAGTAGGTCTCCCTTCCCTTTTAATTTCCTCTGTTCTGTGTTTATTGTATTTTATTTTAGTCTTTGCTTCTATCGTATGGTTGTTTCCAGTTCCTTTTAAAGTTTTTCAGCTCTGTTTTCACTTTCCTAGAATCTGCTGTTAGTTAAAAAATATGGTTCTGTTTTTGTGTTTGGAGGAACAACTTAGTACCAATCTAATAACAACTCACCTTTGAATTTAGACAAATACTGGTGTCTTCAAACCCCTTTGGTTCTGTCCTTTTCTCTAAAATATTCAAGATATGAATAGATGCCCCCCCCCCCCCCCCCCATCTTCTTATATTTGAATCAGTAAAAGTAAGGAGTATGCTAAAAGATAAGGAAATTTGCTTTTGTTATAATCTGCATTAGTTGAAAGAAGAAGCTGATCTTGACTTGTTGTGTCCCTTATTGGTTGCCATCACCCATCTAAATATGTAAAAGGTTGTAATATCCATTCCATATCGATTATATCAGTAAGTAAAAAACATTCGAATGAATAGCATGAGATTGAAATGTTTAGCATACATGTTTCATTAAAAACTATTTTTTCTGTTAAAACCACATATAAATGTGTTATGTTCTAGCCTCTGTGAATGCTACTAATTTTTTTTTAACCCGAACCTGAGCTTCCTTTATTAATGAAACATGTTTGTGATCATTTTCTTTCAGCTCAAGGTACCCCTCTTTTGGGTTCATTCTCCATTTCTCTCAAAGTTAAAGTGTTTATTTGAAAACATTGGACCAAGTACTGCTTCTTTTAGTGTTCTTAATCTATCCCAATTGCTTCTTTTGTTGTTTATATTTAAATCAGTTTATGTAGGGGTAGAGGTTGTTGCTACTTGTGTGATGTTAACTTTCTGTTTACAAGGTATAAAAGAGGTTGGAACAAAGGGATATGTCTTTCTCCCAATTACAATCGAGTATTGTTTGAAAGACCAGTAGCCTTTTTCTAGTTTTCATCCTTGAGTGTAATAGCTAGATTATTATATATCACTGTGTATTTAGCATTACTTTGTTGATGACCCTGATGCATGTGTGATTTTCTTGAATACCATGGTTTTTATTTACATATACCAATTTCTTCACCCCTCTCTTCTTTAAATGACTTCGGGATTTTCAAACCCAAAAAAATGCTTTGGAGTCGCTGGTGAACTAAAAAAAATCGACTGTACTTGTGAGGTCTTCAAAAGGGTTGTACTTGAATAAAGTAATTGCTTCTATTTGTCCCCTTCCTACCTGATTTTTGTGGCATGGTATACTCCCAAGTATACATGATATACAAACCTTAGTGCACACCCATGTATACAAGGGTCGTATATTCTTGTATACCTTTCAAGTACACCAGGTATACTGAATATTAGACGCTATCTCATCTGTCCAAGCATGTTTTTTTTGTAGTTCACTGCCACTGCTGGGCAGATTCTTTACTTTAGCATATGTTGTGTTAGGTAGTTTTGTGAAGTTAATTGCTATTGCTGTGTAGATGCTATTTGCCTTGGTGTATTATATAGTTGTTCTTGCGATGACCACTGCACAGTTGGGCAAATTGCGTGCATTATTACGATATAAATGCTCTAATGTTGTTGAAGCAGTGAAGTCATATATACCTGTGTATACATGAAGTATATTTAAAATATACATGTTATGTATCATTTACTGATCTATTTTGAGTTTATATTTTACCTTATTCATTGAGTGTATACTAATCCCTTTCCCTCTCATTTTTTGCATGACCATCGCATACGAGTCCGAGGGACTTGTCTCCTTTTTCCGCATTCGGTGTTGGGTCAAGGCCCAACACTACCTCCTCTCGGGTCAATCTACACCCGCAGCAAAAATTAAAAAGCGAATTCTGGGCCGAGGTCCATAACAGTGGCAGCAAACAGCAGATCAGCAGTCCTAAAATGGGCTGAGCCAATTTAATATCACTTGCTCCTTTATTCATTTTTATGCATTTGATTTGTATTTGTGCAACTAATACTTTACTTTGTTATTTCCTTAACTTAGATGAACCTTAGCAAAATTAGTGGGGTTAGTTTAGTAATGGGTAGTTAATTCAAGGAAACTAACAATTAATTCCATAAGTTTTATTCTCTTATTTTCATGTTAAAACTATTTATAATGTCTAATATTTATTTTATTTGGAACAATTGATTTACAAAACAGCTTGACTATATATTTTAAGTAAAGGGAATCATATTTTATTCTTACTATCATAGACATTTCTAAAGCGTCGCTAATGCGCAAATATAACTCAAGTATATTTTATAAACATTGTTTTAAAGATTCATCCGATTATACATATTTTTAGTTGAGCATAGTTAAATAAAGTTAAAAGGAGAAAGAAAATTCATTATATTTTGCAAGTCTCATTTTTTTAAAATAACATTATTACTTAAAGCTTAGCAATATTTATAGTTTATTTTAAATAATATTCGAAGTCTCTTTTTGTGCAAATTATCCTACAAGTCTTGTTTTAAATGACATTTTTTAAAACCTTAGCACATTTTTAAATCTTATTTTAAACAGTGTTATTATATTTTTCTTTAAAACCTTAGTAAATATTATAAGTCATTTTTCTTAAAATTTAAGCACTATATTTAACCTTAATTAATTAACCTAAGTTTGACCGGATAACCGTAGTTAACGGATTCTAAAGGATGCATAACCCCTTTCCTTTAGGATAATATAGAACTTTTACCTAGAATCACACTGGTTAAGCAGACTATTAACAGAGGTTTAGCTAGCTTTACCTTAATTAATAAATTAGGTGTCCTAATTCACCGTCAAATTAATTAGGTGGCGACTCCTTAAAATAAAATAAATAGGAATCACCAATATGTTGTACTCTTAATTTTAACCCAGTTAAAATGGGGTATGATATTACTAATCACCCTAAAAGTCGGTCAACAATGAAAAAGTCATTCCGAATAATATTGCAAATACCACATATGATGCATTTGTTGGTCAAAAGAAACAGGTACCTAACTGCCTTAGACGGACTCGGCCTTTGTGCCGAGCCCCACTAGGTAAAATACAAGTGATGCAAACAAAGTGTGGCCTACTAGGGATACCATGCCTGCGTTCTAGTTCTACTAAGGTTAAGCCTGATGCAGAAAGGTATCTACACTGGCTGTAAAACGAGCGGACAACTCGAGTCGGGCGAGGGACAACGTACCGGTAGCAGCGCTTTCCGGCTTTGTTGTGGTTCCTCCCCATCCTAAACATGTGTGATTATAAATCCTTCACCAAGGACCAAGGGCCCACTAGCTTTATCTTTTTTTCCACCCCGTTTAAAAGGATTTAAAAACAGTTTTATCCAGTTGAAGTGACGTTTTGAAAAGGGATTATTTATTTGTTACAGAGTCGCCACTTGGAATTGAGTTTTGGTGTTCCAAGTCACCTTATTGAATCCCTAATCAAAAGGAAAGTTGACTCTATTTATTATTGGTCTGCGAAAATAAAAGATCGGGTAAGGAATTCTGTTGACCGGGGAGAAAGTGTGAGGCATTCCCCGAGTCCCGGGAATTCTATTGACCGGGGAGAAAGTGTGAGGCATTCCCCGAGTCCCGTGGTTCTAGCACGGTCGCTTTATCAGACTATTAAATTTAAACTAAGCATTTCAGACTATTTGATGCTATTAATAAACTTACTAACTCTTCAGCTAACAGTGACGTGAAATATTGTACGCATTTGAACATATGAAAACAATACACACGAACTCCAGATGAAAGGATAACAACTAATACACGTAAAAGTCTTCAAATATGCGGACATGCATTATGGGGAAAACGAAAATCATGGACCCATAATTATTTAAATAGTTTAACAAATTCAGCGATTAAAACAAACTTTGACAAGTATTTAATAATAATACTTTGACAAGTATTATTATTAAATTCAGCGATTAAAACAAACTTTGACAAGTATTTAATAATAATAAACTGTTTAAAACCTTCTCAAGGATATATTCTCCAATAAAACTGATTCACATAAAATATTGAGTAGAAAAGTAATAACGGGAACGAACCTTCAAATTCAATTCGATTAATAACGGAAAGCTATGTACAATCTACAGATTTTCAAAGCTAGCAAACGCTAACTTTTAGTTCCATGAACTCGAAACCGCGAACGAGAAACCCTAACTCCAACTTAACTTTCAAACCACACCTTTTCGAAACTGATATTTGCTCTCTATATTATTTTTTTCTCTCCACGGGTTTTCCTCTCTTTTTTTCTGTGTTTTATGTATCTGTGCGTGTCTGTGTTATGGGTGTATGGGGGTATATATATTTGTGTATGTTGTTGACACCCAATTTTGTCCCGCTTTTCCTCCTAAATATTTATTTACGCTTCTAATATTTTTGGCAACTTAAGAAATAATTATTTATATTTTACTATAATTATTATATTTTTATTAATACCGGCGTTTCATTATTCTATTGCAGTCACTAGCTGTTATTATTTTTATTACTACTACCACTATTATCCTTATCATTTTCATTATTATTATTATTATTATTATTATTATTACTATTATTATTTTTGTTATTATTATTATTACCAGTATTATTTGCATTATAATCATTTCAGCATTTATTTTTACCATCTTATGCACACGCTTCACGTTTACTTTTTGCGCAATTAAATAATAGTGTTTATTTACTGTTGAACTTTAAAAAAAAATATTATTGCACGGCTATTACGACGTCATATAATTTTGTTATCCGAGCACTAATAATTACATCTTTTATATTAGGTGACATTTTAGTACATGTTAGTATATAGTTAATTAAAATAGGTCTTTATTTAAAATTAGAAGCCCATTGTCACCTAAAATAATACCCAGCCCGTTAATGTTTCAGACCAGCCCATTACCATCTCAACCTATTTAATTACCCCAATTGTGCAAATAACCCGGCCCACTACCCACTTACCCAGTGACCCGACCCAAATCCTTCAACAAAATGAACTGCTATGTTTTCATCTCCTCTTCAGGTCCGTCGCTCCTCTCTCTCTCTCTCTCTCTCTCTCTCTCTCTCTCTCTCTCTCTCTCTCTCTCTCTCTCTCTCTCTCTCTCTCTCTCTCTCTACTTTAACAAAAATGGCAAATCTACAGAGCCCTTTCATGGCCATCTTAGGAAAGGGAAATTAATGAATCCGTCCTTCGCCTTCAGAGTTCCCTCCGTTGACAAGTTTGGTCTTTGTTTGTTTCCTCTCTCCCTGCTTTCGATCTGAAACCCTCTTAATGGGTTTCGTCGATTTGTGAGGTAAAAATTGTTTTCTTTATCAGCTGCTTTCCATTTTCAAGTACGAAAATTTTAATTGTTTTTGTCTCTTTATCTCGGTTGCTTCTGATCGATGACAGAATAGGGTCTCCTAACGTTTTGATTTGAACGGAATTCAACTTGAAATCCCGCTCATTTTTTTGAACCCTAGAGGAACCCTAGACGCTTTTCCTATAAATAATCGTTTTTCCAGTCATTTAAGGAAGTTCTGGGAGTAGCCAAAATTCCCTAAAAAGAAGTTTTTCAGCTGCCTAAAAAAAAATTCCTAGGTTACTAGCGAAATGTAATTCATTTGGTTTCCTTTTTTTTTTTTTTTTTTTTTTAAATCCACTTTTTCGTGTTTTTTTTTTTTAAGTTTCCTAAAATAAAATTATGAAAATATAAATTTTTTAGGACACAAAAAAATCAATTTTCCTGATTTATTGTTTCAGATATTTTAATTAATTAAAAAAATCCAATTTTTCATTTCTTTTCAAAAAGCAGGTTTAAAAAATGAGATCCATTTTTCCTGATTCTAAAAAACCCATTTTCCAGATTTAAAAAAAAAAAAAATTGCCAGTAATAAAATGCCATAATTTACATTTTTTTAATTTTTTTTTTTTAGTATTGACCGTTAGTCAAAGGGCATAAATGAGCCAAAAAGTTGAATTGAGGGGTATTCGTAGCAAAATAGATGAATGAAGGGTATTTTTAGATCTTTTCTAATAGTTCAGGAGCATTTTTTCCATTTTCTGTTAAATTTTTAACAAAATATTTGGGCGTTTACTAAAAGCACACCACTTATGCAAACGTAATGCTCCATGTAAGAGAACGTATATAGCTTTAGGTCCAAACGTAAAGGTAATATTCTATTTTGATCCTTTTCTCGAGTCGTGAATTAGGATATTCGATCAATAATAAAACCTCTTTTTTCCCATCCAATTTGATTTTCCCTAAATTGTTGCACAATTTTCATTCATCTTAAGTAAAAATCTAGTGATAAAAAATATCTCAAGATGGTAATCCGGTGGTACTGATGTTTTGAATGTCAATTTCAAGGCTCGAAATTCAATTTATGAAAACAAGTTAGATGGCATTAGTGAACTTTATAAATAATAAAAAATGTCCACATTGTCACTTTCACAAACTTGGCTTGGCGGGTTAGCCGTTCTTTTTTATCCCAACCACCATGGATCAAACCTACGCGGGTGCATGATTTAGTAAATATTAACTATATTTTTTTGTGTATAATAAATCTTTTTTTTAAAAGATCGCAACATATTCGAAATAAAGTTACGCATTAAAAAATAACACACTTAAGGAACACTTAGTGTTTTTTTTCATACTTTGACCAACGATTAGTCGTATGTCAAGATTCCGAAATGTCAATATTTTATATAGAACCTGATATTTTTTTCTGCGTACAATAATGTAAGCTCAATACATCAAGGATACATAGATGTTCAGATCGTCATTTTAGGAGTTGAAAAGGTGCCCGAAGTAAGTTTTGTTTGGAAACTTTAGGTTTAAGTGTTTTATTTTTTAAGGTTTTGATTCAAGCGTGTTATTTTTTAATCAAGACATAACTTTATTTTGAATATAAATCTAATTCAATTAGATAAAAACATAGTTAAAAAATATAGGAGAAAGAGTAGTTGTAAATTGGTGAAACTTTAAACAGTCATAACTTTGCGCTCGGATATCCGATTTATGCAATTGTTTTTTTGATTTTGCATATTGTTTCGAGATCTAGCAGCGCAACCGGGCCAATTTTCTAGAAAACCTCTTTTTTTCCCTTCCAATTTTAATTTTCCCCCAAATTGGCGGGAAAATTTTCAGTTTTCTTTACTTATAATATGATGATGCGCAATAGACTTCAACATAAAAATTTCGGAGTAATGTAGCTGTGAATGTCAATTTCACTTATGTGGTTTCAATTTTTGAAAATAAAGCTGACTAATTTTCTCGACATATAAAGTTCTAAAATAACCTTACAAAAATATAACACTTAAACCTAAAGTTTCCAAAACTACTGTAGTAAAATACTGCTTTATACAAAAAATAATCTTTAACTTAGTATTTTACTGTGTTCTTGGACTTAACCGCGCCGTTACAGTTTAGTTTTCGAGAAAAGGATCAAAATAGTATATTACATTTAGGTTTGGACCTCAAACTATATACGTTCTCTTACATGGATCACTATGTTTGCATAAGTGGTGTGCTTTTAGTCAACTCCCAAATATTTTGTTAAAAATTAACAGAAAATGGCAAAAATGCTCCTGAACTATTAGAAAAGGTCTAAAAATACCCTTCATTCATCTATTTTGCTACGAATACCCCTCAGTTCAACTTTTTGGCTCATTTATGCCCTTTGACTAACGGTCAATACTAATTTTTTTTTTAAAATATCTAAATTATGGCATTTTATTACTGGCAAATTTTATTTTTTTTTAAATCTGGAAAATGGTTTTTTTAGAATCAGGAAAAATGAATCTCATTTTTTAAACCTGCTTTTTGAAAAGAAATGAAAAATTGGATTTTTTTAATTTTTTAAAATATCTGAAACAATAAATCAGGAAAATTGATTTTTTTGTGTCCTAAAAAATTTATATTTTCATAATTTTATTTTAGGAAACTTAAAAAAAAAAACACACGAAAAAGTGGATTTTATTTTTTTAAAAAAAGGAAAAAAAATGAATTACATTTCGCTAGTAACCTAGCGAAATACAAAAAAAATTGTATTTCGATAGGTATGTAACGAAATACATTTTTTTTTTTTAACATTTGACGGAAATGTTAAATGGGGTTAACATTTCGTTGGATAACTAACGAAAAGCCCCTTTTGGTATAAAAAAAAAAAAAAAGACATACCATTTTTGTCTTCAAGGTCCAAAAACGTGCCATTTTGGCGCCGGACTCAGAAAGTTCTGCTCTAACCAGAAAAGTTACCGGAAAGCTTACTTGGACGGTCCCCATGAAGTTAAAAATTTCTACTCAAATAGAACTTTCTTTATTTTAAAGATACAGATTCGTCTATATGTTACTACTGAAGAACTGGTGTTACTGGAGGGTCTCCATTCACGTTGGTATTTCTGTTGCCCAGCAAGAGCGCCCATCTCCTAGACAAATTAAAGGCATCATAGTTTCGTACAATGTCAATATATTGTAGTAAAAAATGTCTCTTTACTTTAATTTGTAGGTATCAGTCTTTCTTTTTCTCTCTATTGAATACATTGGTCAAATTGGTTAAAGCTTTGGTATTCTTTCAAGTTACAATATAACATTCGTAATTAGCAGTTATAAAGTGTTTTACACGTACTGTAAGAACTGATTAATGCACCTTTACAATATTAGCATTGCCACCCATGTTCTGTTTTATTATATTTGTGACAAGTTTATTGAAGAATCTGTATCTTTAAAATAATTTTTTTTTTTTTTGTTATACTTTTTATTTGGTATAGGAATGGATGGGTCTTGATTTGGATCACAATATTTTTTTAACTCTGTGGGATCCGTCCAAAGTCAGTTTTATGTTGAGTTGAGTGACCATTTGAGAAACTTACTCATTTTGTTGTTTGCAGTGAGTCGAAGTACATTTAAGCGAGTATGTATATATCCAGGTGGTCACGTAAACAACTAGTGCAGCAACCCGCAAGTGCAAGTCAAAGTATGGCTACAATATTTGAGAGTGACAACAGCATGAGCATAAAAGCATCTTACAATGGTGTCAATGTTAGATTCCCGCTCAGTCTTTCGTCGGGAAAAAGGGATTTGGAAGTCGAAGTTGAGAAGAGATTTGGGGTACGAACTGGAAGTTTTAGGATCAGCTATGAAGATGACGAGAAAGAATGGATTCGAATAACTTGTGATAAGGATTTACATCATGGAATGCACACTTGCATAGAAAGGGGGATAACTACAATGAAGATGCTGGTTAATTGTGACCTTGGCTGATTATGCACCTTCTGTTTCCCCCAGTAGAGTTTTTTCCAGGGCTTTTGTGATTTGTCAATTTTGTTTTAGGTACCAATAATTCCTCCTAGGTAGTACCGCGTTTTATGATTATTGCAATTAATTAATTGGATATGCATCTCTTGTATCACTAAGGGCTTGTTCTTGTTCCAATTAAAGTTCTCTTCTTGTCTGTTTTTTGAGATACAAAAAGAAAAGTTATAAAGAAATAAAAGAAAAGTTTTACATATAATGATCATATCTATTTTTGCATACATACATATAGTAAAACTTTGCGTAATAGACCGACCGACGGTTGTATGTTTATATTCTCGTAGAGTGCTGGATTTGGGACATAACATCATGGGACAAATTGAATTCCTCTGGAACTAGAAATAGTTGAACTGGATGGATGATGCTTACTCTTAGGAGGTGGATACAATATGGGTTTCAACCATTTCTGAAAACAGAGCATATCTCTGTGTGTGTGTGTGTGGACAGGCTTACTGACTAGGGCCAGAAGGAAGAGAAACCAGAGGTGAGGAATGATAGTTAAAGTGAGGCCATATTTATAGGCGCACAAGAGTGGTAGAATCTTGAAAGGTTCAAGAAAGGTTCAGAGCCAAAACAAAATGATTCAAACAAACATGGTTGGGGTCTTTCCTTTTCCGTTCATGAAAAGGAAAGAAGACGACCCAAGTGGAAGAGAAGCCGGGGGTGGGGGGTGGGGCGGGGGGTGCATCATTTATTCTTACGCGTGAAAAAAGTCTCTTTTTTTGCGCGGATTGTTGTTCATTTGGGGTGGTCTTTAATATTTGCTCGTCAAATTGGTGGTCTTTAATTTTTGTCTTTCGCCTAATACCTCGAGATTTTGGGTTCGAATACCAGCTAAGTAAAAAAATAAAAAATTTCGTAAGTCAGATATTTGGATTCGCAAGGCAAAATTCTGCCCATGCAAAACTCTGCCTTAAGGCAGAATTTTACCTTCAGGCCAAAATTCTGCCTGATGGCTTGCAAAACTATGCCCGAGGCCTAATTTTGACTTGCAAAATTATGCCTGAGGCCTAACTTGACTTGCAAAACTCTGCCTGTAAATAGAGTTTGCAAGCAAACTATGCCTAATGACTTGCAAAACTATGCTTGAGGTCTAACTTTGGCTTGCAAAACTATGCCTGAGGCCTAACTTTGGCTTGCAAAACTATGCCTGAGGCCAAAATTTGACTTGCAAAACTCTGCCTGCAGGGAGAGTTTTGCATTCAAAATTCTGCTTGAGGCTTGACTTTTGCCCGAATAGACTTAACTTTGTCACAAAACTCTGCCTTGCGATTTTTTTTTTTTTTTTACTAAGCCGGAGTTTGAACCCCAAACCTCATGGTATTAGGCGAAGGGCAAAAATTAAAGACCACCAATTTGCTGGGCAAAAATTAAAGACCACCCCCAAGATAAGGGCATTCCTGCGAATTGCCCGAAAAAAGTAACTTTCTTTTATTTCAATTTGAATTGAAAAAACAATTGGCAAGTGGAGTTGTTTAGATCACTACTAAAAATATACTAGGATTTAGCGACCGGCGAACGGGTTCGGGTGCAGGTGCAGGCCCCTGGCCTCCAATAGCAATCGATCACGTCCTCAGCATCTGAGAGAGAACACAAGAACAAGATTATGATACCAATCAGAACCCCGAGAATTTTTTTTGAGGGTCAAAGACAACTTTTACATACATATAATATTGCGTGTAATACAAACTATTACATTAGCGAAACCCATCCGTAGGGATGTGTTGAGTTAACAAAACATTAGTAGTAGTATTGCCTAAAGTTCCCATGTCACGCAGGACAATTTTGTTGTCGCAGCTTGTTTTTTTTTTTTTTTTTTTTTTTCTTTTTGGACTTTTTTTCCTTCATTCGTAAGAATAAGTGCCGGGCCCCTGGCTTTGTCCTTCTCTTCCACTTGGATCGTTTCCTTTCCTTTTCATTTATGTGTAGACCCCAACCATGTTTGTTTGAACCATTTTGTTTTGACCCTTATTCTGAACCTTTCTTGAACCTCCTTTTATGTATAAATATAGATGTGTGATATAAACGACCTTGGTAAAATGGATCTGCTCCTGGCCCTCTGCTAAGAAGGTCCTTTTTGCTGAGAACCATTTCGCCAAAACGGAATTCAAATGACAAGGATGATGCATCCTCAGTTTCTCTTCTTTCTTTTGGTCCGCGAGGCCTCCAGACACACATATGCTCTGCTTTCGGAAATGGTAGTTAGACAGAGACTTCTATTTTGCTGAATCAATTGTAAAGGAACCAAGGGTATTCCATGGTACAAGAGAAGGACTATATATACAACAATAGATTGATCATTATCGTACTTCAGGGAATGCATACGTGATTCTTCTTCTTCTTTTGATAACTTTCTTTGTA
The DNA here is from genome assembly GCF_019175385.1 of Lycium barbarum. Lineage (NCBI taxonomy): Eukaryota > Viridiplantae > Streptophyta > Magnoliopsida > Solanales > Solanaceae > Lycium > Lycium barbarum. Next base: position 6,304,207 of record NC_083343.1, read on the forward strand.
CCTCAGCAGAAATAGAACCTTAATAGGAACAAGAATAAGTCCTAAGCAGCAGGGGCTTAATTTCATATGGTACTAATTACTTATCAGAATACAAGACACAGATTGAATTACCCAAGATTCATCTCATGATTTTTTTTTCAACCCCATTTTTAGACACAGTAAGTCCTAAGCAGCAGGGGCTTAATTTCATATGGTACTAATTACTTATAAGAATACAAGACACAGATATCCAATTAATTAAAATTGCAATAACCATAAACGCGGTACTACTTTAGGAGGAATTAGTACCTAAAACAAGACTAACAAATCACAAAAGCCCTGGAAAAGCTCATGGTGAACACTAAATTAAATACTGGACGAAACAAAACGAGCGTAATCAGCCAAGGTCACAAGTAACCAGAATCTTCATTGTAGGTATGCCCCTTTCTATACAAGTCTGCATTCCGTGATGTAAATACTTATCACAGGTTATAAGAATCCAATCTTTCTCTTCATCTCCGTTGTTGATCCAAAAACTTCTAGTTTGTATTTCAAATCTCTTCCCAACTTCGAATTCCAAAGAGACTTCTATTTTGCTGAATCAATTTTAAAGGAACCAAGGTTATAGTTAAATTTGTATTAAAAGTTAAACAAGGTTAACTACTGATAAAGATGGTTGAATTAACACAAGCGTATTATAGGTTGATAAAGTATAAGTAAACAAAAGTAAAAAGTAAACTTATGCCAACAGTGATGAATAGCAATAATGGATTTCTCCTTTGCTAAGAATGAACAAGTGCTTGAAGATCAGAGAATCAGAACAATAATAATAAGCAGAAAGTAATCAATAATAATGTTGTTTTTCAGTCAGTAGGGCTTGAAGATCAGAGAATCAGAATAATAATAATAATAATAATAATAATAATAATAATAATAATAATAATAATAATAATAATAATAATAAGCAGAAAGTAATCAATAATAATGTTGTTCTTCAGTCAGTATTCGATGCCTAGATATTTAAGTGAAAGTACTATTTATAGGTATCTGGTCCTATCTGGTGTTTTTCCCGTTGTGTATATTTAATGGCAATCATTAATTGCTGAATTAATGATTGTCATTTAATTCCTTGATTCTGGCTATCGGAAACCGTTTCGTCGTTGCTGCATTAACTATATTTAATGGGTAATCAAGAGGGTCTCGTATGTTGTTTCCGTTGATGTTCTCTTCATTGACCATGTCGTGGGTATCAGCTACCTCTTCGTAAATTCGTACTTTGCCCAAATAGATAAATTTGTATTAAAAGTTAAATAAGGTTAACTACGGCTGATAGTAATTTGATAAAGATGGTTGAATTAACACAAGCGAATTATTAAAGGTTGATAAAGAATAAGTAAACAAAAGTAAAAAGTACCCCAAATTGAAATTGGGGTACACGCAGGACCTATGAAATTGGGATGTACCCCAAATGACTAAAATTCCCCAACTAGGAATATATATATATATATATATATATATATATATATATATATATATATATATATATATATATATATATATATATATATGATAACGGTTGTATTTTGTCATTATTATGTACAGCTAGAATATTTCCTAGAATATTATGTACAGCTAGAATATCTCCTAGAATTAGGTAAGTCTTTTGTATATATTGATGATATTCAATCATAATGAAGGCAAGGAATTGATTTCCTACATGGTATCAGACTAGGTTTTCCTTCTCCACAAAACCCTAACCTAGCCGCCACCCATACCTTAGCCGGCCGCACCCCCCTCTTCCCTTCATTTTTCTTCTTCCTCAAATTATTCCTCCTCCATTCGTCTTCACAGCCACCATGACTGACACAGGAGCAAAGTTTCACTCTGCCCTCTCCATAAACAATGTTAAATCTCTCGTTCCTTTCACATTGGACATTGACAATGGTCCATATCATTCATGGGTGGCGTTATTTAAGGTGCAAACCCGAGTGCATAACCTGATGCATCACATTCTCCCCCCTACAGAGGCTACGGCTAAGGCCAAAATTGATGCCTTACGGGCAGCTGATCCTGAACTCTATGATCGTCTTGATGCGGCAGTCTTACAGTGGATATATGGTACGATCTCTCCTGAATTACTTCAAGCCATATTGGTGAAAGATGACACCGCGGCGAAAGCCTGGCAGAGGTTGGAGGCCATCTTTCAAGACAACAAGGGTTCTAGGGCAACCCATCTCGAGGAAGAACTTGCTGCTGTCTCTCTCGACAATTTTTCAAGTGCGGATGCGTATTGCAACCATGTGAAAACCTTGGCGGACAGGCTGGTTGATGTGGATGCTCCGGTGGCCAATAGTCGCCTTGTCTTGCGACTCATTGGTGGTCTTCCAGAGGCCTACTCTGGCACAGTTGATTTTGTCCAAAATCAAGACCCGTTACCACCTTTTGAAAGCATTCGATCCCGAATAAAACTGGCGGAATGTACGCTAAAAAATCGTCTCTCCAAGGAATGCGGCTTTTATTGCCTCTACTGGCGGTGCCCAACAAGGCAACATGGACCATGTTAACTCTACCTCTCAGAATAAATTTTCTTCAAGTTCCAATCATGGCAGGAATAATAACAACAAGAACAAGAAGAAAAATAATGGAAAGAACAATGGGCAAAACCGCCGCGGTGGGGGTGGCCAGAACGCTGGCCGCGGCCCCAACCAGTGGCCGACTGGCGGCACCAGTCAGTGGCAGCCGCGCCACGTCCTCATGCAGTACCCTCCGTATGGGCAGTGGCCGCCACAGTGGGCAGCTCCACCCTGCCCCTACCCGACTGCTCCACGGCAGCAGTCCCGACCGGCGACGCAGCAGCCCGGAATTCTCGGGCCCAGGCCTCAGCAGGCCTATGCGGCCTCGACAGCCCAGCCCCATATTGGCTACTCTCCGACGGATATTGAGGCGGCAATGCATACTTTCTCTATCGCTCCACCGGATGGGAATTGGTATATGGATACTGGCGCAACATCACATATGACCTCGGACCAAGGTACACTCCCGTCTTATTTTAATTTGAGCAATAATAATCATCACATTGTTGTTGGTAATGGGCATGTAATTCCAATTCATGGTTTCTGGAACACTACTCTCTCACCTCCACACCCCCCCCCCTCTCACCTTAAACAATGTTTGCATGCACCCAAGCTCATTAAAAATCTTATCTCCGTCCGAAAATTTGTCATTGATAACTGGGTTTCTGTTGAATTTGACCCATTTGGTTTTTTTGTGAAGGATTTCCAGACGGGGAACAAACTAATGAGATATAACAGTTGCGGGGATCTCTATCCACTCTCCACCGTCATCCAGGCCTCACCTTCAAAATCTCTTTCCGTCTTCACTGCTTTGTCTCCTGCTTTATGACATCGTCGTTTAGGACATCCGGGAGCCCAACCTTTACACTCTCTTCATAGCAAGCATTTTATTGAATGTAATAGGAACAAATAGTTTTTATGTTCATCTTGTACTTTGGGGAAACAAGTTAAATTACCTTTTTATGAATCGATGTCAATCACTGCTTTTCCATTTGACATAGTTCATAGTGATCTTTGGACGTCGCTCGTGTTATACCCTATTTTAACGGGTAAAAATAGTTTATAACATTCCGGTAATTCCGGGGTTATTTAAAGTTAGGAGTCACCACCTAATTATTTACGGTGAATTAGGGCACCTAAAGTTAATTAAAGTTATTTATCTAAAGTCAACTCTATTTTAAAGTCTATGAAACCAAAAATATTCTAGGTACGGGTTCAACTAACCTAGAGGGAAGGTATTAGGCATCCTCTAAATTCCATTAATAATGGTTAACCGGCCGGACTCAAATTTAATTAGGCTAAGAATGTAGATGTAATATTTTATAATATTTTAAGAAAATATCTTGTAAGTGTTGACACCCAATTTTGTCCCGCCTCTCCTCCGAAATACCTATTTACGCTTCTAATATTTTTGGAAAATTAAAAAATATATATTTATATTTTTACTATAATTATTAGCCTCTTATCAATACCGGCATTTCATTATTCTATTACAGTTACTAGCCATCATTATCATTATTATTATTATTATTATTATTATTATTATTATTATTATTATTATTATTATTATAATTCACATCCTTATCATTTCAGCATATTTTACCAGCTTACGCACACGCATCGCATTTATATTTGCATAATTAAATAATAGCGTTTATTTACTGTGGATTTTTCGAAATATTATTGCACGGCTATTACAACGCCATTTTTATTATCTGAGCATTAATAATTGCATATTTTATATTAAGTAATATTTTAACACACGTTAGTATAGAGTTATTTAAATAAGTTTTTTATTTAAATGTAGTAGCCCAATCAACTCATACTATTTTCGGACCAATTCATAAAATCAGCCCACATCTTCAAACCACCAGCCCATTATTTTAAACCAATACCCAGCCCAATACCCGAATTTACCCGACCCGACCGGTCCATTTCCTTTTAACAAAAGATGAAACCTCTAGGGTTTCATCTTTTTCATCTCCTCAGCCGCCTCCCCCGCTCCCTTCTCTCTCTTTCCTCCCTCTTTCATCATCATCTCCCAACCCCACCACCGCCGCCTACACCCCGCTCCCACTTCTCTCTGTTCCCCACTTTCCTCTGTTCCCCCCACGCTCTTCTCTCTCTTCTTCACAAAAAAAAAAACCCAGAGATTTCGCCTTATAAATAATGGTTTCCAAATCAGTTTGAGGGAGGATTTTTTTTAATTTGGTGAAACCCCCCAAGAACCGAGAGATTTTGGATTAAAAAATTCCCCAAGAAACCGAGGTTTTTCTAGTGGCTAAAATCCCCTTTAAAATTAAAATTCTGAAGCAAGTTTTTTTCGAAACCCTGAAAATCTCTAAAATATGAGTCTTTTTTTAGTCGCCTATAATTCCTTGAAATACGAGTTTTATTAGCAGTTACAATCTTGTTTTATTGTCGAGTCAAAATACTACATCAATTTTGTTTTCGTTTACCTTGGTGTTGCTGCGAATCCGAGCATCGCAAGCTCGGATTTGGTAGTGTTGCGAGTGTAGATCGAAGATTCGTACCCACTTCGCTGCACCCGAAGCAGGTAATTCCCAATCCTTTTTTATTTTATTTTAGTTTTATCTGTCATATGATTGTTAGCTTGGTGTATAATCATATAGTGTTGATTCTATTCTAGCTTAAACAATGGGCTTGGTGCACTATTAGTATGAATGTTAGTTAGCTCAATTCCCTTTAGTTAAAGTGTAAGTTAGTTATAGATTTCTTTTAGTTCAAATGTCATTTGTGTGGTATAACTGTATAAGTGCTTGTTACTAACTCTGTGGGATGGTTATAAGCTTGGTTTGTTATGAATCAGTAGCTTAGTGAATCTCAGCTTAATAGGCATTGTTTGGATTAGTCTGCTTTAGTATCATTCTTGCCTAAAATGAAGATGATTTAATTAAGTATGACTTGGTGGTTTAGAGATCATTTAAGTTTGGATATCAATGTATGATTAAAGGGACTATGGTCCAATGTGCCTGTGCATTTAAATGTTCATTTAGTGGTCAGCTAAACTTATGAAGAACTAAATCCAATTTATGAGTTTGCCTCAGATTTGAATGTTTATTTTTTTTATTTTTTAAAATGCACTCTACCTGGTTTGAGATTATCATAGCTAAAAAATTATGGTTCATGTCTAAGATGTACGTTTCTCAGAATGTTTCACTCAAAGGTTAACCATTAAATACTCTTAAAAAAAATGAATTACATGACTTAAAAGTCCTAAATGCTTATGTCCCTGCACATGTTTGTGTATGAATAGCAAGTTATGATTGGTGATCCTTCCCTGTACCCTTTTTGGCTGAGTTTAAAAATGAGGTTTAACTCAGCTTGCATGACCACTTTGGTTTCCAACCCCAAATCTTTGAATCATGCTCTACCTCTTTAAAATGATTCTTCTTCTTTTTCACATATTGTTTGTTGATCAGTTGAGAACACTTACTATAAGGGAATAAGACCTTTGTAATTAATGGGGGTTCAAAAAAAAAGAGTTCATTACTGTCCCTTATTTGATTCAGAGTAATAAGATAAGACTTGTTTGTGTTCAAATCCCTTTATGTGACTCATTAAAATGTACATTAGATACCATGACAATAGGAAGCTTGAGTCTATTTTCATATAAAATCACAAATCAGGAAAATGAGTTAAAACATATTGGATTCAGTGATCTCTTTTCTTTCATATTTTGTTCTTGAGAATAACTCTTAAGATTGAGTGACTAGCTATTTATTTGACCACTGGAAAAGGATATGTATCTTGTTAAGGTGTAATATGTTTTTGTTCATCTTTAATAATGTTGAAAACATGTTGTTAAGCTCCAGTCATAACTTCTGGATAGAAGTTTCCAGTAGGTCAAAATTTGTTCTAGTTTTCAACTAAGTATTAATTGAAGTTGGTAACCCTTTGGATTAATAAGTGTTAGGCTAACGTGACTTTAGATATTTTGCCTTTATGTTATACTTTGTTTCTTTCTGCCTAGGTAGTAATTATGGTACAAATCTGCTTATTTTGAAGTTTCTCTGAGGAGGTTGAGGATCCATGTCAAAACCTAGCATATATGTGATGAAGAACTATTTCTTTTAGTAGCAACAGTCATGCCTTGAAGATTCTGCTACTAGTTTTAAAAAACGAGTTATGTCCAGTTCTGGGTTTGCGTGATGCATTCGAAATAATAATCTCATCATTTTAGAATTAGTTTAGTCTAAAATATATGTGTGTGTTAACTTCCGTTGTGTTTGGAAGCTATATGAGAATCCTTTCAAACACCTAACTTTGCAGCAAAACCCAAAATACTTTGATGTGTCCACCTCATTTCATGACAGTTTGATTTTAAAATTGGTTTCTTTAAAGGATCCATGTGTTTTAGCTATCGGTCGCCTTAATGTGAGGTCATTTTGTATTGTGTTTGAATTTTGAGTTTGTGCTATGAGTTAATGTGGTATTGGATTTAAAGGCACGTTTATACTAACAAAACCAGCAATTCATATTTTAGCTTAGCAATCTTTTAATCTATTTCTCTCTTAAACTGTATGGGATTAGGATGTTTTCCTTAAAAGCTGTCTGTCAAAACCAGAAGTCTAGGTGATCGAAACTTACCATTAAATTACGTATCATATTTATATGCTTATAGTTTGAGTTTCAATTGTTATCCTAGTATCAAAGCATCAAATATGTTTAGAGGTAGGTCTCTTTTACATGTCTAGTTGATCTGCGCTTTAGTTTAAGTTAGTCTCAGTTGTTCCTTTAGTTACTGTGTTATGAACTGAATTGAATGGGATATCAATTTAACCTTTATCAAGTTCATTAGACTCCCCAATTGCTCAAACAACAGCTTTCTTAATTCATCATTAAACCCCCTTCCATGTAACTACATATGCTAGGCTAGTTGATTCCATGAAATAAGATTCTCTTGAATTTATATTTTACATGTTTAACTTATTCATCGGCTAGATACTAATCATTTTCCTTTCATTTTATGCATGACCATCACATGCGAGTCTGAGGAACTCGTTTTTCTCCTGCATTCGCTGTTGGGCTAAAAGCCCAACGAAATCCTCTCGAGTCATTCCCCATCAGTCCATCTGCAACAACATATAAAAATTATTATTGGGCCAAAGCCCATACAGCAGCAGCCAATCCGCACAGCCACATATAAAATTTATTGGGCCAAGGCCCAATAGCATGAATAGTCCGCAGCAGTTGGACCTGAAAAAATGGGCCAGATCCATTCAAGTTTCTCCCCTCTACCTTATTTTATTGTTGTGTATTTTAGATTTGCTTTGTATGACTAACCTTATCTCATTTTATTTTCTTAACTTAGATGAATCCTAATGAATTAGTAGGTTTAGCTTTAGTATAATGGGTAGTAAATTTAAGAGAGAAACTCAATTAGTACCATAAGTTTCGTTTTCTTCTCTTTACATTAAAGTTATCTATAGTATCTTAATATTTACTTTCAGAACAATTGAGTTTTTTAAAAAATAGAATATTTTGAATCAAAGGAATTATGTTTTATTTATTACTATATCAGAAAATTAAACGTCACTAACATACAAATATTAATCCAAGTGTATTTTATGAGCATTTTAGATTAATTTGATTATACATATCTTAGCCGAACATAGTTAAATAAAGTCAATAAGGAAGAGAAAGAAAAACCCATCACCTTTCGCATTCTATATATAAAATAGTTTAGATTAAGTAAGCATATCTAACCAATTGAATTCTAAAGCTTTATTTACATTATTTTAAATCTTTTTGCATTCTATTCATAACAAGTTTAGATTTTCTATATCACTATACTCATATAATATCATTTTATTCCAAGTTAAATTGGCTAGATTTTCTCTTAAAAGCTTTTATTTATATACAAATCATTACATTTGGCAAGTTTCATTTTAAAATAAAATTATTATTTAGAGCTTAACAACCTTCTTAAGTTTTATTTTTAAGTGGACTACTATGTATTTCATCAAGTTAGTTTAAATAACATTATTATGTTTTTTTTTTAAAACCTTAATAACATTTACAACCTATTTTCTTAAGATTTAAGCATTATATCTAACCTTAATTAATTAACCTAAGTTTGGCCGGACAACCGTAGTTAACGGATTCTAAAGGATGCCTAACCCCTTCCCTTTAGGATAATATAGAGCCCTTACCTAGAATCACATTGGTTAAGCAGACTATTAACGGAGGTTTAGTTTTAACTTTACCTTAGTTAACATTTAGGTGTCCTAATTCACCGGTAAATTAATTAGGTGGCGACTCCTTTAAAACAAACAAAATAGGAATCACCAAAATGTTGTACTCCTAAATTAACCCGGTTAAAGTGGGGTATTGACAGCTTGGCGACTCCGCTGGGGAATTTAGGCTCTAACCATAACAGACTTAGGTTAATAGTTAATTTGTTGGATATTTTGTTTGTTTTTCTTTTTTGCCTTTATTACTGCTTTTTCCTTATATGCTTTTGGTTGTTTTTATTTTATTCCTTATGTAAATTTTCTATGTAATATGTATGTTATTGCTTTCCTTAAATTGGCATTCCGCTCATATTTCTTCCACTCCTGGAAAACTCACACATATTCACACACTTAAAGCGGCTTCGCAGTTTGCGCCCGTGCACTACTAAATTACCCTTTTAGTTTGATCGATTTTGTGGATTTAGTCGATCGGCGGTGCAGTCGACGGCCATGGACTTTCCACTCCCAAGTTGTCCACTTGGGGGAGCCTTGTGTCATAGGAAAACCACTCTTAGTCTGCCTAGGGTAGAGCGAAAACCAAAAGCTTTTTTAAGGACATGCACGAGCCTAGGAGGCTTAATACCCTTGGAGTATTAAGTTCATTAGTCAACCTTACCAAATGTCCAAATGAGTCTATGACTCTAAGTGACACTATTCATTATTTATGTGCATTATTTGAAGGACAAATATGTGGAATATGTGGACCTAGGACTCTATAGATAAATATTTCAGGGAAAACTGTCATTTTTGTTGCAGGTTGTCGTGGAGCATCCAATTAATGTCGGAGGGTTGAAGACCACTAAAAGAAATTAGTGGAGATGAAGTGTTAAGATATCTTAGATTAACTTTGAATGGTATTGTTAAATGGCATGTAATAAATTTTTCTTGTAAATTAGTTTTAGAAAGAGTTATGGAATGATACATAAAAGACATGTTTGTCCTTCAAATGTTCGTTAGGCCTACCTCTGGCATGAAGAGGTCCCTTGCATTATAGAACGCAATGTATTATGTGCAATAATGTGTTTATATGAAATAATATGTCCTAACCGTATACTGACTCATTTTCTTTTTCTTTCTTTCTTTTATCTTTTTATTTTAAACTCAATTTTCAAAACAAAAAAGGTTGACTTGTGTTAAAGGGGAACTGGCGGAACATCTATATTTCACACGGTCTAGAGCCAAGAAATCAGACTCTGACTCATCACTAATCACCTGGTTAACTAAAAAGACTCGTTCTAAAATGGAGCAAAGTTTGATCAATGCAACCACTTCATCTGAGCCATCTCTTAGTTTACCAATCACGAGTGATCCCACATCCTCTAATGAACCAGAAACACATTTGGAGATAATTGCTCGTCTGGAGCGACGAGTTGCTGAATTAAGTCACATGGTACTTCAAAACCGGTCATTTTCTCAAACGCCGCCACATATGACTCCATCTCATGGGGTTCGTCAGATGTCACACCCCATTTTAACCGGGTTGATTTAGGGAGTATGACGTATTGGTGATTTCTGTTTATTTGTTTCAAGGAGTCGCCACCTAATTAATTTAATGGTGAATTAGGACACCTAAATATTAACTAAGGTAAAGTTAAAACTAAACCTCCGTTAATGGTCTGCTAACCAGTGTGATTCTAGGTAAGGGCTCTATATTATTATCCTAAAGGGAAGGGGTTAGGCATCCTTTAGAATCCGTTAACTTACGGTTATCCGACTAAACTTAGGTTAATTAATATAGACTAAACGCAAATATAACATTTAGAAAATAATTTGTAAATTATTGCTAAGGTTTTAAAAGAAAAAGAAATGTAATAATGCTATTTAAAATAATACTTATAGGTATTACTAAGGCTTTAAATGAGAAATATTAGCTAGAATAAGACTTGATAAAAAATATGATAATTTACATAGAAAGGAACTTTCAAATGCCGTTTAGCAAAAGAAGATTTGAAATGCTAAATAATACTTAAAGATATGTTGATATGATTTTAAATACTAATACTATTTTTAAAATAAAACTTGTGAAAGATAATTTGCATATGAGTGATAGTTTTTAATAGAAGACCTCTGCAAATTTAAACTTTGAATAAGATAGTGTGATATGAATATGACTATGTAGAAAAATCTAGACTATTTTTTAAATAGGAAGCAAAAGGAAGTGAGTTTTCTTTCTCTTTTAATTATCTTTTATTGACTATGCTTAATTAAATGCATGATTGATTCAAACTTGAAGAGTTATCTATGAATATACTAGAGTTTATATTTGAGTATTAACAATGCTTTGAAATGTCTATGATAGTAAAAATATGATTCCCTTTACTTGAAATATCTAGTCATGCCATTTTGCAAATCCATTATTCCCAATAATAAATACTATAAATAATTGTAACATAAAAGGTAATGAAACTTATGGAGTTAATTGTTGGTTTCTCTTAAATTAACTACCCATGATTAACACTAATCCCCACTAAATTTACTAGAATTCATCTAAGTTAAGAAAACAAAATAAAACAAAGAGTTAATCATGCCATACAAATTCAAATGCACAACAGTAAAATAGAGGAGTAGATGTAATTTAAATGGGCTCAGCCCATTCTAAAAAAACTGCTGCAATTGGGAATGGGCTCAGCCCATTCTTAAAGCTGTGGCGATCACGGCTGCCATTGGGCTTTGGCCCAACAATCTCTTTTTTTCGCTGTAGACTGTTGCTGCCATATGGGCCTCGGCCCAGAACTTATGTTTTCCATTTTTTGCTGTGAAAAGAGGGGCTGGACGGAAAGGGGAGGCGGTTTCGTTGGGCCTTAGCCCAACATCGGCGAATGCGGAAGACGAGTCCCTCGGATTCGTATATGAGGTTCATGCATAAAAGATATGAGAGAAAAGAGATTAGTATATGATCAATAAGGTTAAACATACAAACATGTGAATTCAAAACAACTCTGTTGATTATATATATATTATGTATATCCAAGTGCATTTCACGAACACAACTTCGATATGCATTTATATGCAGATTTTCAACTGAAATATACTTACAACAAACGCATAAAATTTGAGCAAACCAAACTGAAATATAAACTATGCATTACACACAAGTGATGTATATATACATTAAGTATACTTCGAGTAACATACGCGTAATTCGTAGGCAAACAGCAGTGGCGCGCACATACGCATTATTGGGAGTTAACTGGAGACTTACGCAAAGTCACATAGTGTATAGCACATAGACAGAGATTTGGACACTTCCATTTGACAAAATAAGCATCGTATTTTGACTACGCACTCTATTAACAGAGGATCAATCAAATCAACCCATAACTCTTTTAATCAGGACCTCAACCTCAAACTGAGAAAAGCAAACTAGGCCATTTGAGTGTAATTTTTGTACTGGTTACAACATTGAGCAGAACAAGACTTACTAACTAAACATAGTTTCCTCTCAACTACCACACTAGGTAAATAAATTAAACTGGCCAAATACAGTTCATGCCAGCTACACATTAAACAGAACAAACTACCTAACTGAATACATATCAAAACAACCATGATTGCATAGAAACCCGAAACCCAAAAAAAAAAAAAATAAGGTGATAGATCAGATCTGCTCCACTTTATTAACTTACGGAATGATATATACTCAAGTATATTTTGGACAACAATAGACTTATTCGAAACATGAAGGATAATTTGGGTTAAAAACACATTAAACTATAATAAGCATTCAACTTCTAAACTTAATCAGACCAATCATAGCATTACATCTACCATAATAATAGACCAATAGAACCAATATTCAAACAGATGATAATCAAAACTAGACTAACACATATTTGCAGTCAGATTCAAGACTTAACATATCGGGACTCTACGCTAGATTATTCAACTAACACAAGATACATGCTTAACATGGACAGATTACATGATGCTCTCGGATATGTTTAAACTAACAGGATTACTATAAGTATAATGCAAACTAAATATCAATCAAGAACCTTCAAACATGTCTCCAAACTGAATCAAAACACAATGAAGGCAGACAAACCTCCTAGATGATATTGAGGACCTAAACTTTCTTCCTTTTAAAGCAAGAGATGAAATAAGAATGCCAGGCATAAATATATGACCAAACAGGGGAGCCAAACTGCCTCAGTTAAACCAGTGTATTCATTCTCCCGGTATTCAAGCAAGGAGTGAAGAAAAAGATGGATCATGGATTAAGGTCTGACTCACTATTTAGTTGGAATCCCTTTTAACAGAAAAGTTTAATCATAACATAGGGGAAGCAACTTTAATATTGAAAGGAACTTATACATGATCTTTGCTTTTCTTTTAAAAAAAAAGGTAAGAGTATAGAATCACGGTAGTTTAGGCATGATATTGACATAGACTCCAATACTTAAACACATTTTGGCATCCTTATTGTGGAACCAATCAATGAACCAAATGAATTAAGCTTCATGGCATAGATAGCTTTATATCTTATTAAGCATGCCATTTTAGTTTCAAAGATGCAACCTGAGTGAGCACACACAGCACATATTAAACATTGTAATACACACAGAGCACATATTAAAACATTGACGAATTAAAACTAAAATATAAGCCTGAGTGAGCATGCTTGATCAACTAAATTAAATTATCATAGAAACCAGGCTTAACCACACAAACGAACCAACACAGAAGCAGGCTAGCTGTCAAACTAAATCAACTGAACTAAACTAACATGCTTGAATTATGGAATAACAAACCGAAATAACACAAGGCAACCAATGAATGCAAAAAAAAAAAAAAAAAAGAAAGAAAGAATAAAAAGAAGGAATGGAGAATTACCTTCTTCGGGCGCAGCGAAGTGGAGCGAAGGTTTCGATATCCACTCGAACACTTCAAATCTACTTCGAAACACTAAAAAAAATCGAATTTGTATACCCTTCGAATCTAGACAGATACTAATGACAAAACAGAACAGAAATGGTGTGGATTTTGACTGGATATCGAATAATACAGCTAAAGAATTAATCTCGTCTATGGGGGATTTCTTGTGATGTTCAGAGCTTTAATTTTTTCGGTCCTTTTTGCGACTGAAAAACCTATCTTTATAGTGGAGTTTTGGGGTTCAAGAACTCGTTTTTGTAAGGGGATTCTTCCGATTCCAGCCCCTTCTAAACGACTCAGGATAGGATTATTTATAGGATGGATTAGGTTTTTTTGAATTTGAGAGGAGCGGGGACAAAGGGAAGTGGAGTGACAGAGGAAACGTGGGGGGAACAGACGCGTGGGAGTGGTAGAGGTAGTGGAGGTGTCAGACGCGTGGGTGGAGACAAGGTGAAGTGGCGAGGACAGCGGCGTGAAGTGGCAGTGGGGGTAACGTGATGAGTGGGGGTGTGATAGAGGTGTCAGAGAGGACGATAATGGAGGGAATATGTGGCGGAAATGGGGAAATAGGGGAGGAGATGAAGCAGTGAGGTGGCGATGGGGGGTAACGTGGAGGCGGCGATGAGGTGGAAGAGGGAGAAAGGGAAAGGGAGAGAAAGGGAGGGGGTGCGGCGGTGATAAGGGGTGGCGACGAGGAGGAGAGGATGGTGGAGAAGGGGCGGAGATGGAGAGGAGAAGGTGACGAGCGGCGGAAATGAGGGGAAACCCTAAAAGGGTTTCCCTTATTTGGTGCGAAACGGGTCAGACCCGGTCCATTTATGGACTGGGTCAATTTTTAGACCGGGTATTAGAAGAATAGGCTAATAAATTAAAACACAGGTTATTCTAAAAATTGAGATAAGAGATATGGACTAGTCCAAAAAAATATTAGGGGTTAATCGGACTTTGATTTGGAGCCCGGTAAGTCAAAACACGGACTGAGTGCAAGAAACAGTTTGACTTCTAAATTTGAATAAGAGACCCATTTTAATTAATGAACATACCGAGGGTGACAAAATATTACTTAATACCAAAAAATATGTGATTACTAGACTCGGGTAATAAAATCATATGGTGTTATAATAGCCGTGTAATAATATATGTTACTTTTCTTTGAAAATCCGCACTAAATAAATACTATTATTTATTTATGCAAAGATAAATGCGTAAGCTGGTAAAATGCCGAAATGATAAGAATTGTGAATTATAATAATATTAATAAATAATAATAATAATAATAATAATAATAATAATAATAATAATGATAATAATAATAATTATTATTATTATTATTATAATAGAATAATAAAATGTCGGTATTGATAAGAGGCTAATAATTATAGTAACCAGAATGTATTTTTTTTATTTTTTTTCAAAATATTAGAAGCTTAAAAATAGGTATTTTGGCAGAGAGACGGGACAAAATTGGGTGTCAACAACTTGTCCCTCTTTGCCCGGTAATGATGAAAAGAGTTGTCGGGCAAAGACGTTGACTCAATAGCCTATTTTGTCCCGGCTAAAGGAAACTTGAGAGGATTATGACTGGACTCCGGTCTCTGAGTTGCCTACATATCTCGGGCTATACGAGAATCAGGTCGAGTGTAGTTCTGGGACAACTACGACACTTGAACCCCAATTGGCGCGAAACTTGCAAAATATTGTCTCAGTGCTGAATTATGATAACACTGGTATTGTGATAGAAACTTGAGAATCCTGAAAATTGTATTGCTGGAACGCAAGAGAATACTTGTAATTAGAGACGAGTGTTCGAGGTAGATCTTTGACCCGTGTCGGGAAGTCTGATTATCCTTCCCGACAAATTGCCCCAGTTCGCTGCCGAAGAAATAGTTCCACGATTTGATGTGTGATGCCAACTTTGATGTTGTCAAAAGCCACCAGCTAAAAACAATTGTTAGCAATAAAGAAATATATGTAAATAAGACAGGGTTGGAGAAGTTACACTTGCAGCCCCTGTTTCGAAAGTTGAATCCATATTCGGAGGTGGGTGCCTGAATGAAATGTAAGATATCCGCATTCGGAGGTGGATGCTTGAACTGAAATATAAGATACCCGCATTCGGAGGTGGGTGCCTGAACTTGAAATATAAGATACCCGCATTCGGAGGTGGGCGCCTGAACTTGAAATATAAGATACCCGCATTCGGAGGTGGGTGCCTGAACTTGAAATATAAGATACCCGCATTCGGAGGTGGGCGCCTGAACTGAAATATAAGATACCCGCATTCGGAGGTGGGTGCCTGAACTTGAAATATAAGATACCCGCATTCGGAGGTGGGTGCCTGAACTGAAATATAAGATACCCGCATTCGGAGGTGGGTGCCTGAACTTGAAATATAAGATACCCGCATTCGGAGGTGGGTGCCTGAACTGAACATTGAAATACCCGCATTCTAAGGTGGGTGCCTGGATTGAAATTGACATACCCGCATTCTAAGGTGGGTGCCTAATTTGAACATTGAAATACCCGCATTCTAAGGTGGGTGCCTGAATTGAAATTGACATACCCGCATTCTAAGGTGGGTGCCTGAATTGAACATTGAAATACCCGCATTCTAAGGTGGGCGCCTAAAATAGCATATAAGATTCCCGCATTCGGAGGTGGGTGCCTAAATTAAATTTTGAAATACCCGCATTCTAAGGTGGGCGCCTATATCATGTCCACTTCCCATGGTGCAAAAATGTAAATCCACATCCACTTTCAGGGTGCAGAAAAATAAATCCGAGTCCACTTTCACAGTTCAAAATATAAATCTACGTCCGCATTTCACGGTACAAAATATAAATCCACGTCGACTTTGACGTCCGTATTATACGGTACAACAGTAAATTTACATCTACTTTCACGTCTGCATTATACGGCGCAAAAATAAATTCACTTTTACTTTCGAAACATAAATCTGTATCCACTTTCTACAATTATATGTATATTTTGTAATATAATTCTACTCCACTTCCATGCTCGCATCCACAATGTAAATGTAAATCCACGTCCACTTTAGAAATAGTATTGTAAAAAGATATCCACATCTTAATCCATGTCCCGTTGTGACGGAAGTTAAATATATAATTAACCCCCACAATTTGATATACGATGCAATATTTCGATCTTGTTATCTTATTAACATACTTCATTCTAAAAGAATTTGATAATGATTTGAACATGTATGAAGTGATGACGAAATTGAGGAATTCTAACCGATAACAGGTGATCAAGGTCAGTGTCCATGATTATATGTATTCGATCCATTGATGAATGTCACGAGCTAAAACAATTGTTAGTGATAAGAATCAATAGCTGGGTCTAAAAGAATTATACTTACAGCCCTTGGTTGAGAAGATGAACTTGTGTCCACTGTTGCAATTGAAATTTCATGATGAGTGGAACGACGCCCACCGTTCGGCATAAGCTACCTTTGCATCCACGCTGAAGAGTATTTGCATTTTGAAGAAAGTTAACTTTTTGATCACGCCCATAATTTAATACATGCACCGTGTTCATGTTAATTGGACCTGTCTCAACAAAGAAAAATTGTGAGTTTAAAAGAAAATTGGTTGACTTGTGCATGTCGGGGAACTTGGCCCTTGAATTGACTTTTGTCTCGGTCGCGTCCACGTTCTTCGATGTCTCACCATATATCTTGCTTTGCCGGGGAGTTTCAGTTATAAAAAAAAATGTATTTTGAAAATAAAAGTAATGAGATTTAGATGACTTTGAAAGGAAATACTTAGTGGCTCTGATATGTAACATGATTAAGAAGACTCGATTTTTGAATTTACTCACATTTTAGAAATATGGATGGACTTTTGTTTAAAACCACTTTTATGCTACTTCTAAAAATTTATCACAGTTTCAGTCTTAGAGATGCTTGATTCTGGACAATTGAAAAATAAGAACTTATAATGAAAGTTTTCGAAAGTGATTTGACCGACTTCGAAATTTGTCCCAGTTTCAAGTCCTGGAAACGCTTGGTTCTAAACGATCGAAAAGTGAGAAAATTGTAATGAAAATTTTGAAAGTGATTTGACCGATTTCAAAAATTTGTCTCAGTTTCAAGATACTAAGACACATGAATTTAAGCGGTGGGGAAGACCAAGTTTTGTATAAAAATCCTTATATATTTTATAGGAACCAAAATGTTTGAACAAACTGAAGATAAAAATTTTAAGATAGAAGGGCCGAACCCGCCTCGGGTTGCCTACGTATCCCAAAGGAATCAGGCCAGACGTAGTTCGTGATGAACATAAAGATTTTTGAGTTTGTTTTGTTTTTTTACTAAAGGGGGGGCCGAACCCGATATGGGTTGCCTACGTATCCAAAAGGAAATCAGGCCACACGTAGTTCCACCCATACAACAAAACACTGAAATATTTTGAAAAAGTGGCCGAACCCGATGTGGGCTGCCTACGTATCCAACAGGAAGTCAGGCCAAACGTAGTTCCAAACAAAATGACAGAATCTTAATTTAAAAAGGCCGTAACAAAACATAGAGGCAACATGACAAAAGGAACTAAATGTTCTAGTTGATGCCTCCGGCCTACTACAAAAGGAAATTTAAACTTAAAATACTGAAACTCCCGACGAACCGGGGCTAAGATAGAAGTTCAATTTTGCAACTCAGGTCCTGGCTCAGCAGCCTATAAAGTCAATATTTCAACAAAGTCTTTGATTATCGCAGCATGATCATTTTCATCTTCCACGAACAGGTTCTTGACTCCCTCCACGATATCATCATAGGCAACTTCAACAATCAGATCTGAAGGTTTTGAGAAAGTTTGATCAATGGTAGGAATAGGTTTTGGCAATGCAATCTCCTTCCTTTTATTCTTTCGTGCTTTCTTCACTTCTTCCTCAGTTGGCTCATATCCCAAACCGAATGTAAATTGTTGCGTAGGGAGAACGACTGGCTCAACCCGCCCATTTAGTGTTTTCCCTAGCCCAAATCCAGGTTGGTACCCATTTCTCACCATTTCTTTTGCAACCATAATTGCGGCGCATGATCTTTTGAACTCTTGAGTTTGACATACTTCACTCTCCTTAGTGACATTCACAACCTCCCAAGCGTGGTAAGCTGCTCCGTCGAACCCTCCTTCTGCCTCGACGAATGGGGTGGATTGCTCTAGATAGAAAGACGTGTCTCCTTCTCCGTGTATACATATTTGTTGCTGATCCCACTCGAATTTGACAGTTTGGTGCAAAGTAGATGGTACGGCCCCAGCCAAATGGATCCACGGTCTACCTAACAACATGTTGTATGTCGTGGAAATATCAAGTACTTGAAAATCCATAATGAATTCAACAGGGCCAATCAACACTTTCAACTCTATTTCCCCAATAGGGCGCCTTTGAGCCCCATCAAATGCTCGAATATTCATATCACTGGTCTTGAGCTCACTAACATTATATCCGATCTTCTTCAGACTTGCTAATGGACAGATGTTGAGTCCAGAACCCCCATCAATCAATACTTTAGCCACAAACATGTTAC
This sequence comes from Lycium barbarum, assembly GCF_019175385.1. Classification (NCBI taxonomy): domain Eukaryota; kingdom Viridiplantae; phylum Streptophyta; class Magnoliopsida; order Solanales; family Solanaceae; genus Lycium; species Lycium barbarum. Next base: position 6,323,436 of record NC_083343.1, read on the forward strand.
GACACTTGACAGTTATATAGAGTGCTTTGTTATGCATACATCCTTCTGGCGGCAGTTCTTCATTATCGAAGCTGATTCGATGGCTGTCAAGTACGCGCTCAATCATCCCAGCTAACGCCTCACTAGTTGTTTCGCTTGGAACATACGCTTCATTCAAGATCTTCAACAATGCATTCCTGTGCATATCTGAACTCAAAAGCAAAGAGAGAATAGGAATTTGAGCATTGGTCTTTTTCAACTGATCCACAACTGAGTACTCACTAGCCTTGATGTTCCTCAAAAATTCTTCTGCTTCGGTTTCAGTCACGACCCTTTTGGGAGGTACATTGGCTTCCTTAACTTGCCCCAATCTAACTAGCTCTTCTGGAGAATAGCATCTTCCAGACCTTGTCATTCCTGATGTCTTAACCTTGTCAGTGATCGTGTCCTTTCCTCGACATTCCATCACAGTTTGTTGATAATTCCATGGTACGGCTTTTGTATCGAGCACTGGTAACTGATTTGGTGCTTGAACTACTTCCACAGGCGTTGATGAAGCTCCTAATATCTCGACAGGCACACAACCCCTTATCACTACAGCCGGAGAAGCAACGGCTACAAAATCATGATCCTCCACACGATCCACAGGCACTATAAATTCGGCTGGGTCGTCAACATTTTCATCTATTCCAATCATATTTATCGTGGCCCCATCATGGGTCGGGAGTGGATTGTTAACCACATTTGGTGTTGGTGGTTTGACCGTGATCTGTTTTGCTTCAATAAGATCCTCAACCTTATGCTTCAATGCGTAACAACGATCAGTGGAATGGCCTTTTACCCCCGAATGATATGCACATGTTTTAGTGGGATCAAAGCTTCTGGGTAATGGATCTGGAATTCTACCTTCCACAGGATATACTAAGCCTGAAGCTTGCAGCCTTTCGAAAACAACGCTCAGTGGTTCTCCCAATGGTGTGAAATTGCGAAACGGTTTATTTGGGCGAGGTGCGGATGCATTGTTTGGATGATGAGGTTGTGATGGTGGAGCTGGGTATGTTGGTGGTCGTGGAGCTCGATATGCTGGTTGTGTGTTGTAAACAGGGTAGGATATTTGTGGTGATTGAGGTTGGTAAGATGACAAAGCTTGGTCGTAGGGATGTGGAGAATATTGGAAATATTGTGAGTGGTGAGCGTTAGGCTGGTATCGCGGTGGTCGTTGATGGCGGTATGATGTGTTTCCCAAGGCCATCACCGATGCTGCTTCTTTCTCTTTTTTCTTTCCATTTCCGAGAGTACCAGTTTGTATAGCCCTACTGGTAGACTGCAAAGCTGCTAGACTTGTTATTCTCCCTGTCTTAATGCCATCTTCGATCATGTCCCCAGCTTTGATCACTTCTGCAAAAGTTTTTCCACTCATTGTCACCAAACGTTCATAGTATTCCGGTTCTAGTGCTTGAATGAAGAAAGTAACCATTTCTGTCTCCTCCATGGGTGGGTGTACCCTAGATGCTTCTTCCCTCCACCGTATAGCATATTCTCGAAATGATTCGGTGAACTTCTTCTTCAACTTTGTAATTGAGATTCTGTCAGGAGCGATCTCAACATGAAACTTGTAGTGATCCACAAAAGCATTTGCCAAATCATCCCAAGTACGCCATTTGGTTGTATCTTGCTTAGAATACCACTCCAAGGCTTTTCCACTCAAACTCTGATTGAATAGTTTGACTCTTATCCCTTCATTCTTCCCCACACCAATCAACTTTTCACAATAGACCTTCAAATGGAAGAAAGGGTTCCCCGACCCATCAAACTTCTCAAATTTTGGAATCTTGTAACCTGGTGGCAATTCTACCTCAGGAAATGCACATAATTCTTCATATCTCACGCTTTGATTACTACCCAGTCCACGCAAACTTCTCATGGCATCTTCCAAACTTTTGAGCTTTCTATTTATCATTTCATCATTAACTGACCGTGCCTCATTTTCAACTTCGACATAATGATCAACATCTGTGCGACATTGCCCTTGAATCTGTGTCATGGGTGGAGCTGTGGTATAAGTGTATACTGGTGGAACTTGATGCGTATTGGTAGCATCATGTGTTGTCGGTATGAACTGAGCTTTTGAAGAGGTGGCTGTAAACAAAAAGGGAGCATTTTGAGTGAGAGGTTCGGAACGAACTGGCTGAGAAGTAGTAAAATAATTTGCTTGGTTAAATTCGTCCAAATTTGGGAATGGATGTGGCACAGGCAAAGTTTGACGAACTCCCTGGGACGGAGTCATATGTGGCGGTGTTTGAGAAAATGACCGGTTATGAAGTACCATATGACTTAGTTCGGCAACTCGTCGCTCCAGACGAGCAATGGTCTCCAAATGTGTTTCTGGTTCATTAGAGGATGTGGGATCACTCGTGATTGGTAAACTAAGAGATGGCTCAGATGAAGTGGTTGCATTGATCAAACTTTGCTCCATTTTAGAACGAGTCCTTTTAGTTAACCAGGTGATTAGTGATGAGTCAGAATCTGATTTCTTGGCTTTAGACCGTGTGAAATATGGATGCTCCGCCAGTTCCCTTTTAGCACAAGTCAACCTTTTTTTTTTTAAAATAAGTTTAAAAAGAAAAAAGATAAAAACAAGAAAAAGAAAAGGAAAATGAGTCAGTATACGGTAAGGATAATATTATTGCATATAGACACATTATTGCACATAATGCATCGCGTTTTATAATGCAAGGGACCTCTTTATGCCCGAGGTAGGCCTAACGAACATTGAAGGACAAACATGTCTCTTATGTATCATTCCATAACTCTTCTTACAACTAATTTACAAGAAAATAAAATTTATTACATGCCAGTTTAATAATACAATTTAAAGGATATCTAACGCTTTATCTCCACTAATTTCTTTTAATTGTCTTCAACCTCCGACATTAATTTTAGATGCTCCACGTCAACCTGCAACAAAAGGTCAGTTTTTCTTGAAATACTTATCTATAGAGTACTAGGTCTACATATTCCACATATTTGTCCTTCAAATAATGCACATAGATAGTGAGTAGTGTCACTTAGAGTCATGGACTCTTTTAGACATTTGGTAAGGTTGACTAATGAACTTAATACACCAAGGGTATTAAGCCTCCTAGGTTTAAAATGATGCATGTTCTTACAAGGTTTTGGCTTCGCTCTACCCTAAGTAGACTAAGAATGGGTTTGCTAGACACAAGGTTCCCGAGCGGACTGCTCGAGTGAGAAGGCTACGCGGTCCCCGTTATTCGGGCACCCCCGCGCATGCGCCAACTCCCTTAAAATTTGGATTCTATGAAGAAATTTGCGGGTGCGCTAAGCACACCTCGCGTGTACGTGTGATAGTGTGAATTTTCCAAAAGTGGAGGAAATATGAACGGAATGCCAGTTTAAGGAAAGCAGTAATAACATATTACACAGAAAATACATATAAGGAATAAAAATACTTAAAAGCATATAAAGCAACAATATAGACAAAATAAAGCAAAATAAACAAAGCATCCAACAAATGATTTATTAACCTAAGTTGTTATGGTTAAGAGCCTAAAATCCCCAGCAGAGTCGCCAAGCTGTCACACCCCATTTTAACCGGGTTGATTTAGGGAGTATGACGTATTGGTGATTTCTGTTTATTTGTTTCAAGGAGTCGCCACCTAATTAATTTAATGGTGAATTAGGACACCTAAATATTAACTAAGGTAAAGTTAAAACTAAACCTCCGTTAATGGTCTGCTAACCAGTGTGATTCTAGGTAAGGGCTCTATATTATTATCCTAAAGGGAAGGGGTTAGGCATCCTTTAGAATCCGTTAACTTACGGTTATCCGACTAAACTTAGGTTAATTAATATAGACTAAACGCAAATATAACATTTAGAAAATAATTTGTAAATTATTGCTAAGGTTTTAAAAGAAAAAGAAATGTAATAATGCTATTTAAAATAATACTTATAGGTATTACTAAGGCTTTAAATGAGAAATATTAGCTAGAATAAGACTTGATAAAAAATATGATAATTTACATAGAAAGGAACTTTCAAATGCCGTTTAGCAAAAGAAGATTTGAAATGCTAAATAATACTTAAAGATATGTTGATATGATTTTAAATACTAATACTATTTTTAAAATAAAACTTGTGAAAGATAATTTGCATATGAGTGATAGTTTTTAATAGAAGACCTCTGCAAATTTAAACTTTGAATAAGATAGTGTGATATGAATATGACTATGTAGAAAAATCTAGACTATTTTTTAAATAGGAAGCAAAAGGAAGTGAGTTTTCTTTCTCTTTTAATTATCTTTTATTGACTATGCTTAATTAAATGCATGATTGATTCAAACTTGAAGAGTTATCTATGAATATACTAGAGTTTATATTTGAGTATTAACAATGCTTTGAAATGTCTATGATAGTAAAAATATGATTCCCTTTACTTGAAATATCTAGTCATGCCATTTTGCAAATCCATTATTCCCAATAATAAATACTATAAATAATTGTAACATAAAAGGTAATGAAACTTATGGAGTTAATTGTTGGTTTCTCTTAAATTAACTACCCATGATTAACACTAATCCCCACTAAATTTACTAGAATTCATCTAAGTTAAGAAAACAAAATAAAACAAAGAGTTAATCATGCCATACAAATTCAAATGCACAACAGTAAAATAGAGGAGTAGATGTAATTTAAATGGGCTCAGCCCATTCTAAAAAAACTGCTGCAATTGGGAATGGGCTCAGCCCATTCTTAAAGCTGTGGCGATCACGGCTGCCATTGGGCTTTGGCCCAACAATCTCTTTTTTTCGCTGTAGACTGTTGCTGCCATATGGGCCTCGGCCCAGAACTTATGTTTTCCATTTTTTGCTGTGAAAAGAGGGGCTGGACGGAAAGGGGAGGCGGTTTCGTTGGGCCTTAGCCCAACATCGGCGAATGCGGAAGACGAGTCCCTCGGATTCGTATATGAGGTTCATGCATAAAAGATATGAGAGAAAAGAGATTAGTATATGATCAATAAGGTTAAACATACAAACATGTGAATTCAAAACAACTCTGTTGATTATATATATATTATGTATATCCAAGTGCATTTCACGAACACAACTTCGATATGCATTTATATGCAGATTTTCAACTGAAATATACTTACAACAAACGCATAAAATTTGAGCAAACCAAACTGAAATATAAACTATGCATTACACACAAGTGATGTATATATACATTAAGTATACTTCGAGTAACATACGCGTAATTCGTAGGCAAACAGCAGTGGCGCGCACATACGCATTATTGGGAGTTAACTGGAGACTTACGCAAAGTCACATAGTGTATAGCACATAGACAGAGATTTGGACACTTCCATTTGACAAAATAAGCATCGTATTTTGACTACGCACTCTATTAACAGAGGATCAATCAAATCAACCCATAACTCTTTTAATCAGGACCTCAACCTCAAACTGAGAAAAGCAAACTAGGCCATTTGAGTGTAATTTTTGTACTGGTTACAACATTGAGCAGAACAAGACTTACTAACTAAACATAGTTTCCTCTCAACTACCACACTAGGTAAATAAATTAAACTGGCCAAATACAGTTCATGCCAGCTACACATTAAACAGAACAAACTACCTAACTGAATACATATCAAAACAACCATGATTGCATAGAAACCCGAAACCCAAAAAAAAAAAAAATAAGGTGATAGATCAGATCTGCTCCACTTTATTAACTTACGGAATGATATATACTCAAGTATATTTTGGACAACAATAGACTTATTCGAAACATGAAGGATAATTTGGGTTAAAAACACATTAAACTATAATAAGCATTCAACTTCTAAACTTAATCAGACCAATCATAGCATTACATCTACCATAATAATAGACCAATAGAACCAATATTCAAACAGATGATAATCAAAACTAGACTAACACATATTTGCAGTCAGATTCAAGACTTAACATATCGGGACTCTACGCTAGATTATTCAACTAACACAAGATACATGCTTAACATGGACAGATTACATGATGCTCTCGGATATGTTTAAACTAACAGGATTACTATAAGTATAATGCAAACTAAATATCAATCAAGAACCTTCAAACATGTCTCCAAACTGAATCAAAACACAATGAAGGCAGACAAACCTCCTAGATGATATTGAGGACCTAAACTTTCTTCCTTTTAAAGCAAGAGATGAAATAAGAATGCCAGGCATAAATATATGACCAAACAGGGGAGCCAAACTGCCTCAGTTAAACCAGTGTATTCATTCTCCCGGTATTCAAGCAAGGAGTGAAGAAAAAGATGGATCATGGATTAAGGTCTGACTCACTATTTAGTTGGAATCCCTTTTAACAGAAAAGTTTAATCATAACATAGGGGAAGCAACTTTAATATTGAAAGGAACTTATACATGATCTTTGCTTTTCTTTTAAAAAAAAAGGTAAGAGTATAGAATCACGGTAGTTTAGGCATGATATTGACATAGACTCCAATACTTAAACACATTTTGGCATCCTTATTGTGGAACCAATCAATGAACCAAATGAATTAAGCTTCATGGCATAGATAGCTTTATATCTTATTAAGCATGCCATTTTAGTTTCAAAGATGCAACCTGAGTGAGCACACACAGCACATATTAAACATTGTAATACACACAGAGCACATATTAAAACATTGACGAATTAAAACTAAAATATAAGCCTGAGTGAGCATGCTTGATCAACTAAATTAAATTATCATAGAAACCAGGCTTAACCACACAAACGAACCAACACAGAAGCAGGCTAGCTGTCAAACTAAATCAACTGAACTAAACTAACATGCTTGAATTATGGAATAACAAACCGAAATAACACAAGGCAACCAATGAATGCAAAAAAAAAAAAAAAAAAAAGAAAGAAAGAATAAAAAGAAGGAATGGAGAATTACCTTCTTCGGGCGCAGCGAAGTGGAGCGAAGGTTTCGATATCCACTCGAACACTTCAAATCTACTTCGAAACACTAAAAAAAATCGAATTTGTATACCCTTCGAATCTAGACAGATACTAATGACAAAACAGAACAGAAATGGTGTGGATTTTGACTGGATATCGAATAATACAGCTAAAGAATTAATCTCGTCTATGGGGGATTTCTTGTGATGTTCAGAGCTTTAATTTTTTCGGTCCTTTTTGCGACTGAAAAACCTATCTTTATAGTGGAGTTTTGGGGTTCAAGAACTCGTTTTTGTAAGGGGATTCTTCCGATTCCAGCCCCTTCTAAACGACTCAGGATAGGATTATTTATAGGATGGATTAGGTTTTTTTGAATTTGAGAGGAGCGGGGACAAAGGGAAGTGGAGTGACAGAGGAAACGTGGGGGGAACAGACGCGTGGGAGTGGTAGAGGTAGTGGAGGTGTCAGACGCGTGGGTGGAGACAAGGTGAAGTGGCGAGGACAGCGGCGTGAAGTGGCAGTGGGGGTAACGTGATGAGTGGGGGTGTGATAGAGGTGTCAGAGAGGACGATAATGGAGGGAATATGTGGCGGAAATGGGGAAATAGGGGAGGAGATGAAGCAGTGAGGTGGCGATGGGGGGTAACGTGGAGGCGGCGATGAGGTGGAAGAGGGAGAAAGGGAAAGGGAGAGAAAGGGAGGGGGTGCGGCGGTGATAAGGGGTGGCGACGAGGAGGAGAGGATGGTGGAGAAGGGGCGGAGATGGAGAGGAGAAGGTGACGAGCGGCGGAAATGAGGGGAAACCCTAAAAGGGTTTCCCTTATTTGGTGCGAAACGGGTCAGACCCGGTCCATTTATGGACTGGGTCAATTTTTAGACCGGGTATTAGAAGAATAGGCTAATAAATTAAAACACAGGTTATTCTAAAAATTGAGATAAGAGATATGGACTAGTCCAAAAAAATATTAGGGGTTAATCGGACTTTGATTTGGAGCCCGGTAAGTCAAAACACGGACTGAGTGCAAGAAACAGTTTGACTTCTAAATTTGAATAAGAGACCCATTTTAATTAATGAACATACCGAGGGTGACAAAATATTACTTAATACCAAAAAATATGTGATTACTAGACTCGGGTAATAAAATCATATGGTGTTATAATAGCCGTGTAATAATATATGTTACTTTTCTTTGAAAATCCGCACTAAATAAATACTATTATTTATTTATGCAAAGATAAATGCGTAAGCTGGTAAAATGCCGAAATGATAAGAATTGTGAATTATAATAATATTAATAAATAATAATAATAATAATAATAATAATAATGATAATAATAATTATTATTATTATTATTATTATAATAGAATAATAAAATGTCGGTATTGATAAGAGGCTAATAATTATAGTAACCAGAATGTATTTTTTTTATTTTTTTTCAAAATATTAGAAGCTTAAAAATAGGTATTTTGGCAGAGAGACGGGACAAAATTGGGTGTCAACATCAGACTTTGCCTATGCCACCTCCATTCCCAAATTTGGACGAACTCAACCAAGCAAATTATTTTACCACTTCTCAACCAGTTCATTCCGAACCCCTCGTCCACCTAGTTACTCAAAATGCTCCTCTTTTGTTTACAGCCACCTCTTCAAAAGTTCAGTTCATACCGCCGACACAAGATGTTACCAATACGCATCAAGTTCTGCCAGTGTATACTTATACCACAGCTCCACCCATGACACAAATCCAAGGACAATGTCGCACAGATGTTGATCATTATGCCGAAGTCAAAAATGAGGCACGATCAGTTAATGAGGAAATGATAAATAGAAAGTTCAAAAGTTTGGAAGATGCCATGAGAAGTTTGTGTGGACTTGGTAGTAACCAAAGCGTGAGGTATGAGGAATTATGTGCATTTCCGGAAGTAGAATTGCCGCCAGGTTATAAGATTCCAAAATTTGAGAAATTTGATGGGTCGGGAAACCCTTTCTTCCATTTGAAGGTCTATTGTGAAAAGTTGATTGGTGTGGGGAAGAATGAAGGGATAAGAGTCAAATTATTCAATCAAAGTTTGAGTGGAAAAGCCTTGGAGTGGTATTCTAAGCAAGATACAACCAAATGGCGTACCTGGGATGATTTGGCAAATGCTTTTGTGGATCATTATAAGTTTCATGTTGAGATCGCTACTGACAGAATCTCGATTACAAAGTTAAATAAGAAGTCAAGTGAATCATTTCGAGAATATGCTATACGGTGGAGGGAAGAAACATCTAGGGTACACCCGCCCATGGAGGAGACGGAAATGGTTACTTTCTTCATTCAAGCACTAGAACCGGAATACTATGAACGTTTGGTGACAATGGGCGGAAAAACTTTTGCAGAGGTGATCAAAGCTGGGGACATGATCGAAGATGGCATTAAGACAGGGAGAATAACAAGTCTAGCGGCTTTACAGTCTACTAGTAGGGCTATACAAACTGGTGCTCTCGGAAATGGAAAGAAAAAAGAAAAAGAAGCGGCATCGGTAATGGCTTTGGGAAACACCTCATACCACCATCAACAACCCCCGCGATACAAGTCTAACGCTCACCACTCACAATATTTCCAATATTCTCCACATCCATACAACCAAGCTTTGTCATCTTACCAACCTCAATCACCACAAATTTCCTACCCCGTTTACAACACACAACCAGCATATCGAGCTCCACAACCACCAACATACCCATCTCCACCATCACAATCTCATCATCCAAACAATGCATCCGCACCTCGCCCAAATAAACCGTTTCGCAATTTTACACCATTGGGAGAGCCATTGAGCGTTGTTTTTAAAAGACTGCGAGCTTCAGGCTTAGTATATCCTGTGGAAGGTAGAATTCCGGATCCACTACCTAGAAGTTTTGATTCCACTAAAATATGTGCATATCATTCGGGGGTAAAAAGCCATTCCACTGATCGTTGTTACGCATTGAAACATAAGATTGAAGATCTTATTGAAGCAAAACAGATCATGGTCAAACAACCGACACCAAATGTGGTTAACAATCCACTCCCGACCCATGACGGGGCCACGATAAATATGATTGGAATAGATGAAAATGATGACAATCCAGCCGAGTTCATAGTGCCTGTGGATAGCGGGAAAAATCATGGTCTTGTAGCAGTTGCTTCTCCGGCTATAGTGATAAGGGGTTGTGTACCTATCGAGATACTAGGAGATTCGTCAATGCTTGTGGAAGTAGTTCAAGCACCAAATCAGTTACCAGTGCTCGATACCAAAGCCGTACCGTGGAATTATCAACAAGCTGTGATGGAGTGTCGAGGAAAGGAAACGATTACTGACAAGACTAAGACGTCAGGAATGACAAGGTCCGGAAGGTGTTATACTCCAGAAGAGCTAGCTAGATTGAGGCAAACTAAGGAAACCAATGTACCTCCCAAAAGGGTCTTGACGGAAGTCGAAGCAGAAGAATTTTTGAGGAAGATTAAGGCCAGTGAATACTCAGTGGTGGATCAGTTGAAAAAGACCAAGGCCCAGATTCCTATTCTCTCTTTGCTTTTGAGTTCGGACGTGCACAGAAATGCACTCTTGAAGATTTTGAGTGAAGCATATGTTCCAAGCGAAACAACTAGTGAGACGTTAGCTGGGATAATTGAGCGCGTGCTGGACAGTCATCGAATCAGCTTCGATAATGAAGAACTGCCGCCAGAAGGATGCAATCATAACAAAGCGCTCCATATAACTGTCAAGTGTCGTAACATGTTTGTGGCTAAAGTGTTGATTGATGGGGGTTCTGGACTTAACATCTGTCCATTAACAAGTCTGAAGAAGATCGGATATAATGTTAGCGAGCTCAAGACAAGTGATGTGAATATTCGAGCATTTGGTGGGGCTCAAAGGCGTCCTATTGGAGAAATAGAGTTGAAAGTGTTGATTGGGCCTATTGAGTTCATTATGGATTTTCAAGTACTTGATATCTCCACGACATACAACATGCTGTTAGGAAGACCGTGGATCCATCTGGCTGGAGCTGTACCATCTACTTTGCACCAAACTGTCAAATTCGAGTGGGATCAACAACAAATATGTATACATGGAGAAGGGGACACGTCTATCTATCGAGAGCAATCCATCCCATTCATCGAGGCAATAGGAGGGTTCAATGGAGCAACTTACCATGCTTGGGAGGTTGTGAATGTCACTAAAGTGGATGAAGTGTGTCAAACTCAAGAATTTAAAAGGTCATGTGCCGCAATTATAGTTGCAAAAGAAATGCTGAAAAATGGGTACCAACCTGGATTTGGGCTAGGGAAGACGTTAAATAGGCGGGTTGAGCCAGTCGTTCTCCCTGCACAACAGTTTACATTTGGTTTGGGATATGAACCAACTGAGGAAGAAATGAAGAAAGCACGAAAGAATAAAGGGAAGGAGAGTCCATTGCCAAAACCCATTCCTACCATTGATCAAACTTTCTCAAAACCTGCCAGCTTCAAAATTTCAGATCCGACCGTTGAAGTTGCCTATGATGATATTGTGGAGGGGATCAAGAACTTGTTCGTGGAAGATAAAGATGATCATGCTGTGGTAATCGAAGACATTGCTGAAATACTGACCTTATAGGCTGCTGAGCCAGGATCTGAGTTGAAGAATTGGACTTTTATCTTAGCCCCGATCCGCCGGGAGTTTCAGTAATTTAAATTTAAATTTCTTTTGTAATAGGCCGGAGGCATCAGCTGGAACATTTAGTTTCTTTTTGTCATGTTGCCTCTATGTTTGTTACGACCTTTTTAAATTAAGACTTTGTCATTTGTTTTGTAATGAACTACGTCTGGCCTGACTTCCTTTTGGATACGTAGGCAGCCCACATCGGGTTCGGCCACTCTTTTCAAAATATTTCAGTGTCTTTGTTTTGTGGATGGAACTACGTATGGCCTGATTTCCTTTTGGATACGTAGGCAACCCACATAGGGTTCGGCCCTCCCTTTTATTAAAAACAAAACTCAAAAGTTCTTATTTTGATCACGAACTACGTCTGGCCTGATTCCTTTGGGATACGTAGGCAACCCGAGGCGGGTTCGGCCCTTCTATTTTAAAATTTTCAATATCTTTGGTTTGTCCAACCATTTTGGTTCCTATAAGATACATAAGTATTTTTATACAAGATTTTGGTCTTCCCACTGTTTAAATTCATGTGTCTTAGTATTTTAAAACTGGGACAAAATTTTGAAATCGGTCAAATCAATTTCAAAAACTTTCATTATAAGTTCTCACTTTTCAAATCGTTTAGAACCAAGTTCCCCCAGGACTGGAAACTGGGACAAATTTTTAGAAGTAGCACAAAAGTGGTCTTAAATGTTCAACGATTTTAAATAAAGTCCACCCATATATTTCTAAAAATGTGGATAAATTCAAAATCGAGTCTTCACAATCATTTTATCTATTAGAGTCACTAAGTATTTCCTTTCGAAGTCATCCAAATCTCGTTACTCTTATTTTGCAAAATACACTTTTATAACTGAAACTCCCAGGCAAAGCAAAATATATGGTGAGACATCGAAGAACGTGGACGCGACCGAAACAAGAATCAATTCAAGGGCCAAGTTCCCCGACATGCACAAGTCAACCAATTTTCTTTTAAACTCATGATTTTTCTTTGATGAGGCAGGTTCAATTAACATGAAGGTTGTGCATATTCGACTCATCTTAAAATTTTAATTATGGACATGATCAAAGTTGGCTTTCTTCAAAAAAAAAAAAAACGAATATTCTTCAAGGTGGATGCAAAGTTAGCTTGCGCTAAACGGTGGACGTCGTTCCAATCATCATGAAATCTTGATCACAACAGTGGACACGAATTTATTTTCTCAACCAAGGGCTGTGAGCTTAATTCTTTCAAACTCAGCTATTTACATATTCTTATCACTAACAGTTGTTTTAGCTCGTGGCATTTCTCGATGGATCAAGTGCACATAATCGTGGATTTAACCTTCTTCAAGGTGGATACTAACAGTGGTCACCTGTTATTGGTTAGAATTCCTCAATTTTGTCATCACTTTATACATATTCAAATCGCTAACAAGTTTTTTTAGAATGTGGTATTTTAATAAGATAACAAGATCGAAATCTTGCGTCGTATACTAAATTGTGCGATAATTATAGATTTAACTTTCGTCACAAACGGGACATGGATTAGGATGTGGATATAAATGTGGATACCTTTCTATAATACTATTTTTTAAGTGGATGTGGACGTGGAAGTAGAAGTAGATTTATATCGTGGAAAGGAATGTGGATTCATATGAACATTGTGGACGTGGAAGTGGATTTATTTTAAAAGTTTGTGAAGATGGAGGTGAATCTATGTTCTTGCACCGTTGGAAAGTGGATGTGGATTTATTTTTGCAATTATGGAAAGTGGATGCGGATTTATTTTTTCGAAAGTAGAAGTGGATTTATTTTTGCACCGTATAATACGGACGTGGAAGTGAAGTGGATTTATTTCTTGCACCGTATGATACGGACGTGGAAGTAGAAGTGGATTTATTTTTTACACCGTATAATACGGACGTGGAAGTAGAAGTGGATTTATTTTTTACACCGTATAATACGGACGTGGAAATAGAAGTGGATTTATTTTTTTACACTGTATAATACGGACGTGGAAGTAGAAGTGGATTTGTTTTTTGTACCGTATAATACGGACGTGGAAGTAGAAGTGGATTTATTTTTTTTGCACCATATAATACGGACGCGGATTTAATTTCAATTCAGGCACCCACCTTATAATGCGGGTATTTCAAATTTCAATTCAGGCACTCACCTTATAATGCGGGTATTTCAAATTTCAATTCAGGCACCCACCTTATAATGCGGGTATTTCAAATTTCAATTCAGGCACCCACCTTATAATGCGGGTATTTCAAATTTCAATCCAGGCACCCACCTTATAATGCGGGTATTTCAAATTTCAATTCAGGCACCCACCTTATAATGCGGGTATTTCAAATTTCAATTCAGGCACCCACCTTATAATGCGGGTATTTCAAATTTCAATCCAGGCACCCACCTTATAATGCGAGTATTTCAAATTTCAATCCAGGCACCCACCTTATAATGCGGGTATTTCAAATTTCAATTCAGGCACCCACCTTATAATGCGGGTATTTCAAATTTCAATTCAGGCACCCACCTTATAATGCGGGTATTTTCAATGCAGTTCAGGCACCCACCTTATAATGCGGGTATTTTAAATTTCAGTTCAGGCACCCACCTTATAACGCGGGTATTTTATATCTCAGTTCAGGCACCCACCTCATAATGCGGGTATTTTAAATTTCAGTGGAAGTGGATATGGATTTATATTTTTTTACCGTGGAAGTGGATGTGGATTTATTTATTTTACACCGTGGAAGTAGATGTGAATTATATTTCTTATACAGTGGAAGTGGATGTAGATTTATATTTTTCCTTAAAATAAACGTGGAGGTGGATTTAGCTCTCGTTAAAGTGGATCTCAATGTCGACTCAATTGGAAGCCATAAATTTAATTCATCTCCAAAGTATGTTGTGGATTCAACTTTCGAAACAGGGGTTACAAGTGTAAACTTCTCCAACCCTGTCTTATTTACACATATATTTCTTTATTGCTAACAATTTTTTTTAGCTGGTGGCTTTTGACAATATCGAAGTTGGCATCACTCATCAACTCGTGGAACTATTTCTTCGACAGCGAACTGGGGGAATTTGTCGGGAAGGATAATCAGACTTCCCGACACGGGTCAAAGATCTACCTCGAACACTCGTCTTTAATCACAAGTATTCTTTTGCATTCCAGCAATTCAATTTTTTCAGAATTCTCAAGTTCTATCATAATACCCAGTGTCGTCATAATTCAACACTGGACAATATTTTGCAAGTTTCGCGCCAATTGGGATTCATTAGTCGTAAGGTGTCGTAGTTGTCCCAGAACTACACTCGACTTGATTCTCGTGCAGCCCGAGATATGTAGGCAACTCAGAGACCGGAGTTCGGTCATAATCCTCTCAGATTTCCTTAGCCTGGGCAAAATAGGATATTGAGTCAACGTCTTTGCCCGACAACTCTTTTCATCATTACCGGGCAAAGAGGGACAAGTTGTTGACACCCAATTCTGTCCCGCCTCTCCTCCGAAATACCTATTTACGCTTCTAATATTTTTGGAAAATTAAAAAATATATATTTATATTTTTACTATAATTATTATCCTCTTATCAATACCGGCATTTCATTATTCTATTACAAGTTACTAGCCATCATTATTATTATTATTATTATTATTATTATTATTATTATTATTATTATTATTATTATTATTCACATCTTTATCATTTCAACATATTTTACCAGCTTACGCACACGCATCACATTTATATTTGCATAATTAAATAATAGTGTTTATTTACTGTGGATTTTCGAAATATTATTGCACGGCTATTACAACGCCATTTTTTGCTATCTGAGCACTAATAATTGCATATTTTATATCGAGTAATATTTTAACACAAGTTATTTAAATAGGTCTTTTACCTAAAATGTAGTAGCCCAATCAACACATACTATTTTCGGATCAATTCACAAAACCAGTCCACATTTTAATTTACCTGGCCACATTTTAATTCAATCAGCCCATCCTTTTAATTCATCTACCCAACCAGCCCACATTTTAATTTATCCCAATCCACTCTTTTAATTTTGCCCAGCCCATATTTTAGCCAAACCAACCCATTTTTAACTCGACCCGGAAGTCCAAACGCTCGGTCCAAAAACAGGGGAGGGTTCCCTTCTCATTTTCCTCCTCTCCGCCGCATCCCCCATCCTCTCTCTTCTTTCCTCCTTCTTCGCTCCTCCTCTCTTTCGCCTCTTCTCCGCTCCCCCCCCCCCCCCCCCCCCCACTTGTTCCTGTTCCCCACCACCGCCGCCTACACCCGCTCCCACTTCCCTCTGTTCCCCACTTTCCCCTGTTCCCCGCTCCTCTCTCCTTTTTCTTCGACTCAAACGAGCCAAAACCCTATAAATGGTCGCGGCTTGAAATCGTTTAGGACAGGTTCTGGAATCGCAGGAAATCCCCTAAGAATCACAGTTCTTGAACCCCAAAACCCCCCCTATTTTGTAGTTCTTTTTTTTTCGAATCACAGAATCCCCTGAAAATTAAGGTTCTGAAACAATTTTTTGAACCCCGAAAAGTTCTAAAATATGAGGCTTTTAGTCGCTTATAATTCCTAAAAATACGAGTTCTATTAGCAGTTTCGGTCTTGTTTTATTGTCAAATCAAAAATATCAAATAAATTTTATTCTCGTTTACCTTGCTGCTGCTGCGAATCCGAGCATCGCAAACTCGGATTTGGCAGTGTTCGAGTGTAGATCGAAGACTCGAAGCCTCACTTCGCTGCACCCGAAGAAGGTAATTCTCTAGTCTTTATTTTTCTTGCATTCCCTGTTTGATCTGTGTTGTTTAGTTTGTCATCTTAGGATTACAATATGTCAGTTTAGTTAAATCAGTTTGGTTGATAGATAAGTCTGTTCACGCGTTTCTGTGTCAATCTGTTTGAGTTGTTAACTATGTTTATGTATGATGATTAGTTCAGGTTTAAGCTAATAAGGTTTGTTTGTGGTCATTTACATTGTTTAGTTTCAACCTGGATGATTTAAGTTGGTATAGGGAGTTGTAATTCGAATTTCAGACTTTATAATGATACAAGGTCTTTATGGAAAACCGACAGAAGTGACCTGACGATAATCTCTTTCGGGTGATCCTTAATCTGGGATAGAGTATGTGCTAGTTTTGACGAATCTGTTTCAATATGATTAAGATGCATTTGAAAACATCGACAGTCATCGAGATTTTCCTCCTAAGATGCTTGAGTGCTTGACAGCCTTGATGATACATATATGTTTAGTTCAAATTTGTTGAGTACAATCTAGTAACCAATCCTTGTACATTAGTAGTAGGCCTTAGTTGTTGTAATTAATGGTTTTGTTGGTTTGATATAATGTGCTATGGGTTTATTTGTTGTTTAGCTGGAGTATGTTGCTAATCTGGTATAGTATCTGCAACGATTTAAATCATATTATCAGTTTAGTATGCTAGCTCATGAGATTTAGTATATTTTAAATCAGATTAGTTGCACCTAGACATGTATCATGCCCAGTCTGCTAGCATATTTGATATTAGTCTGCCTTCCATCATGTTTAGCCCACTGCTTGACTCAATCATCAGATTAGTATTGTGTCACTTTCCAATGTAATTCCAGCCTTGCTTTAAGATTTGCTATCTTGTGTTTAAATAACCTCACACTCTTCCATGGCTTGTTTCAACTTAAACTTGCCCAGGAATGCTTTCAGGTTTTGGGTTTAGCTTGTTTGAATATGGCTGGATATGATTTAATCAAAGAAATATGAATCAATAGGCTAACTATGTGGTCAGGCATAGGATGATTTGCTTATTAATCATGTGTGTTGGCTAACTCCATGAATCTAAAAAGGATAAATCTGCCTGCTATATATTTGAAAAGACTAGTATTAAAGGCTTGTTTTACTACTAGACCAGTTGACTGCTCGAAATGTGTTATATCTCTGTATAACTTGAGTTTTAAAACTGAAAGTTATCAAGTGGTGGTAGTATATGATATGCTAAACTATAATCTGATCCTTCTTTTCTTTCTCTCCCACGTGTAGTCACTTATCCATGACTGTTCAGTTTGTTCGCGCTTAAATGTTGCTTAGCTTGATTAAATTGTAGTTAAACATAGTTTATTCAAGCCAGTATGAATCAATAGAATGATTATGGGTTTAATGTGAAGTCATAACATAGCTTGCTCAATGATCTTGTTTGTTAGTAAACTCAGGACCATCATTAAAGTAACTTTTATTTGCTTTTGCTCATCTCTGCAAAGATTAATCAGCTGAAAAATCATTCATCTAACACTTGGAAATACTGCCTTAGGGTTTGAAACCGCTGCTATACTTTGGCATTTTTGTTTGTGGAGCTGCTTGATAGAGTTGCAGTGTCTTTGATCCAAAAATGATCAATATGGCATTTAAAGTGTTCACTTGATATCACCTGTTTGTTGTTGCAGTT
Source organism: Lycium barbarum (assembly GCF_019175385.1). Classification (NCBI taxonomy): domain Eukaryota; kingdom Viridiplantae; phylum Streptophyta; class Magnoliopsida; order Solanales; family Solanaceae; genus Lycium; species Lycium barbarum. The sequence continues at coordinate 6,341,514 of NC_083343.1, forward strand.
TGGGTCCTTGCTAAGGCCAGTTTTATTGTTGCTATTTGTTGCTATCTTGCTGCTGATGAAAAGCCAGACTAAGCATAATTAGGCCTGAACCAATTTGCTATGATGTTTTGAGACCTGTATTATTGCATTGTGAAAACAGAATTGCTGCTTCACTTTTGCCATTAGCCGTAGCATTTTGGCCAAACTGTTTCACTGTCTAGGCATGTGCTACTACCACTTTTGAGAAACTGTTACATTTGGGAGAACAAATACTGCACCTCGACATAGTTGTTGCCCTTCTGCTTAAAAAAATAAGCATATGCTACACTAGATGTGATAGTTGCTATTATAACTTTGCTGACTTCTTAGAAGGAACAGACTGCTATACTTTGGTGAAGTATCACTGATTTGAATAAATACTATCAAGGCCCGATAATGTATATGTGCACACCATGTGCAGTTTTGTTTATGGGATATATATGCGTATACACGAGATATACTCAAATATACATACAATCTACTGGTCTGGTTTTTTTTTATTTATATTATACATGCGTAGTTCTGTTTATCGATTAGATACTAATCCTTTTCCTTTCATTTTTTTTGCATGATCACCGCATACGAGTCCGAGGGACTCGTTCTTCTTCCATATTCGGGGTTGGGCTAAAATCCCAACAAACCCATCTCCGCCCAGCCCAATCCGCAGCAAAAACCCAAAAGAAAGAAAAAATGGAAATTCTGGGCCAAGGCCCAATAGCGTGGACAGTTCCCAGCAGTCAAAAAAATGGGCTGGCCCATTCGATATTTATTTACCTCTTTTATTTTATTTTGTGCATATTAATTTGTATTATGCAACTAACTCTTTGCTTGTTTTGTTTACTTAATTTAGATAAATCCTAATGAATTAATAGGTTTAGTTTTAGTAATGGGTAGTTTAGTTTAAGGAAGACTAACAATTAATTCCATAAGTTACTCTCTTCTTTTCATGCTTTTATTTTATTTGAAATAATCGATTTGCAAAATGACATGACTATATATTTTAAGTAAAGGGAATCACATTTTTATCATAAACGTTTCAAAACGTCACTAATACGCAATTATAAGTATATTTTGTAGATAACCCTTCAAGTTTGAATCAATCATGCATATTTTTAGCTAAGCATAATTAATAAGAAATGACTCCCTTCCTTTTGAATCCTATTTACAAGCCTAGATTTCCTACACTACTATACCGATATAATGTCATTTTATTCCAAGTTAAATTGGCTAGGTTTTCTCTTAAAAGCTTCTACTTATATACAAATCATTATATTTTGCAAGTTTCATTTTTACAATAAAATTATTATTTTAAAACTCAAAAACATTTATAAGTTTTTATTTTTAAGTGGACTACTATATATTTCTTCAAGATAGTTTAAATAGCATCATTATGTTTTTCTTTAGAACCCCAATAACATTTACAACCTATTTTTCTTAAGATTTAAGCATTATATTTAATCTTAATTAATTAACCTAAGTTTGGTCGGATAACCGTAAGTTAACGGATTCTAAAGGATGCCTAACCCCTTCCCTTTAGGATAATATAAAGCCCTTACCTGGAATCACATTGGTTAAGCAGACTATTAATAAAGGTTTAGTTTTAACTTTGCCTTAGTTAACACCACATTCTTTGATGCCCCACCAGATATTTTGCTTTGCCGGGGAGTTTCAGTTATAAAAAGTGTATTTTGAAAATAAGAGTAACGAGATTTGGATGACTTCGAAAGGAAATACTTAGTGGTTTTAATAGATAAAATGATTATAAAGATTCGAATTCAAACTTATCAACATTTTAGAAAGACATGGACGAACTTCATTTAAGACCACTTTTGTGCTACTTCTAAAAAATTGTCCCAGTTTCCAGTCTTAGAGGCGCTTGGTTCTAAACAATTGAAAAGTGAGAACTTATAATGAAATTTTTGGAAGCGATTTGACCGATTTCAAAAATTTGTCCCAGTTTCAAGATACTAGGACACATGAATTTAAACAGTGGGAAGACCAAAATCTTATTTATCTCATAGGGACCAAAATGGTTGGACAAACCAAAGACATTGAAAATTTTAAAATAGAAGGGCCGAACCCGCCTCGGGTTGCCTACGTATCCCCAAAGGAATCAGGCCAGAAGTAGTTCGTGATCAAAATAATAACTTTTGAGTTTTGTTTTTAATAAAAGGGAGGGCCGAACCCGATGTGGGTTGCCTACGTATCCAAAAGGAAATCAGGCCACACGTAGTTCCACCCATAAAACAAAGACACTGAAATATTTTGAAAAGAGTGGCCGAACCCGATGTGGGCTGCCTACGTATCCAAAAGGAAGTCAGGCCATACGTAGTTCCAACCTACAAAACAAAGACACCGAAATATTTTGAAAAGAGTGGCTGAACCCGATGTGGGCTGATTTTATGAATAAGGTGTTGGGCTGGACCGGGTCGGGTGGAAGGAATGGACTGAAAATGTGGGCTGAGTATTTATTTTTTGGGCTAAGGTGAATTAAAATGTGGGCTGATTGAATTAAAATGTGGACTGGTTTTGTGAATTGATCCGAAAATAGTATGGGTTGATTGGGCTACTACATTTTAGATAAAAGACCTATTTAAATAACTTGTGTTAAAATATTACTCGATATAAAATATGCAATTATTAGTGCTCAGATAGCAAAAAATGGCGTTGTAATAGCCGTGCAATAATATTTCGAAAATCCACAGTAAATAAAGACTATTATTTAATTATGCAAATATAAATGCGATGCGTGTGCGTAAGCTGGTAAAATATGCTGAAATGATAAAGATGTGAATTATCATAATAATAATAATAATAATAATAATAATAATAATAATAATAATAATAATAATAATAATAATAATAATAATAATAATAATAATAATAATGATGGCTAGTAACTTGTAATAGAATAATGAAATGCCGCTATTGATAAGAGGCTAATAATTATAGTAAAAATATAAATATATATTTTTTAATTTTCCAAAAATATTAGAAGCGTAAATAGGTATTTCGGAGGAGAGGCGGGACAAAATTGGGTGTCAACAGTAAGTATTGCTAAAGTTATAGTGGAAATATAAATATGCTATTTCAAAATAAGGCTTATAGAAAAGATAATATTCTTTTGCATAAAAGATTTTAGTTATAAGTAAACTAAAAAAAGGTGCGGGATTGTACGATGTTTTGTAAATATTTGAAACAACTTAATAACTAAGTGTTAATTGATTTCAACAGTTATATATATATATATATATATATATATATTAGATGATTAGATAGATGGTTAATGCAAAAAATAATTTTATAAGAAGAACTCTTTCTTTGGTTAATTCAGGCACTTGGCAAAAATGAAAGTTTCTAAACATTGAAAACTTATCTCTTTTCGAAGATGCGCTAAAATATTTTTTTGCGAAATGAATTAGAATGTATCTATTATTATACCGAAATAATGTCCCATTAACCCCGCTAAATTAGATGTTATAAGGTAGCTAAAAACAAATCACATACAAACACAAAATAATTAAACAAACCAAAGTATGTTTTAAAACAACAGCGGCCTTTCTCGTCCCCTCCCTCCTTTTCTTTTCGTTCAAACCATTTCTAGGAGAAGAAGAGGAGCAAATTGAGAAATGAATGAAGATCTCGGGTTTCCTATTTTTCTGTTCAGAAGTGTTCGATAAACATGGAGGTAAATGCGCATTCAAAGTCCAATGGCCGCCTAGTCTCAAAATAAGACTGTTTGGGCAGTGAGTCTGTGTGAAGACTCCGTTTCACTCCGAAGTGTACATGTGACAGAAAAGGTAAAGATTAGCATAGAATTATCATACGATGAATTCAACAAATTTTAGACCAAACGAAAGGGGCTGCCATGAAAACACTAGAAATACACTATGAAGATAGAACGTATAACTATGGCATAAAAAGTTGCACTCAGTTGAAAGAAAAAATAGATACTTCTTTTACCGTAAAAAGAAACAGCGAAACATAAATGGAGAAGGATGCCTTCAGGAAATCAACCGAAGTTGTTGGTTTGAAGGGACAAAATTACGATTGTACAACCAGATTGAAACCCAACTCCTTTTAAGTCAATTTGTCCGAAAACTTTTCTAAAAATAGAGAACTATAACAAAAGCTGTGAAAAGGAGGGTGATTGATTGAAAGCAGAGTAGATAGACTAGAAAAACAAAAAGAAAACAGAAACTTCATCCTCTCTTAATATTTGAGAAAAACTGTGTAAATGAGACAAAGAAAAACATGTTTTACTCAACTAGACAACATTGACAGTTTTCAAATGACTACAAACTTCCTAAAACATGGTATTGTCAATATTCCGGACAAACTAAATGCTTAAACCTGAGGATCTTATAACTCGCTGTAAACAGCAAAAGGAAAATGAGTGTGGACTATTTATTCAACTTCTAACAGGTTTGATCTTCAAAACCATGCCATGTTAATAATCACAGACCCTAACAGATTCAATGTCATTCTAAAACATAATATTTTATGAAGCATACATCACTAATCACATAAAGGGATAGAAATGAAACTAAACTTCTTATCACCATAATTTAACAAAACCAATTACTAGAACTTAAACAGATACATCATACTACTGTACATTGAGAGAGTGTAGGCATAATTGCATGTTTTCTACTAACGAATCCTTAAAGAAATTCTAACCTTAATCACATAACCAATAAACTTTAATCATACGAAAAAAAGAAACAAAATCTTAAAATGCATAGACAAGGAACATTATTTGTCTAATTCTAACAGCATTCACTAAGCTAACAAAATCGAAAACACACAGAGCTTAACAAATGAGAATATAACAGAGTGGAGGAAGAAATCACCTTTGTCGGGTGCAGTGAAATGGGGCGTCGAGGTCTCAAATCTACTCTCGTATTGAGAGATTCGAAACTCACACAAATGAATTCAAAGATCTCTGTTGTGGCCAAAGTCCACCAAGACAGAACGGACGTTTAACGGTCTTAAAGTTAGAATGGTAATCAAAAAACGAAAGTCGTAAAATGCTAAGGATTTCTGGGTGGTTTTTGCTATATCCCCAAAAACCCCAATCAGTGTTGAATCCCCGAAATAGAATCGAATTAGAACAAAGCTAAAACTTAAAGTAGTAGTGGAAAAGTGGAAATGTTGAATATGGTAAAGTATTCAGTGGTTCCCCTAATCAGTGTTGAGTCCCCCTTCGGCTGAAGACATAACGATGTATATATAGAAAAAGGTTAGGGTTTCGATTTGGGCGGGATAATGAAATCGATTCAAAGTTGAATCAAATGGACCGTTCAAAGAAGATGGTCACGTGATTCAATTCGGGTATTACCCGAAGTGGACCGATTTTTCTGCTCTTTGAGGATTTCGTGTGTTTTGGAGCTGAAACGGGAGGATCTTTCTCTGTCCACGACAGAGCAAACATAGGCAGAGCAGATATAGGGACGTTTCTTGTGTGGAAATGGGGTAGGAAAAACTGCCATGGCTAAAGGGCGATTAGGTTTAACTTAAAATGGAAATGGAGAAAGAGATGAGAGTGGAGGAGAGATAAGGAGCGTGTGTGCGGCTGTGAAGAAGTTAGGTTTTGCTGAATTGTATTATTTCGTTTGGGCCGGGTCGGGTGTTGGAAGGTGTGGGCTGGACTGGTCGAAAAGGGTTTTGTGGGCTAGATCGGGTAAATGTAGAAATGGTAGTGGACTGGTCGTGAATTACCGAATGGGCCATTTATTTGGCTGAAATTGTTGATCCTTCCTCCTCTATTTAATTAATTCTTGGGCTTTTAACTTAATAACTGGTACGATATATATTATGTGAAGACAAATAATAATTAGTATGTAGAAAGTAAGGATTTAATAAAGTAAAATTAATTTAACGAGTACAAATCCTAAAATGAAACGATGATGAACCATTTAAATTTTGTGATAAAGTAATAATAGTAATGTTGATAGTAGAATAATGAAGATGAAAGTAACGATATCAATAGTAGTAGAAATAGTAGTGAAAATAAAATACTTAGCTCGTTAATAAATTTAGAAGCCCAAGGAAATAAATTAGAATAAAGGAGGGACAAAATTGGGTGTCAACAGCCCGTAGCTAGCTCTAATGGGCATCGTTACTATGTACTATTTCTTGATGATTTTAGTAAATTTTTGTGGACTTTTCCTATCTCTAAGAAGTCTCAAGTTTACTCTCTTTTCACCTCATTCCATGCTTTTGTCAAAACTCAATTTGAAAGGTCCATTAAAAATTTACAATGTGACAATGGGAAAGAATTTGATAACGGGCCACTTCAACTTTTTGCTCAAAAACATGGGATGCAATTCCGCCTCTCTTGCCCTCACACATCTCCTCAAAATGGAAAAGACGAACGTCACATCCGATCCATAAATAATGTAATTCAGACCCTGCTCACCCATGCCTCGATGCCCCCTCTTTTTGCCATCATGCACTTTCTATGGCCACATACCTTTTGAATATTCTCCCTACTAAAGTTCTAGGATACTCTTCCCCCACTCAACTCCTATACCAAAAAGATCCTATCTATTCCCATCTTCGGGTCTTTGGGTGTCTATGTTTTCCTTTGTTTCCATCCACCACCATTCATAAGTTACAAGCACGATCCACTCCTTATGTCTTTCTTGGGTACCCTTCTGATCATAGGGGATATAAGTGTTATGATATGTCAACCCGGAAAATTTTCGTTGCCCGTCATGTGGTTTTTGATGAACACACATTCCCATTCTCAAAACTTCATACTCCAACCCCTCACACGTATGACTTTTTGAACCATAATTTTAATCCATACGTCATTCATCATATGCAACGAAATTCTGGAAATACATCTCCCAACGCTCTTAATTCCCAGCCACCTCCACCCCCGGCTCCATCCGCGGCTGCTCCCAGTCTGCAGCAGCAGCCCCCACCGCGGGACAGCCCAGCCACTGCTCCTGCAACGCTACCTTCCAGCTCGTCATCACCACCTACGATCCCCTCCCCATAGCAGCCGCACCCCATGACGACCCGGTCCCGTAATGGCATTTTCAAACCCAATTTAAAATATTCCTCCAACCTTCACACCGAGACCACCACCTCCATCTCTTCTTTACCCAAAAATCCCGTAAGTGCTCTCCGTGACTTAAATTGAAAGAATGCCATGATGGATGAATTTAATGCTCTAATTGAAAATAATACATGGGAGTTAGTTCCTCGGCCTGCTAATGTTAATGTGATTCGGTCAATGTGGATTTTCCGTCATAAAAAGAAATCTAATGGTTCTTTTGAGAGGCATAAAGCCCGTCTTGTAGGTGATGGCAGGTCTCAGCAGAAGGGTGTTGACTGTGAGGAGACCTTCAGTCCGGTGGTCAAGCCGGCATCCATTCGCACTGTGCTAAGTATTGCATTATCTTATTCTTGGGCCATCCACCAGCTCGATGTCAAGAATGCTTTTCTTCATGGCAATCTCTCTGACACTGTGTATATACATCAACCATTGGGTTTTCGGGACCCCAATTTTCCTAATCATGTCTGCTTATTGAAGAAGTCTCTCTACGGCCTGAAGCAAGCCCCTCGGGCTTGGTACCAGCGGTTTGCTGATTTTGTCGCCACCATTGGCTTCTCACACAGCAAATCTGATCACTCATTATTCATTTATCGCAGGGGTTCTGATATTGCATATATACTGCTTTATGTCGATGACATCATTCTGACGGCCTTTTCAGACGATCTCCGTAAGTCTATTATGGCACTCTTAAGTGCCGAGTTTGCCATGAAAGACCTTGGTCCACTAAGCTATTTCTTGGGTATTGCTGTTACTCGTAATGCAGATGGCTTATTTTTATCACAGAAGCAATATGCCGAAGAAATCTTGGAACGGGCAGGTATGTCACTCTGTAGCCTATCTCCTACACCTGTTGACACAAAGCCGAAGCTAAGTGCCTCGAAAGATGCACCATTTGATGATCCGACTAAGTATCGTCAGCTTGCTGGGGCTTTGCAGTACCTTACATTCACTAGACCAGATATCTCTTATGCCGTCCAACAGGTGTGTCTCCACATGCTTGACCCTCGTAATGAACATATGGCTGCTCTTAAGCGTATTCTGCGCTACATTCAGGGTTCTATCGATTTTGGTTTGCATCTCTATAAGTCTTCTGTCAGCAGCTTAGTCTCCTATACAGATGCAGATTGGGGTGGCTGCCCGGATACCAGGCGCTCCACCTCTGGCTATTGTGTCTTCCTCGGTGACAACTTGATTTCGTGGTCCTCAAAACGTCAGCCTACACTCTCTCGTTCTAATGCCGAGGCCGAATACAGGGAAGTTGCTAATGTTGTCTCCGAATCCTGCTGGATCAGGAATTTACTCCTTGAGCTACATTGCCCGATCCAAAAGGCGACACTTGTTTATTGTGACAATGTGAGTGCGATATACTTATCAGGTAACCCAGTACAACATCAGCGCACTAAACACATTGAAATGGACATACACTTTGTTCGCGAAAAAGTTGCCCGTGGCGAGGTTCGTGTCCTTCATGTTCCGTCTCGATATCAGATTGCAGACATTTTTACAAAAGGGCTTCCGCGCGTACTGTTTGATGACTTTCGGGACAGTCTAAGCGTTTGTCCACCTCCCGCTTCGACTGCGGGGGTGTGATAACGGTTGTATTTTGTCATTATTATGTACAGCTAGAATATTTCCTAGAATATTATGTACAGCTAGAATATCTCCTAGAATTAGGTAAGTCTTTTGTATATATTGATGACATTCAATCATAATGAAGGCAAGGAATTGATTTCCTACAATATATATAACGGAAAAGGTCCAAAATGCTCCTGATCTATCCCAAAAAAATTTAAAAATACCCTTCATCCATCTATTGGGCTAAAAATAACATCCATCCATCCATTTATTTTGGCTCACTTATATCCTTAGACTTAACAGCCCACTCCTTTTTATTATTTTTTATTAATATTTATTACATGACGCCTACTTATTGGTCGAAAATAAAAACCTACCCCACCAGCTCTTTTCCTTTGACCCGACCCATGACCCATGACTCAATTCCCATTTTTAAGAAAAACCTCCGCACATCGCATCATTTAAGTGCACTGATAAAACAAATAATGTAATACCAATTACCTACATTACCAATTCATATCATATTAACAACCAAACTAACAGTATGTGCTACTACTTTTTTGCAGTTCTTTAAAATATTAAAAAAAGGGTTTCAGTTACTTCAATTTAGCGTGGAGAAGCAGGTTATTCATTGATACTACAACAATTGAAATAGTGAGTAATTTACTGTGAAGGAGATAATGAGTATTTTGGTGGAAAGGAGCCAACTGAAAAATCTATTTATGACTTGTTTACCGAGTAAATGCATTTGTATCAGTGTAAATATGTGTATCAGAGAAAGGATCTGTCGCTGACGTGGAGGACACCTCAACCGCTGATGGGGACACACACTCAGCAGGTGGTTGAAATTAAGAGACGTAGCAAGCGCGTGAGAATTCCATCCACAAGCGCGTGAGAATTCCATCCAAAAAATCTTAGCTGTTATAAAGAGATGTTATTATATTCGTTAGCACTTTTATAGAGAGGTCAGACCTCTATAACAGCATCCGCATATAATAGCATCTCTTTATGACAACTAAGATTTTTTGGAACCGACTTTTTATGTTATATTTTACTTCTTTATAATAGTATTACCTATAATAGCAACAACCAACTTAACAACAGTACGCTGTTTGTAAAATTACCGCCATATAACAGTTATCTTCTTATTTTGGTAATATATTAATTAATCATTTTTATAAAAATAGAATATTACAATTACCAATAATAAACGTAGAGATTTTGACCAAATATTTAATTTGATACTATAAAAGTGCTAACGAAGAAACTGAATCTATTGTTACCTGGACTAGAATAGAAGATTCAACAGTTCAACTCTTAGATTCCACTAAGGGAAAGCAATTGGATACCTATTTGCTGAAAGATTGGACGCAAATCTTCGTGAATTCAAGTGTTATATCACCACTAAGAGATTGAAATCTACAAAACAAGCTACAATTATAAATTTTCATCAATCTTGAAAGAATTTAATTTTCAAGTAGATTTAAAATGTACGCCTCAGAGCTTAAAACTTTATACATTCAGTTATGAATTTATTGAAATTGTATTAACTTTCTTTATTGTTTAGTTAGTAAAATATGCATAGCTTTGAGATATAAAATTTAAATAATTTTGTTATTTTTTATAAAGATAACAAATAAAAATTAGATTTTATGCATCTTTATTACATATAACAGCCAATTTTTATTTAAATGCTAAATGCTGCTATAGGTGTATAACAGTCATTCTCTATAACAACCAAAATTTTTTGGATTCAACGGTGTTGTTATAGAGAGGTTTGACTGTATTTATCTCATTCATAATCTTTATTTCTTGTGATTTCATGTAATTACTCGTGTTTTTTATTTTATTTTATTCATTGCATAACTGTGTCGACGTGGAATTCAATGGAATTTAAAATTAGTTTTTAATCACATGAATGTTAGCCTTGCATTTTTCATCTATGCTTATCATCACTTCCTACTCAAATTTGGACTTTTTGATCAAAAGGTTCACTGGGATAAAGTTGTCAAGAGGATGAATTTGGAGTTGAAGAAGTCATCTCTATTTTCTGAGATTTATTTTTGGGAGGGTACTCCTCTTGCGTATTAGTTAAGCACACCTTTGATGAAGACCCCTTTTATTTACCTAAATTAAAAAATATCCATTTACTTGCACTGTCTTGGGATCACTCAAAGTTTTGATCGAGCGGTAAATATCATTCTATTTTTAATCAAATGTTTCGTGTTCGAATTTTAAAAATGAAATGATCATTTAAAAAAAAAGTAATTTTACCTCCAAAATTGAAATTTTTTGATGTGATTCCGAATCAGTTCGGTCCCAAATATAAACTTTTCCATTATAGTTCTATGATCTGCACCTTTTCATTGATGTAATTATGCACTTTTTAGTACCTTTGAATAGAAGCTCTCGAATTTAAGTCATGAGAACTGAATCTTTCGATGAACGTTTTACCCCCTTAGTAGACCTCCTAGGCGTAAATCCAGATTAGTTAAATTAGTGTATCTCGAATCTTGATGATAATTGTTTTTTGTCTTAAGTTTTCTTCGAGTTGTACAGGTTGTCTATTTTATTTTCGGTGTACTTAAATAGATTATTTTATGTTTATTGATTATTTAGTTTGATTATAAAACAATGAACTCCTATAATTTCGACAGTTAATAATGCTTGCAACAGCCTCTCTATCTGAGATGGGGTAAGGTCTACGTACACTTTACCCTCTCCAGACCCCACACCGTGAGATTTCACTGGGTATGTTGTTGTTGTAATAATGCTTGCAACGATTTTTTTTAAAATTCAAAAATTCGGCCTAAAAAGTTTGAGATTGAACTATCTAATAGTGGAATTTCGAAAAGACGATTGCTTTAAACATTAGGATAAACCGGTCAATTAGTTAACATGTTGGTTTATAAAAAGAGTAATAATATACCACGTGTGACTCTATAAGTGGGTTCTAGAGAGGATGAGGTGTACGCAGACCTTATCCTATCTTTGTGGCGGTAGAGAGCGTTTTGCCAATAGACCATTGACTTAACAAAAAACATTTTACAAAACATGTTGGCTTATAGTAATTCAAAACAAAGATACATGTAAGAAAAAAAGGTTACTGTGGATCAGTTTTGATATTAATAGTATAAATAAAATTCACTAATGCATCGATTGTGTTACACAATTTTTAAATATCATGAAATACATTATGTTTTTATTCTCCTTCACGTTATAATATTTTATTTCACGGCCTAGGCTGGTGATTTTCATTGCACTTTGGAGGGGTGCCAGTCTAAGATCGGCTCAAGTGGTCGAGCCTACGTTATAATTTGTGGTGGCCCCCTTCCAATTCTGAGACCAAACTTTTTGGATGGCCAGCCCTATTAGTTTTAAGCTCAGTCCAAGCGGAAAATGGTTTCCTCCATTCATTACTGCACACAAATATAGGATGAATTGCATAAATGTATCTACTTCTGTAATTTCGAAATTTTAATCTTTACACTTTCATTTAGTACAATATGTGATCTTGTATGTAAGAAGTTTTTATTAAGAAATATTCTCTTTCCCAATAATTGGATTGGTTGTATTTTGAGAAAAATATGTCCATGCGTCTTCGAAACAAAAACTGCTATTTTCATATTATGCGACACCGTTTTTTTTTATTAAGTGATACTATTAACTTATTAGCCAATTTTAAAAGAAAGATATTGTTCTATTTGAAAGCAATTTAATTTTAGATTTTCCTCCTTTCCTTTTATGAAAAACTTATATAAATACATATTCCTTTCGTCCCATTTTATATGAAATTATTACTTTTTGGGCCGTCGAATGTTTTACATGTAATTTTCTCTTCTTTTTTTTTTTTAACATATTTCAAATTATCAGTTATGTTGACATGTAGAATTTTTCGTGTCGGTTTTAAATAGGTAATTTTATTTTAAAATATTGAAGAATCTATACCCTAAATTGTAGTCAAAATTAAGTATTTTGACTTTCGTACTCGGAAGCTTTTCACATAAATTAGGATAAAAGGGAGTAAATGTTCATATCTTTTTAAACTTTGTATCGAGTTAAATTACATCACATAAACTAAAACAGAGGAGTACTATTTTATTTATAGCACTTTTTTAAACCAGAGCAAAAAAACTTAGTCTTTGAAAGATGAGATCCTTTTACCGCTTTAACAACTTATGTGATTGTTTTTTCTCGAATAAGAATTTCTAAATTAAATTATTTTTAAATATAGAAAAATTATATTCTTTTTGGGACCGTAAAAAAACTAAAATGTAGTTATAAATAGGGACAGAAGGTTGTACTTTTAATATTAAGGCAGTTGTACCCGACCTGCACTACATAACAAAAGGCTTAATACATATGCAGCCCCCCTGAACTTATCATTTTTTCCATTTTAACACTTCAACTAAGTGTTATTCCTATTGAACCCCTGAACTCATCCTCAAACGTGTCTATCAAACCCTTTAAATCTGATTTTTATTGGAAGCAAAAATTAAAATTGTGGCAATGAAGGTGAAGTAATATTTCAAACGTGTGGTAAGTTATTCTTTAGGTCATGGATGTGTCGGTTTCTGCTGGTTATGCTCTTCTCCTGCCAACTCAATTAAGAGCTTACTCTTTCCCCCCCTCTCAATTGCTACTAGTCTTAGCTATAAGATGTCATAATTAAATTAGAATATATATTAGCATATTGCTACATTGAAGATAGAATATCATGTAAGTCAGATTGTGTTTGATAGACACACATGAGGACGAGTTTAGGGGTATAACAGGAACAACACTTAGTTAAGGTGCCAAAATGGAAAAAAGGGACAAGTTCATCACGGGCTGCATATGCATTAAGCCTAAACAAAATTGATAACTTATAAAGTCAAACCGATCTATAATTGCTATTCATTATAACAACATTTCATTATAACTGCCTGATTTTCTCCGGAATCGATTTTTCATGTTATATTTTACTTCTTTATAATAATATTTTGTCTATAACAGCAATGACAATTATTATAGCGGTACACTCTTTGTAAAATTACTTATTTATAACAGCCACACTTAAATATTGTGTAATAATATTTTGTAAGAAATATATTATCTATAAAATAAAATATTAAAATATTTATGATAATCATCATTAATGTCATGTACATAGTAAATTTCAAGTACGAATATCTAAAAATCTTCAATTATACTATTAAGATCTTAGATAGCCTTCAAAGGAAAGCTATTGAAATCCCTTTTGCTGAAAATTTGAACAAAATTCTTCATCAGTTCAAAAGTTATATTATTACTAATAGACAGGAATTTATGAAATAATTTACAATTTTAGAATTCTTACATCAGACTTGAAAATTTAAATGCATATGTTTCTTAGATTTTAATTCTTTATCGGTATGTTATAACTAGTTATGGATTTCTTAGCAATTTATTAGTCTGTTCAATTTTTAATTAATGAAATATGAAAATCAATTGGGATTTTAAAATTAACAAGTATTTTTGGTTTCGTTTATACTAGCATAAAAAGTTTTTTTTAAAAAAATTCATACTTTTATTTATAACAGTTAAATGAAATTTAAACATCAAATGTCAGTATACATACATAAGAGCACCTCATTATGACAGCCATAAATTTTTTGTACAAAAGCTACCATTATAAAGATGACTGTATTTAAGTCATAAAGTGGATATTTATTTAATTTCTATTTTGCGATCCTGAATAAACTTTAAACACTCATAATGTCTATTTTTCAAATTTCCTTCTCAGCTTTCTTACAAGAAAATGAGTCTCTAATTTCTGCTCCTATGTACCTTTAAAGTTTAATCTGTGTGTTTACTACTATATTTTCATACAACAATAGTTTAAGATTACCAACAAAGAATCATGTATAAAATCAGAAGTTCCATTATAGTTTGGGGTTCAAATTATTTGCTAAGTAATGATTATGGCCGTCCATTCCTTTCAAGAACATATTCAAAACCCTATACACAAATGAATTCAAAACCCCACTTAGAATCTACCCCAAAACAGTCCATTTTTAGCTCCAATAAAATGATTATGAATTTAGGCCGTCAAGGAAAAATTCAAGAATCTCGACAACTGTTCGACGAAATGCCTCAAAGAGATGTTGTTTCTTATGCTTCAATGATAACTGTTTATCTTAAACATAAGGATCTTCCTAAAGCTGAGAAATTGTTTTATTCAATGCCTGAGAGGAATGTAGTGTCTGATTCTGCTATGGTTCATGCTTACGCGAAAGCTGGGAGAGTCGATGAGGCTCGTAGAATCTTTGATTTGATGCCTGATAGGAATGTTTACGCGTGGACCAGTTTGATTTCAGGGTATTTTGAGAATCGTAATGTGTACGAGGCTCGAGAGTTGCTTCAACAAATGCCTGAGAAAAATGTAGTTACTTGGACTATAGCAATGGTGGGGTATGCTCAAAACGGTTTGATTAATGAGGCACGAAGAATTTTCGATCAGGTTCCTGAGAAAAATGTCGTTGTTTGGACGGCTATGATAAGGGCTTACGTTGAAAATCATCAGGTCGATCAAGCTCTTGAGCTCTTTGATAAGATGCCTGAACGTAATTTATATTCTTGGAATGTTATGATTCAAGGCTGTTTAAATGATAACAGGGTGGACAAAGGTTTGGAACTGTTTAACGCAATGCCATGGAGAAATGCGGTTTCTTGGACAACTATCGTTACTGGTCTTGCGCGAAATGGGATGATAGAAATGGCAAGAGAGTACTTTGATCGAATGCCAAACAGGGATCCTGCTGCATGGAATGCGATGATAACATCATACGTTGAAGAAGGGTTAATGATCAAGGCGAATGAACTTTTTGATTCGATGCCTAATAAAGATCTTGTAAGTTGGAATGTAATGATTGACGGGTATGCAAAAAGTGGCGTTGAGGGTGATGCCTTGAAGTGTTTCATTCTCATGCTTCGATCGGGCTTAAGACCGAATCAGACTACTCTTACCAGTGTAGTGACCTCATGTGGGGCCATCCTTGAGTTAATGCAAGCTCATGTTCTTGTTTTACTACTAGGGTTTAACCAGGACACGTCACTTAATAACACTCTCGTCACCATGTACTCAAGATGCGGAGATATAAACTCATCGTTGGCCACTTTCGAGAATCTGAAAGTAAAGGATGTTGTTTCGTGGACTGCAATAATCCTGGCGTATGCAAATCACGGTCTTGGTAACCAAGCATTGCAAGCCTTCGCGCAGATGCTAAGGTCCGGAAACGAGCCAGATGAGATCACTTTTGTGGGACTATTATCAGCTTGTAGTCATGCTGGTCTTGTGAAGAAAGGTCAAAAGTTTTTCGAGTCGATGAGGCGTGCTTATGGTTTAAAACCGAGGGCGGAACATTACTGTTGCCTTGTTGACATTTTAGGTCGTGGCAAGTTAGTCGATGAAGCTATAAAGGTGGTGCACCAGATGCCTCGAGAAGAATGTGATGGTGCTGTTTTAGGGGCTTTACTTGGCGCATGCAAGTTGTACGGAGATGTTGGAGTGGCAAACCAGATCTGCAATGAAATAGTAGAGCGTGAACCAGGTAGCTCTGGAGCTTATGTACTAATGGCAAATGCTTATGCTGCTTCTGGAAGATGGGGTGATTTTGCGCAAGTAAGAAAGAAAATGAAGGAGAGGAATGTTAAAAAGGTACCTGGTTTTTGTGAAATAGAAGTCAATGGGAAAAATCACATATTTTTCGTGGGAGACAGGTCTCACCCCAAGAAAGAGGAGATTTATACGCTTATTAAAGAAAATCTATTGCCTCCAATGCAAGAGATGATTTAGAGGAATCAAAGAGATACATCGAAAGCTTGGCATTGAAGAATTTTATTTGAACCATTTGCTTATGAAAGTTCTGAAGCTCAATGCGGAAAGGCGACCAGGTCAGTTGCATTAACCTGATAAATCATGTACGGTGGGATTAGAGTAAATCTAATATGGGAATCTCATAAGTTAGTCTAGGTGAACCACGGTCAGTCACATATCTTGCTGAATCTGCATAGTGAGGCTTACTCTCCTAAAAAGGAAAAGAGGAAAAGAGACGATAACAGAGAAAGATGGGTACTCTTTCTGATTAATTGGCAAACCAGATAAAGTATCTGTTGTCTCATATGCCATAGCTTGCAAAACTTCTTTACTTTTATTAGTTAACTTATAAAGTGACCTAGCAAATGCAAGGAACAAGTTACAGGTACCTGGAAATATGCAAGAGGCATTTATGATGTGGCTTTTTCCCCCTTTTGGATGTGATTTATCCACGCATTGCAACTCCCACTCACTATGAATCCTGCCTGCAAACTAGAGCTATTCGTAATGCATTTTGGCTTGATTATTCTATCACTAGCGGGCCTCTTTTTTATTTGAGCTATGGATTTAGTTGTGCTCCAATCATGGTAAGCTACATTTGTCATGGTCTCTTGTTGATATCAGATTATGGCTAAAATGAACCTTCTCAAAGGAGAGATCAAGAAGCAGTTGTAAGTTTATTATCAGGAAGAGCTAGCTGCTAAATGCGCTCCCAAGATACCTCCATCATGTGCACACTATCTTGTGGAGGAAGAAGATTAACTTCTGAGTTGGGAGACAAATCTAAATTTGAAATTTTGGGTTCGAGTTTCAATTTCTACCACTGTCGCTGTTCTGAGTACAAAGGAGGCTTCTAATGCAATGCTGCGATACGATGGACACAAAGTCTTGAGGACCTACTAATTGGGTAATTATGGGGTTGGATTTTGTAAGGTTAAACAGATAATTAGTAGTGAAATTGATCTACCATTAAATGTTATGATAGCACAAATTTTGTTTTTTGCTGTATATCTCTTGTTCAATGTATCACTTCTCTATGGGCTAAAAGTGGCTCATTTGTGTTATTCATTCAATATTTGAAGTTATGAACACATAAATTTCTCTTTGTTGAAACTTGTATAATTGGACCCTATGTAGGTTAATGCAGATGTTAGGTTCTTGAGTAATTACCTCTGGCATAGCTCCATTTGTTTAAATTTACTAGTGAGTATTTATTAAGGTTTAAAAAACCCAACGAGGTTCAATTTTGGCTAAATGGTAGAACAGTAACTTACTAGCATCCATACATCATTTTTCGCTTAATCGTGGTTAAACTACTAGTAATTGGTTTGGTGTTAACTCGATTGACATACTTTTTTTCAGCTGAAGTTTCATGCTTGAGTAAGGTGAGAAAAGAGTTGCTGTGATATTCTTTTTTTTTTTTTTTTTTTTTTAATTTCCCCTATTGAGTCTTCAGGCAACAAAATGGGGCTTATGAAAGATTAAAATACTCAACACTAGGTGCTCCCACATCGAAAGCTAACCAAACCAGAAAGGAGAGAAGTAGTATAAAAGCGGCAGACCGTGGACATGGAAAAGCATACCTTTCTCGGCCTTTTGGCTAAGATCAAGTGTAGTATCTGTTCTTATCAGTTTAATATCTGATATGTGAGCCATTGGCTCACATGATATTAATTCAATTTTGTTAGGGGGAGAGTACGTCAAGGTAGCTTGCTACCTGGGCTCTCAAGTGTTGTCCATGCGTTGCACTACTGCATGGGCCTGGCGCACTCCACCAATCCAAGTTCAATTTTGAAATTTGAATAGTTTGTACTTATGTATGTTTTTGTAAAGCCCAGTGCTGACCAAATTTCTGGAGTACTTCCATCTTTAATTTAATGCTTCAGATGAACTTTTCTTCTAGTTTAAAAGGAGTTGGCTAGACACTTAGAATTATTATTTGATGTAGTCTTTAATCTCCTCATGTTGCGACTTCCACTTGCTATGAATTCTTCTTGGATACGAAAGATTTTTATAATGATTTTTGGCTTTAATTTGAGCATTCCATCACTAGCTGGCCCCCTTTTTTATTTGAGTTATGGATTTAGTTGTGCTCCAATCAGGTTAAGCTCCTTTCGTGATCATCTCTTGTCGATACCTGATTATGGCTAAGATGAACCTTCTTAATGGACTAACATGATCATTGAAGAGTTAAATAGCTGACTCCAACTTGTTTGACACTGAGGCCGTAGTTATTGTGCGAGTTAGCACCTGAAGGCGCTGACGAGGAAAACCTCAATCACATGTACATTTTCTTGTGGAGTAAGAAGATTTGCAGCTGAGTGCACTACGTCTGAGAAATGTAGTGCTGCCAATGATGGACACGGAGTTGGGATTGAACAACTTCTTGGTTTTGGCTTATTTTAAGCACTTTTTAATTTAATTTAAGTTGTTTTCTATTTTACCAAACACCCAAATAAGTTAAAAATGGCTTATAAGCTGGTTTGACCAACTTATAAGCCAATCCAAACGGGCTCTTAGTTGTGCTCCAATCATGTTAAGCTACTTTCTGATTAATTGGAAAACCAGATAAAGTATCTGTTGTCTCATATCGAAAATAAGCATACTTTATTGAATGATCTCCAGCTTATTAAATAGCCAATATACAAACTGAATGCAGGTAAATAAGCATAACAGAAGCAGTCCTATTTGCTATGCTAAAAATCAGAATACTGCTAACAGTTTCCTATAGAATAGGAATACAAATTTGACTAGGAGTCTTATCTAAAAATCTGGAGAAAGATAAAACAAGTCATGTGCATTCCTTAAAGCAGCTTTTAACACTTACTCTCCTGAAAAGGAAAAGAGGAGAAGAGACGATAACAGAGAAAGATGGGTACTCTTTCTGATTAATTGGAAAACCAGATAAAGTATCTGTTGTCTCATCATATGCTATAGCTTGCAAAACTTCCTCTACTTTTATTAGTTAACTTAGATAGTGACTTAGCAACTGCAAGGAACAAGTTCACAGGTACGTGGAAATATGCGAGTGGCAAACTCCCACTTACTATGAATTCTACCTGCAAACTAGAGCTATTCATAATGCTTTTTGGCTTGATTATTCTATCACTAGCTGGCCCTTTTTTTTATTTGAGTTTATGGATTTAGTTGTGCTCCAATCATGATAAGCTACATTTGTCATGAATCATGATATCAAATTATGGCTAAAATGAACCTTCTCAAAGGAGAGATCGAGAAGCAGTTGTACGTTTATTTTCCGAAAGAGTTAGCTGCTAAATGCGCTCCCAAGATACCTCCATCATGTGCACACTATCTTGTGGAGGAAGAAGATTAGCTTCTGAGTTGGGAGACAAATTCCAATCATGTTAGGCTACTTTCATGAAGGTCTTTTGTTGATACCAGATTATGGCTAAGATGAACCTTCTGAATGGAGAGATTGAGAAGCAGTTGTACATCTATCATCAGGAAGAGATAGCAGCTGCCTGAGATGAGTTTAACGGACTACCATGATTAGTGAAATTATAGGTTATTTTTTTAACAATTTTAGTGACTTTCACATATATATCTTACTACGTGTTGAAACTTGAAAAGGTTGGGATTGGTTAAGTCAGTTGACTATGCCACATCTTCTACTACAACTAGTTTTAATATAGACATTTGCTTCAACTATATAAAATTTTACGGTGATAAAAGTAAAAAAGAGATTTCAATCTATCAAACTTTAAATTTTGAAAGAACAAACCTAACAAAGAAAGAAAAGAAAAAGAAAACGGTCCACCCTAGGACTCAATTCCAGAAAAAGAAAGAAAAACAAAAACAAGACAGATGTTGAATTTGAACAGCCGATTTCAGTTGTAGAGGTGCATCCAATATTTATTGCACCATAGGATACTCCGAACTTGGATGCACACATACATATATATTGAAGTAATTTTGTCAAAATGTAATATTGCTATACATTATATGAACTGGGGAGAGGAGCATGGGTTGACGTGAACCCATATCCCATCCACCTAGAGGCTAGATACACCCCTGGACAGCTCTTTTTTGTTGTATCATTTCTCTATGTGCTCAAAGTTGCTTCTGTATGTTATTCCTTCAATATATGCACATGTAAACATTTCTTTGTTCATACTAGCTTGGATCCTGCAAGGGTTATTGCAAATGTTGGGTTCTTGGGTAATTATGTCTGGCATATGATATCCAGAATTTTCACTCAGGGGATTCGGAAAAAATAACAAAAGCTAAATATAAAAAATAATATTGTCCCTGGGAATCGAACTTAGGATGCTAGAGATAATTTTCAACACCCTGGACCACTTGAGCTAACCTTTTGCATTCGTTTAGGGTATTCAAAAGTTGATATATGTACATAAACACAGAAAATCTACCCTATATACACACTGTAATTTTTTGCCGAGGGTGAAAACAAAATACTTGTGAATTGATATGTACTTGATCAGTTTCATCAAAGCAAGTCAAATATAATTCTGTTTCTTGCCGTGTATAGCTCTTATTCGTTATAGCACTTCACTTTTGGCTCACGTATGTTATTCCTTCAATATATGCTCATGAAAGAGCACAATGAATAATGTTTCAAAGGTAAGAGCACGATGCGTCACAAGCTCGTACTTTGTTAATAGACTAAAGCGCATTTAAATAGCAGAAAGTAAACCTTCAGACTCATTATCCATCGAATTTCGAACTGTGTGCCAGATGACCCTCAAAAAGGACAACTTTTTGGTTATACAACAAAATACACATGTAAACGTTTCTTTGTTGATCCGAAGAAAAGCACATATAAACATTTCTTTTGTTGATATATATATTATTGGATCCCTCATAGGTTATTGCAAATATTAGGTTATTGGGTAATTATTTCCATTTGTTTAAGTTTGCTATTTTTTATTCATAAAATTCTCCAGCCAACGTGATTCCCACATCGAGAATAACAAAGCTAGAAAGGAGAAAAGTAGTAGAAAAGCGGCAGGCCATGAACGTGAAAAAGCATACCTTTCTCGGCCTTTTGGCTAAGATCAAGTGTAGTATCTGTTCTTATCAGTTTAATATCTGATATGTGGGTCATTGGCTCACACGATATTAACTCAATGTTTTAAGGGGGAGAGTCCGCCAAGGTAGCTTGCTACCTGGGCTCTCAAGCGTCGCTCATGCGTTACACTACTGCACGAGCCTGGCGCACTCCACCAAGTCTAGTTCAAGTATTTTTGAGCCTTTGCCTATTTCAACATTAAATTGGTAAATCTTTTTTCTTTTATGTTGTAGTAAATTTTTCTTTGTTAAATCTGATTTTTCTCGCAAATATGAATTGTGCTCTAGTTAAACCAATAGTGCCGCAGTCTTTCATGTTAAAGCTACTTTCATGCTGGTCTCTTGTTGATACCAGATTATGGCAAAGATGAAACTTCTCAAAGGAGAGAGGATCATGGAAGCAGTTACCATTAGCTATCCTATAAATTCCCCCCAACTCCCCCACAGTGTAACTATCTGAATGCACTTGACTAATCACGACTTTACACTTACTTTTGGTCAATCTTATTGTTCATCACTATTCTTTGGAGAGTAATTCATCATCTAAACCAAGACAATCAGTGAGACTTCCTCTATCTTACTTTCTCAATTATCTCGCTTTGATTTTCTGCTTTGTTATTCTTATGACGTCATTTTCGTTACATTTGCATTGTCAAAGGATTAACACAAATTGGATTAATTATGTTGCTTGTGACCTCATTATTAATAATTCAACTGGTTAACCCTATTAAACGAAACTTTTGAAGACTAGCTAGAAGAAGGCTTCTTTAGGATGCCTCAGCTGCATACATCACTGCACTTCTACTAGACACCTATCGTAATGATAAACGGCTCATGACTTTAAACAGTAAAGAGAGAAATAAATAAAAAAAGGGTCTGACGCCAGAGGCGGAGCCAGCTTATGTCCAGGGGTTCATCCGAACCCCCTCGGCGAAAAATTACAGTGTATTTTCAAAGTTAAAATTATTTTATTATGTATATATAGTAGATGTTGAACCACCTGACTTGTTCGTTTATTTATCTTTTAGAATTTTTGAACTCCTAGATGAAAATTCTGGCTCCGCCACTGTCTGACGCTCCTCAGTATCACCTAGTAAGAGGACCAAATAATACAATGCAAGCAAAAGTCCTAGATTCATGAAGATATAGAACAACATATAAGTTATCATGCTTGCATATCCATCATTTGAGTCTCCAACAATTATTCCAATAATTATTACACGAGTATTTTAAAACTGAAATGAGTGCTGCGATGGACACGAAATCTGGCGGACCTACCAATTGGAAGGAACAAAAAAAAAAGGTACTTGTGATTGTGAATTGATCTGCACTTGAGTTTTAGTAAAGCAAGTCAAATTCTGTTTCTTGCTGTGTAGCTCTTGTTCGTTATAACACTCGACTATTGGCTCATGCATGTTCTTCCTTCAATATATGCACGTGAAAGAGCACAATGCGTATTTTTTTTTTAACGGTAAGAGCACGATGCATCTCTAGCTCGAATTCTATTATAGACAAAAGCTTGATATTTTGAATATCGGAAAGTAAACTTTCATACTCATATATTATCCATCGAGTTTTGAACGGTGCGCTAGCTGACCCTCGAGGAGAAGAACGTTTTGGTTATAACAAACTGCACATGCACATGTAAACATTTCTTTGTTGATACGAAGAAAAGCACATAAAACATTTGTTTTGTTGATACTTGTATTGTTGTATCCTACATAGGTTTAATGCAAATATTAGGTTCTTAAGTAATTATAAATTCTCCAACCTACAGGGATACCACATTGATAACTAACAAAACCCAGAAAGGGAAGAGGTAGTATAGAAGAGGCAAGCCGTGCAGCAGTAAAAGCATACCTTTCTCGGCCTTTTGGCTAAGATCAAGTGTAGTATCTGTTCTTATCAGTTTAATATTTGATATGTGGACCATCGGTTCACACGATATTAACTCAATTATTTAAGGGGGAGAGTCCATCAAGGTAGCTTGCTTCCTGGGCTCTCGCGTGTCGCCCATGTGTTGCACTACTGCACGGGCCTGGCGCACCCCACCAAGTCTAGTCAGAGCTTTTGTTTGTCCTTTACTTGCATGATGAAATTTCTATTTTTCCTTTGTTCAATCTCGATTGCATATATAAATTGTTAATCCTTTCTCTTTTTGTTGTAGTAAATTTGATAAGTTTCTCTCTGTTATATCTTATTTAAATCATATTTAATTTGTCTCTAAGCTCTGTATTTCTTTTTTGTTGTATCACTTCTCTATGGGCTTAAAGCGCCCATGTATTCAATATATGAACATCTAAACGCCCTTAGGGTTTGGTTGAGTGATGTGGGTGCAAGCTGACCCTCCAAAAGGAGAATATATATTTTGGTTGATATAAAGAAAACGACATATAAACATTTCTTTGTGGACACTTGTATTTAGATCCTACAATGGTTATTGCAAGTGTTAACGCCCCTTAATTAGGTTTTTGCTTTAGTGATAAGAGCGCAATGTATAATACATTGATTTGATGCATACAAGTTTGTTTTTTGCCATGAGAAAAAGTTTGGTATTTAAGTAGTGAAGAGCAAAGGATGGGGCTCATTTTATCGAGTTTCGATATCGTACCAGACACGCAGCTAAAACTCTCGAAAGCGATTTTTTTATTATACTAACAAAATGTACGTGTAAACATATCTTGGTTGATACGAAGAAAAGCACATATAAACATTTCTTTGTTGATACTTGTACATGTTATTACTTGTTGGATCCTATGTAGGTTATAAAGCATAACTTCTTGTGTAATTGTCTCCGGAACAAATGTTTGCAAGGTGAGAAAACGAATTAATACTCTTATTTTGAGAAAATGATAAAATGGTCCCTTATGTTTGAGTGTCAGTTCAAAATAGTCACTTAAGTAGGCACTTAACAATTTTGATTTTTTAAGTTTGTCAAAAGTTAACACTTTTAGTCTACGTCAAATATATTATCGAACTCTGTCTGTTAAATTTGTTGGGGACTATGAAAACAAAAAAGGAAATTAGCGGAAGTAACATTTAGAGGTACAATTTTTGTAGTTCATGCTAATTTTAATTTATTTCTAGAGTCTGGTGCAGCTTTTGAGGTGTAATTTCTGCTATTTTTTTTTAAAACATATTTTTAGTGCATAGTGTAATTTTTTATGTTGCATATTTTAGGATTTGATGAGAGTTTTTTGGTGTTCATAGTTAAATAGTTTTTCCCATTGTTTCCGTCAAATTTAAGCGACAGATCTAGTTTGGTAAAAAATTTATGCCGAATAAAATTGTTAACTTTTTGACAAACTTAAATGACCAAAGCCATTAAACATAAATGCATACTTAAAAGATTATTTTAAATCTACTTTCAAACATAAGGGGCTATTTTGTCATTTTCTCCTCTCTTTTTTCACCTGCTGTGTCTGCAGGCGAAAAAAAAAGGTGCATATGAAAAATAAAATTGTCCAGCCTACAGAAATCCTACATTGAGAAGAAAGAAAAGCCAAAAAGGAGAGAAGCATTACTTAATCATCTTTAATTTAATGCTTCATACTTCGTATGAGGATGAGCTTTCTTCTAGGAGTAGTTTAAAAAGAATTGGCTAGACACTTGAATTATTTGATAAAAGAATTGTCGTTAAACACTTGTACTAATACTTAACGAAGTTAGACAAATTCTTAATCATTATTTTTCTTCTAATCATATGACCCGATGCAACTGAAAATGAAAAGTTTCAAAACAAAATTGTTAAGAAAAATAATGCTGCCGATTCTTCAGTAATTAATATGCTTGTTTGCAATCATTTGACCATGGTCGTAAAGTACAAATTGTATTTCGTCATTGCGTGGTACTAAGAAACACAGAGAAAATGACAGTATTGTTTTCGTATTAACTTTTCATATACGTCAAACCCCTCTATAACAGTTATCTTCTATAATAACATTTCATTATAACATCAACTCTTTTTTTTTTTTTTAACCTGATTTTCATTTTATGTTATATTACTTCATATGTTTTGTAGAGCAACATTTAGATATATTAGCCAAAATATATTGGAATATTGATGCGGTTATAGAGAGTTTTGACTGTATCAACAAACAAATTTTGATGCTAAATTAATATAATCTCCTCGGATGAATTGATTCATTTGCTTATCGCCACTACTTCACAGATTGAACCAGTAATATACTTTCCACCCATGAGCTGCATTGCTTGAAAAATATTTGTATCTGATGTTGACTATTATCAGCTTTGCTCTGTTGAGTATTCAGGCAGGAAAATGGCACATAAAGCATAAAACTCTCCAATCTGCAGGAATACCACATCGAAAGCTAGCAAAATCCAGAAGGAGAGAAGTAATATAAAAGCGGCAGGCCGTGCACTAAAAAAAGCATACCTTTCTCGGCCTTTTGGCTAAGATCAAGTGTAGTATCTGTTCTTATCAGTTTAATATCTAATATGTGGGTCATTGATTCACACGATATTAACTCAATTTTTTAAGGGGAAGGTTCATTTAGGTAGCTTGCTGCCTGGGCCTTTGCGTGTCGCCCATGCGTTGCACTATTGCATGGGCCTGGCACACCCCACCAAGTCTAGTTCAATTTTCTTTTGTAAAAAAAGTAGTTTCTATGCGCAAGAATATATATATTATTTGAGCAACTTAATCTTAGGAATTGCCAATAAAATCAATAAATATACATGTACAAAATTTATTTTCTATTTTAAGTTTAAAATATGGCATTATTTTTTTTTATCTTTTGCATATGGCATTAATTGTTTTATTTTTTTAAAATAAAAATAAAAAATAATAAGAAGAAAACACTAAATATTCTATGATCATCACGGAGTTTATAACATACTTTATGATGATATTACAACTGATAATATTAAAATAAGCAAGAATATAGAGGCATACCCTTGTTTTTTTGGAATTGTGAATTCTTCAAGGAGATTTAGCCTAATAAAGATCTGATTCATCACCTTTTCTTCTTCTTCCAACAACTTCAAAATCTCTTGATACTTCATCAAATCTTCTTGGATCTATTGGACCTTATTGATGTAGTTTAACCTTGTGTCCTTCTATTTTGCCACTCTCATTGGCGGTTGCTTTAGAACAAATTCCTCAGACACTTTTTACCATCCCAACTATGTTTTCTTCCATGAGTCTTCTTTGTCTTGAATCCACTCCTTTATTCCCTAGCCACCTTAGCAAAGCATTAATCCAATATTTCATTTTCATCTCTTCATCAAATATGTCAAAGCCCAAATCACCATCAAAAGCTTCCAAAGGATCTTCCACTAAAGCTCCTGGCTCATACCTCTTGGCCATAATTCCAATAGGCTTCCTTTTAGTAGGATTATTCATAGCATTCAAATTTTCCATATTGTGTGACACTAAAGCATGAAGAACATTAGTAGGGGTCAATTGAGTATGCAGAACACTTACATTCAAAGGTGTACTCATTTGAGCCACAAGCTGACCCGCAACTAAAGATGGAAGAACCATTGCATGC